>NC_086373.1:52660682-53014737 GCF_036588685.1 Mytilus trossulus
CGAGCTGTTTAGATCCGTTACGACTGTGTCAGACCAAAACAGACCATGGATACAAAGTTACGTCAAGATGTTGTCAGACCGTGTCCAGTCGTGTTCAGATTTTAATAATTTGGACACAAAACGAGTTAAACTTTCCCGTTGGTTATCAGGGGTTGCTCCCCTTTTAGGAATAAAAAAAAAAAAAATAGAAAGAAGACGGTTTATGTTAACTGAGAGTCTATCACGTCCCTTTAATCATGTTAATTAAATAAAAACATACTCAATTTGAATTCTTACTTCTTCCTATTTAATAATTTAACATTTTTTGTTATATATTTTAAAAAGTAGCTCAAAGACATACTGCTGCACAAACCGCCGCGAATTAACTAAAAAAATCAACAGATTGCCGAAATAACATTTATTTATTGAATACAAGCACCTGAGCCTTTATATTTTATGGTTAACAAGTGATTGCAATACATGTTTATGCAATTACAGACTGAAGTGGTGAAAAATGTGTCATCTTGACGCAACAGATCATTTTTACACCCTTAATATTAAATAATTACGGATGTCGGCCGTGAACACTTGAAAACGTATGTTTAATTGAATTTAAGATGTAACATTTTTTAATATAATTGTAAATGAATGCATTCTCATTTAACTTTTAATGTTAGCTATATAAATTGCATTTGAGTATAAAATTTGAGGCAGGAAAAACTATATCTTTTATCGTTTTCCGTTTATTGTCTGTTCATTGTTGCCAGACTCATGAGTTTGACTTTTCATCTTTATTTTTAATGTGTCTATAATTCGAGAGCCTCAATAAAAAAAATTATTACATTCCAGAAGACTGCGTTAAAAAATAAAGTTTGAATATTTATATAGCAGAAAAAGACTTATGAAATCATTCAATTTACATATTTGAAATAGGTTTGATAAATTATCAAAAAAAATGTTTATACGTTAGTGTACCTGAAGTACATTTAAAGACCAGGTTACATATATTACATGAATACAGCATAATAAAGCTGGTTTAATTTGAATTACTATCCATTAGGGAAATTTTTCGACGATAATCAATCAAATCTGACAAGTTTTATTAAAAACGGAAAATAATTCTACGCCCGTAAACGATTTAACGTTACCGTATCCTCTTTATTAAAATACCTCTGCATGTCGGCAGTGTCTGTCAGCGCTGCAAATGGCAAATTTATTTTGCATACAATCGTTGACATGGTAGATGGACACTGCAGTACAATATTTATAGCTGAACTGGAAATTACAATTGGTGAGTAGAACATGCCTATCAGACATGAGAATAATCATTGATCCGGCCAAGAAATTGAACAGTTGAAGGGAAAATGTTTACATTTGTTACATTTGTGCATACAGGTATGAATCGACTTTCTAATACACAACATTCTTGCACAGTAACTTGTTCAAAGGCAAAGTAAGAATTTGGGTTGTTAAAAAATTGTTCCTGTGATTGGACCCCATCCTTTTTTTGGAAGATCAATGCATGATTTGAAAAGGACTTGGGTACATATAAACTCTGGTTTAAATCCCCCTTTTATATAATGAGAATGCATTCATTTACAATTATATTAAAAAATGTTACATCTTAAATTCAATTAAACATACGTTTTCAAGTGTTCACGGCCGACATCCGTAATTATTTAATATTAAGGGTGTAAAAATGATCTGTTGCGTCAAGATGACACATTTTTCACCACTTCAGTCTGTAATTGCATAAACATGTATTGCAATCACTTGTTAACCATAAAATATAAAGGCTCAGGTGCTTGTATTCAATAAATAAATGTTATTTCGGCAATCTGTTGATTTTTTTAGTTAATTCGCGGCGGTTTGTGCAGCAGTATGTCTTTGAGCTACTTTTTAAAATATATAACAAAAAATGTTAAATTATTAAATAGGAAGAAGTAAGAATTCAAATTGAGTATGTTTTTATTTAATTAACATGATTAAAGGGACGTGATAGACTCTCAGTTAACATAAACCGTCTTCTTTCTATTTTTTTTTTTTTTATTCCTAAAAGGGGAGCAACCCCTGATAACCAACGGGAAAGTTTAACTCGTTTTGTGTCCAAATTATTAAAATCTGAACACGACTGGACACGGTCTGACAACATCTTGACGTAACTTTGTATCCATGGTCTGTTTTGGTCTGACACAGTCGTAACGGATCTAAACAGCTCGCTAGAAGATTCAGTCTGATTTATCTTGACATGCCTTAACGGACTGATTTACCTAATGAGACCATCGATCGGAACGGGTAACTTAACGATCTGACAAGTCGTGACGTTTTCCTCTAGCGGTAAATCCAGTCAATTAAGATATGATCAGACCAAAATGACCGTTTCAGACTGAAATCGTGCTACTAGTGTTAGCAGGCCAAAATTATATATTATCATATGTCTGTACCTACACTATTCATTAATTCTTTAACTTATACAAAATCTATAATCTAAAATCTACAAATCAAACATTCTAAACGAGGGGGAAAACATAAGTAGTTATATGCTCGATTATTTTGACCAAGGCAACCTTAGATCAATTCATGAAGTAACACATTAAACAATTATTTTCCAATTTGCAGAAGATTTCCCAAACTGCTTCAAACAGAACTTGAATTTGAAAAGAATCAATGAAGTCAATGAATCAATTTTATGTTTACTCGTTGTTGTGGTCGTTTTTTTCTTAATGATTTTGAAGAGGCAACGAAGCAGAATATATATTTACAATTCAGTACATATAAACAACTGTATCTATGGTGTTGAAGATTTTTGTAAATGTAAAGCAATCTTAAATTATCCAAAGGAGATTGCAACCCATTGTAACCACAAAAGCACGCTTTTGGCAGCTGCACGCTTGTTGAAACGATATTCAGAAGGAAGTACATTTGTTCTTGATTTCTAAAAATAAAGCATGTTCACAGCTTAGAAATTGGCAGTAAAAGTATAAGCGTTAGATTATCAAAGTATAATTGCTTTGCCACAATAAACAATTTTTTAGACCATGCATTTATCATGTGTATGTATTAGAATACCTGAGATGATGGTTATATACTTCCGTATTAACTTTATATATTTTTTTTCTTTATACAAATTGATCTCTGATAAAATTGCACTACTGGGTTATTGACAAATACAGAATATATACATAAACATAACGAGTAGCAAAAACCATGATATTCAATACACTCACGTGGTAAAATAGAATTCACTGCATTCTTTGACATGTTATCATCAAGTATTGAAGATGTGAAATGTTCCGAAGAATATGATGGACGAAGACTTTGCAACCTCTACAAAACCAATAATGGTGTTTTCCGTAGACAAATTTAAAAATAAATATGTACACAAAAATGTATAATGATGTAAACTTTACTTATAAATACATCTTACTTAAATCAACAATTTCTTCACCATCATTTATTTAGTATGTCCTCTTAAACGTATAATATCTAATATAGTGCACTGTTAAATGATGAAAAACTTAAAACGGCACTGATATCAAAGAGTCATCACTAAATTGACCATCATAAATGTTTTAACTTTTCTGTATCATTGTATTGCAATTGATTAACCGAATGTCATAATACCGATATGTTCCTTGCGTGTTCGTGCTTATTTAATTCATCTTTCCGAAACTACTGAATTATCGATGTTTGTATTCTTTTTATCATTGACACATTTCCATATTTAATGGTTATATGTAAAAAAGTTATGCATCATTGAGATTAACTTTACACTCTTATTTTTTGTATTGAGAAAAATGTTCAGTGTTTTCGATAATTCTAAGAAAATATTCTGAAAGTTATAATTAACATTAGGTTAAATCACAACGATTCTTAAACAATCAGTATCGATAGCCATTGAGAGGCAGTCAGAATATAATTTGCTAGTGTCAATATCTCAATGTTTGTCATTCTTATTCCTAGTTTTGTTTTTCTTTCCCTTATTAAATTTTGTTTGTGATAATCTATTATGGTTATTGTAACTGTATATACCTGAAATTCTAATCTATACGTCTTTTGGTTTTGCGGGACTTTTGTATTTTCTTGTTCTTGAACGTAACTACAGAAATCATTTACTTGAATAGACGTGTTTGGCACGGTAAACAATTCTTGTAATGTTTCAAACACAGCCTCGTATTGTTCCTACAAATATAGTACTAGAATTTGAAAACAAGAACTTAATCTGTCAGTCTTAAATTAGTACTTTAACGAACAATTTTTTATTGTAAAACCCTGTGAAGAAACGGTTTGAATATTATAGTCTTTCCAGTAATTCCAAAGATTGTGTAAACAGAAACACAAATCAAAAGTGCTGACTTAGTTAGAATTAAAGGATTGAATTGTATTTTTGAAGAAAAGTTTAAATGTTCATTTCTAAATTGAATTAAATTTTCACTAAAGATCTAAGGATAAAATATCGTATTACACATACAAATGTTTGAATCATATTCATTCTGTTCTTCCGCATAATCTGTACATATTCCTTGACATCAATATAACCAACTGATTTGCCATGCTCGTATAAAGAATTTATAGCAATGAATGTACCCGTTCTGCCAATGCCTGCACTAAAAAAAAACAGAAATATTTTCAAAGATTAAAATTGGTTTGCTTTTCTACGGTAATAGTACTAGTGCAAGGAAAACAACGATATAACATATTTTTTGCGCCTGTCCCAAGTCAGGAGCCTCTGGCCGTTGTTAGTCTGGTATTATTTTAATTTTAGTTTCTTGTGTACAATTTGGAAATTAGCATGGCGTTCATTATCACTGAACTAGACGTGTATATTTGTTTAGGGGCCAGCTGAAGGACGCCTCCGGGTGCGGGAATTTCTCGCTACATTGAAGACCTGTTGGTGACCTTCTGCCGTTGTTTTTTTTTTAATTTGGTTGGGTTGTTGTCTCTTTAACACATTCCCCATTTCCATTCTCAATTTTAGTTTGCAACTTTTTTAGTGCCTATTATGCGTATTAAGTGGCAGTAGTGTTCCTTTTTCACCAAATTATTCAGCTAAGTTTTCTTGTTGGATTTGTCGGAAGGTTATTGAAAGAAAAAATGTGATATTAAGGATTCGCTGTTTTGTTTCTTAGTTCAAAATTTCTGCCTAGCTGTTTATGACATGGTATTTGCTATTCTAAATATGGTAGCAGATCGTGTACGTCCATTGTATTTCATTTTTATTTTATGTACACAGCAATGTCCTCAAATAGCTTTGACTAACCTGCAGTGTACGAGAAGTGGTCCAGGCTGATCACAGCTAATATTCGTGACTGCTCTATAGAAATCCACCAGCTTTATACTGTCTGGAACACCATGGTCAGGCCATTGGATAAAATGAAAATGATGAACCCTTCGTTCTTGTTTTTCCTGTAGGAAGAAAACTAATTATTAATACGCTTGTTTAATGCACTGATTTTTTGTAGACAACTTATACATGTTATAAACGTCTTCAAACGTTAACGGATGATGACAAAAACTATCGCTAAGGCTTCCTTTTTTTTGGCATGTTGTCAAAAACTCATCAAAGAATTTATATACACTTTAGCGTAGGCCGTGTTTTCTAAGAAAGTGTTTTTTTTTTAAATAAACTATGATTAAAAGGCTGAAGTGAAGACGTATATAAATAAAAGCTGGTTTCTGATCGACGTACGCTAAGTGTGATAATTGCCTGCGTATCCGCATTACTAAACTGACATCAATCAAAACAAAGAGTACATTACCAATTTGTGCTTAACGTTTATCTTTCTGTACAAATATACAGAGTGCTCCTTTTCTACTTCCATTGTCAATACAAAGTTGCCTACTATCAATGGCTTGTTAATTGTCTGTGGCCAATACTGGTCACATTTTTTCTGCAAATGTACAGTCAGAAAGTTTGTATAAAGAAGTTATTTATTATTTCATAAAAAAATAAGTCAAAAACATACGACTAAATGTATACGCATTTCGTTTGGACAACCATTCGCTCGATACTATATTCCTCATTTAGAGATATAGCCAGTCTTCAGTTGTTGAAAATCACATGCGCATATGTGTCGAAGCCATATTTTTACAAAAACGACAAGAAAGCTTGTGGGTATCTGACATATACATGTACATGTTGGTTTTACTTAGATATCTCAATCTAGTACGAAGAAACATACTGTCTAGTCCCTGAAACCAACGATTTGTATTTATTTTGAAAAGGAAAGAATCATCGTTCTCAAACTTCATTATCAATGACATTTCGGTGTACAGTTGACAGTTTTCGAATTTTTATAAGACCATCACGCAACTTATCTGTTAAATATAACACAAATAAATTTGACAGACAATGTATTACTAAGCAATTTTTGTGTTTGCTACGCAGTAGTTT
This sequence comes from Mytilus trossulus, assembly GCF_036588685.1. Classification (NCBI taxonomy): domain Eukaryota; kingdom Metazoa; phylum Mollusca; class Bivalvia; order Mytilida; family Mytilidae; genus Mytilus; species Mytilus trossulus. The sequence continues at coordinate 52,667,056 of NC_086373.1, forward strand.
TCTGTGTGACAATACTTTCATATTGTACTGTTTGTCCTTACGGATCATGAAAGAATAGTCAGATTCTTAAACCGGTTTACTTTTTACGACATTGCTTTTTTGCTGCTTCAAAATTTTTTGAAATAAATAAAAAAGAAAAACAATCTTTCAATCCTCTGAATTCAATTTAGAAACTCCAATATTCAACAATTTAATGATGTCATATACTTTTCCTTCTTCCTCCAATTGGGTAACCATCACTATTTTTACAACATTTTCCTGCCATATCATGTGCCAAAAATCTCTCACTGTATTTCTTTTTGGACCTAAAATCATGAAATAAACAAGCACAATAGACCATGAAGACCATTTGCACCTGCCACTCAATTTCTTTTCTGTTTTCTCTTTGAACATTCACCTTATGCACAATATAAATGAACAAGTTTTTTAGGTTATTATCTATTTGTGTATTGAGAATCAAACAACATACATAAAAGTCATCATCTAAACCTTTTTAAACTCGCTGGCTGGATGTCTCGAAACTCTCAATTCGGTATAAGAATGCATCAATCGAAACGACATCTGAAACTGGTGAGAATGAAATTCCTAAATTGCTCCGTATCTATACTCTTAAACGAGAAGACCTCTTTTTGTGTGTCGCTTCTCTTCTTTCCATAATAAATTAATCAGCACGCCTCTGTGTCCTCTGTGCATAGTCGCCTTTGTCATCCATTCACATGAATATTCAGACTGAGTTTTTTTTGGGAGAAAAACGAGAAAAAAGGCATTCGGATATTGTCCCGTCATTGGACGAAATTTTAAGTCAGATAATACTTTCGGTTTGCGTTTTTCTGCATACTTTGAACATATATATAATACGAATAAAGTGTATTTTCAGAATTCTATCTGCTATCATTTCCAAGTTTACTATCCACGGCGGTCACAGAGTTTATTAAATAGAGAGGGTGTGTATAGTACCATATCAATCACCATGGATCGATTTGTAAACTTAGAATTGAAAGTTAAAAACACTTTATTTATATAGTAATGAATGTTCATAATCTACAGACAAATGCTAAAATTATTCATGTGAACTTTTGATACCTTTTTTAAAAGTCATTAAGTCTTTTACAAAATTCATTGATTACAAAGAAATGAAGATGTGGTATGAATGCAAGTTGAGACGACTCTCCACAAGAGACCAAAATGACACAGAAATTAACAACTATAGGTCACCGTACGACAATCAACAACGAGCAAAGCCCATACCGCAAACTCAGTTTTAAAGGGCCTCGAAACCACAATGTAATACAATTAAAACAAGAAAACTAGCGGCCTTATTTATGTACATAAAAATGAACGAAAAACAAATATGTAACACATAAGCAAACGCAACCACTGAATAACAGGCTCCTTACTTAAATGTTCATAACATACTAAATGTATGGTCATATTGAAATTGATAGAAAACCAAAAAATGGGTATTTTGGAAATAAAGGCGGAGGGATAAAAAAAAAATCCTGTCCCCAATAACCTATGAATTATGATACTTTTGCTAAAACTCGTTTTGAAACTACGCTCTGAATGGATTTAAGGGTTTTAGTATTGGTATGAGTATGTACTTACTCATGTAACAGATTACTTCATCTATTGTCATTATTCTCGGTGATTAATATTGTTTTGGAATTTTATTTGATTTTCTGGTTGCTTTGATTCGAACGCTTTTGTTGACTGCGTTCATTAGGATTTTATATTCTTTTTGATTTGCTTTCTTTTCTTCGGCCTACTTTGGCAATGTTCGTAGAAATAAAATATGGGTACAAAAAGTAAGGCATGAAATTTATTTCAAAGAAGCCAGTCGAATGCATACATCGGTTTGAGTCATTGCAAAAACTAAAACAAAATAATTTCATGATAGCAGTTGATTTAATTCAAAACTATAACTATACTTTTTAGTACGTACTTATTTGAGTCAATTCATAACTAGTGAGATGGCATGTAAAAGAAATAACTGTGTTAATACTAGTCTGTGCCAAAGTACACCATGTATTATGTTTTTCCATCAAATAAAAGCACTACGTTCTTAAATATACAAACCTTGAGTAGCAATGTACGCCTTCTCTTTATAATAGCTCTGGAATTTGAAATGTTCAAATATGATATCAATTCACTTCAAGACAGTAACGCTTCATAACCTATTATTCACAAAAGGAAGCGCTTCATAACTTAATACATATGCTTAAAGAGCGTAAAATATGTTAAGATGAATAATACAATTATGGCCGGTTGAAAAGGTGAATATCCAAAATTGTCAACACGATACGGTTATTTCAATGAGGGCACAGCCCGAAGTGAAATAACTTTTAAGGGTTGACAATTTTGGATATTCTTCGAATCTAAGAGGCCACAATTGTTTTATTATACCTAACTAATAGTGGAAGGACTTTTTGAACACTTATCATATTTTTTACATAGCAAACACAAGATGACGTTTGAAAATAGCTCAAGAAAATACATTTGTCATGTTTGTGTTCAAGAATTTCTCGGATGTACAACAAAGGTAGAATCTTTTTGTAAAATATTAATAGCCCTGAAAGGACCGTTTATAAGAGAGATCGTCGGCTGCTGGCACTCTATTCATTTCCAAAGCCTTATTTCCTCATCTCTCGATGGGCTGTCAGTGTAACGTGAACGTTACCATTTTATTTATTTTCGTCTGTGACGTCCTTTTCATGGGAGGTAACTCGAGTGTAAATCTAGACACTAAAAAGGTTATTCAACGGTGAATAATAGGGTTATTCACCGCTGGTGTAAATTTTAAGGGTTATTAGTCCTCCCTTGCAATTAAATTGAAAATTAACCGAATTATTCCATGTCACGTGATAAGTTGTTATCCAATAGGATTGGTTGTAATATATGTAAGGTATAATAATCAACAATATTTCACTGAACTAGTTTACTTTTTTTGTTTAGTGGCCAGTTAAACTCCGGGTGCGGGATTTAATTGCTGTATTGGAGATCAATTGCTAAGACTAGGCTGTTGTCTACTTTTTGTCTTTCTGACACATTCCCCTATACCGTTTTGATTATAAAGGTTTAAGGGGATTTGAAATGAGTGCCAATGAGACAACTCTCCATCAAACTCAAAATTTGTAAGATGTAAACCGTCATACTTCAGCGTACGACCAACAACACAGAGTCCTCGCTCACACCGAACAGTTAATTACAAAGGGCACATAAACGAGGAAACTAAAGGCCTAATCTATATATAAAACAAGAAAAACAACCACATTAACGATAGTTATCAAAGGTACCAGGCTTATCAATTAATACGCCAGACGCGCGTTTCGTCTACATAAGACTCATCAGTGACGCTCAGATCAAGATACTAGTAGTTGTTAAGCCAAACAAGTAAAAAGTTGAACACCATGGAGGACCCAAAATTCCAAAACTTTGTTCCAAATACGGCTAAGGTAATTCATGCCGAGAAAAAGAAAATCCTTAGTTTTTAGAAAAAAATTATACTTTTGTAAACAGGAAATTTATAAAAAATTACCACACAATTGATATTCATGTCAGCACCGAAGTGAGTACGAAATTAATAGAAAGAGGGAGAGTGAGAATGAGATGTAAAACAAAATCAGAAACTATGACCTAAGAAATTAAAAAAACAAAATGTTGTGAGGAGTACAAAGAGATTAGAAATGCTTTTATAAAATAAATAAATTTGATGTTCATAGTACATGTAGTCCGAAGACAGAAGTATGGTCATACTAAATACTTACAGTATCAAAGGTGGTATTTATCAAAAACAGTGAGATGAAACAAAATGCAAAATGTGTAAACATTGAATAACAAAAATGCATTTCAAACTAATCGCAGTTACATGAAGGCTACATGTAGTTAAACGATGAAAAACAATAATTAAAAATAATGCAAATTATGCTATTAAATCTGCATGTAAAGATATAAATAGTAATAGTTCCAAGATCATAATTTAGTACGCCAGACGCGCGTCTCGTCTACAGTAGACTCATCAGTTACGTTCATATCAAAATATTTACAAAGCTAAACCAGTACAAAGTTGAAGAGCATTGAAAACCCAATATTCCAAAAAGTTGTGCCAAATACGACTTAGGTAATCTTAGTAGCTTACGTCGATGTAGTTTGCATTTATATAATCATATTTTGTATCTCCTTTCAAAACTACTCTGGAGTGGTCATCTAAAATGAAATTATGATTTATTGTTATATTGATACGATGTTTTTTACTAGCATAAAATAAATATATATTTTGTAAATGGTAGGAACAATTTTATTTCAATTAGAAATATAAAACAAAATTAATAATCTATAGTTATATTTGGCATGTTTATCCAAAAAGAGTGAATATGTCAAAAGTGAACCGTTAACCTATCTAAAGTCTTCGTTTCCCAATGTATTTGGGTTTTTTAAAACTACGGACCGATATGATACACCACTTCCAATTGAAGTAGGATCCTTTCCTATATAAATCATTGTAAAAATATTTTCCACTTACATGGCCATGTCGTCAAAAATCGATTTTTAGCTTTATTTTCTTCTTTTGATCCCTCAACATGAGTATGAATTAGACCTTTTGGGAACATCTGTAAAACATAAAATACTGCGATATATGAAGGAATCACAATTGATCTATGCATACTTATCTAATTTTGTACATTTTAATCATAGTGTACAGTTTAACATCGATTCAATTAAATAATCGGTAAGTGAGTTGTTGTCTAATAATCTGTTTCTATGAATGTTGCATTTGCATTGTTCCGTTGTTTTCCACTTAGTTGATATGTTCCTCTGGATTTAAATTTTTAACCAAGATCTCTTTTCTCACAGTCGATTTATGACTTTTGAACAGCAGTAAACAACCTTTTTTCCTTTAATTATACATTCGTGGAAGTTTCAGAAGGCTCCGCTGAAGAAGAAAAAATCGTTATGATATGTTGAATTAGAACAAGGTTGACCAGATAGGTTTAAACCAAAAATCCGTGTGGGTATGCAATGGCATTTTTCCTAGAAGCTCTGTGATATATCTTTAAAATGTTAGTAGCCAGATATATCTATACAAATGTTGAGCTAGGTATTGAAAATGTCAAAGAAAGTTGACTGAAATGTGTCGATATGTGTATCCACATGTACATGTATCAAGATATATAAACATGTTGTGTACAAATTTGTCCAAAACGTGCATTTGATTTTTTATAGTTATGGTGTCTCTAATTTTACTAGAGAACATTTGTTCTACCAACCCGATATTCCTTTTCAAAGCCATTATCTTTACGCTTTTCATGTATCACATTAGACAGGTTCTCAATTTGAATTTTGTGCTGACACATATCATCTTCTGACATAACATTGCCATATACATTGACATTCCCCTCTTCCTCTTCATCTGGTAGATCATTAGAACTTATACCACATGTTCGGATTTTTCTATCATGTTTTTCTTCAAACGAAAGTTGTATATTTTCTGAACTTGCAAAGTCGCCTGTCACGTTTTCATACATTGCACTTTGATCAGTTAAAGCTGATCGAGTCTTTTTGTCTGAAAATTGAGAAACAATGTAGCTCGATATTTGTTTAGGGAGACAATTCTTCAATAAATAAATGAAAACAAATCTTTAAAACTTCATGCTAATAATATTCCTTTATAATTCTGATATGATTTGCATCATAATTAATAATACGTTGATATGATTGGTCGAGAGGACTTCCGGTACTTGATCTTGACGTTGGTTATTTTTCGATAGACGACGTTGACTGAACTTCTTTTCGCAACCAATGTTAACAAAAAGGCGGCATTAATAACACCGGTGTCAAGAAAATTTATTTTCACTGCACGTTAATCGTTAAATAAATAGTAAACACAAAAACATTAGTTTGAAGGATAATAAGAGTTTTTGCAATTTGCGTTTTATCAGATAGCCAATGTCAATGAGTACATATGTTTGCGTTAACCAGCAAATACATTTATGCGCCAGGCCTATTGAATATACAATACATAAATATACAATTTACAATTTTTATTTGTTTGTGAGTGAATTGGTCAAATTTATACACCAATACATTCCTTTAAAAATGCGTTTAAACATATAATGTTTTTTCAGGTATTGTAATTGTCTTTAACGTCGCCGCATTCACTAAATTAGTGGAATGATGTAAAAAAAAAAAAAAAAAATATTCTTAGGTTCAATTCTTTCTTTAGTTTCTTTGCAAATTCATTTATACCCTACTGCAAATTTCATTTCATTTCATATTTTTTTAATAAATTTATAACATGAATAAAATTGAGAAAGGAAATGGTGAATATGTGCTTTTTTTTCATTTTCATTCATTCCTTTAAAAAACATACATCTACTGTAAGCAGTCACAGATTCAAAAGTACTTATTTCCTTGCATTGTTGATAAAACAAAATATACATTGTACTTAACTGCAGCTACACGAAAATATTGCCTTTCAAGATTTTTAGGGGTTTGTATTAAAAAGGATCAATCTAACTCTTCATGTTATACAATAGGCATATCGGATATGTGTTTACTTCATTTACTGACATCTTCGTTTGGGTATTGTAACCTTGTTTTAATTTTGACAAATGCGGATTTGAAAGACACACACATATTTGTTTATCAGTAAACGCGAGTAATATACATTTCGAAATATTTAAGATATATGCATGTTACAAGGGTGCAAAGTTTAATGTAAAATTGAGGAATTCTATATCATGATAATATAAATATTTTACCGTGAGCAAAGAAAAGTGTTTGAATAGAAGAACTTGAAACCTATAAAATACAATTTGTTAAATTGATAATCCAAAATAACATGAACGTGTCCAATGTCCAAGATCAATTGGATTAACATGCACGTGTCTTCTATGAAGAAATGTTAGGTAACCAGATTTCTTCTAACAACGTTCGGATTAAAATTATCTAAAGTATACATTTTATATCAAAGGCTTTTTGACAAAATGGGAATTTCCTGAAAAGGCAAATGTCTTGAAAGATACATTATTTTGCTCCTGAAATTGCAAAAATACTAAGAACTTTCAAGCTTTACAAACATTTCATTTTAATAAATATGATACCTCTATGAAAAAAAGTCTTTTGAGATGCCATGAACATGTAGACATTGACATATTTGGACTGATAATAGAAACAGTGCACATAGTTTTAGAAAACTCAATTGATAAAGTAGTGCATAGCTGGTTAATTAGTATGTCAGCCTGAGGGTTTTTGTAACACAAATTTATGAAAACATTAACCCATGTAGTTATACCGAATAGGGAAATGAGCCAATGCCTCACCAGAAAAAATCAATTAAACATATCAACATTATAGTACCAAAATCAAGTGTTGCACAGTCTTACGTTTTTTATGTGTTTTGTACACTTGTTTTTTTTACTTTTCAACAGCTTCGCATTTGCCACTCGTCAGCTTAACATTGTAGTTTGAATGGTCCCTAAGGTTTGGTCCTTTCAAGTGCAGTTGCTCAATATCCAATTACATATAAATGACAGTTTCTTATGACGCGTTTTTTGTTTGTTTTTTGTTATTTTTCAATTATTGCAAAAGTTATAGATTTCTACTGCATTGATAAAAATTGATGTTTGACAACTGACGATTGACATCGTGTAATCGGTAGAATAATAACAATTGTTTTTACACAATTTTAATGAAAAACAGTTTTTCTTAAATCATTGAGTATTAGAAACTATTCTACGTATTGATTTTCCTCTGAGTTCAGTATTTTTGTGATTTTACCTTTTTCTATCTCATTTATTTTAATAGTAAAACAAGTAAACGTTAAACCCATAAGTATTTAGTATCGAAGAAAGAAATAAACATAAAAAGATTGAACAGATTCTCACCCTCTTCCATGCTGTGATGGTTTCTGTGTTTTTGCGATCTAGAAAACCGCCTGTAATACAATAAAGAACATTTAAATCCATTGATAAAAATGAGGTAGTAATTTTCTGTTAATTCAAAGTTCACAAATTTAAGAATCATTCGAACCTCAAAGATTGTTTTATCCATATGAAAAGTTTAACTTTTTAGAATTTTGTGTTTTTAAGCTAAAGCACAGCACAACTAACATAGACAAAACGCGTGTCAGACCTTTTATTTTTAGGAAATATCATTAAATGTTATTATTATATGTATGATATTCACATAAAATGATAATAATAGTATGTACGAGTAATAAAAGGAAGTGTATGAATTGGAAGAGTACGAATTTTTCGAGATGCTGCGGCGAAAAAAAGTGTGTGCTCCCATGTTTCTGTGAACCCTTAATGAAATAAATAAATGGTCTATCAATAATGAGAATATCATCCTTAAATGAAATATACTGCAACAAATAAATACCTGTAAACGATAAACAAAATGATTGCAAGAAACACCATGAATATTGCAGCACAAATTCCTCCTATAATAAGTGTAACAGGTCCTGGTTCTTCTATAGACTGAAATTCTATAAATATAACATCATGTTAGTAACGAATGATGTTTTGTCAGGATTTAGTTTGGAAACTAACTTTCAAACCCAATTCCAATGCTAATAATAATGCTGATGTGTACTTATACTTTACAAATAATCAATTTAACGATAAATACGTATATATCAATTTTCAAATATCATTCTAATATTACCTGTTTGCTTGCTTCCGTGTGTGCAATTCCCTCCATATATTTCACAGGATGTATTTAAGCAGTTGTTGCAGTAACCAATACAATTGTAGCCAAAATATCCTTCGCTGCATTCTTAAATAAACAGAAAAAGAAAAATATGTTTATAATACGCAAAACGGAATATGTACATGTAAAAAGAAATTGTTATATTAAACCCATATTTTGATTTTGAATAAATCAAACCAATTAAAGTAACCTTACTAGTGTCTCAGTATCTATGAAGTTGTGAAAACACAAAACCGCTCACTATTCACTGTAAAGAAGTTTGTACACTGTGTTTTACCAACCTTTATTACAAGATTCACCAGACCATCCTCTGTCACATTTCCCACCATGACACATTCCAGTAGATTTATTACAAGGCTCGGATAGACAGTTGCACTTATTTGAACAGTTTTCACCATAGAACCAGTAAGCACAAGCTGGAATGTATAATCACGCAATCAGATATTGATATAGATGTATCCATCGTTAGATTGATTTTGGGGTTAAAATTTTGAATATTTTATTAGAAGTGGATAATATAAGAGCTAAAATATTTCATAGGAATATATCATGTATAAATAAAAATGTCAAAATTACAGAAAAGTACAAAAACAGAGGTATTACTAGCTGTAGTAATTGATAAACTAAATAAGTAATTAACGAACTAATTAACATCCATTGTAAAGTCCAATCTGGGATTTTTCTTAGTTAAAACGCATATCTTAGATAGCAGTAAATATTTATATGTTCAACATTTGCTCGCACAGCACTTTTTTGCTTAAACATTCAGATATCATCGCATCCTACGTTTTGTTATACGGAATTGAAACCTTGATGAATGTTGATCGAAACATTCAAACTGCAAATTGCTGAGCAGATAAAACTGTCGAGGAAAAACATTTATCCCCATTACGTCGGTGATACATATTGATATCAGTTCATATATTCCAAAACCTTCCAATCTAAATATATCTCAAACGTTCGTATAAAAAGAACGAGATAGGCAGTTATAAAAAAAATACAATTATCTTTAACATCCCATCAAATACTTAAAAAACTTTAAGTTTTTTTTGAAACAGAAGACTTATTTTAAAATACATACATTGATTACATTTAGGGTAGTTTATGTACCCTGCTTTACATTTGTCCTTGACATTGCAAAAGCCGTCAAAACGGTCACACGTGTTCGATAAGCACCCATCACATGACTCCGAGCAATTTCTACCAAAATAACCAGGACTGCATTCTGAAATGTCAATGCTTAATTTCTAAATTATTCGGAATTATAATTGATGATGTAGATGTTGATGATCATGATGGATATGATGAAACTAAAAGTTAAATCTTGTTAAGTTTATTAAAGGCATTTGTTTTCGTTAAATAGTGAACACAAATGACAAACGTGTCCTCTCGAGGTGATATACATAATATTGAATAAAAATGTAAGTTTAATGTAGTGTTTTACAATTTATATTTGTTGTTTTCTTTTAAAAATTTGGTTTCGAATTGGTCTTAAGTTTTGAATTCAGACACGCGTGTTAGTCGCACCACACTTTTAGATGACAGACCTACCTTTAAAGCAGTCTTCAGCTGTCCACCCGTGTGTGCATCCTCCACTACATTGCCCCGTCACATGGTGACAAGGAGGCAAGAAACAGTGCTGTGAACATGTGTGCATACATTGATTTCCATAAAAACCTGTATAACAGGCTGAAACAAAATTAGTTACTGATTGATACACAAATTACTCGTTAACTGACTAAATATATATTAAGTCTGCTTTCATATTATCGAAAAATTAACAATGAAGTGTGTTCTTTGAATATAAACGACTTTTTTTGGCAAGTTACATTATGCTGTTGTTATCATCAAACCCATTTACCATTTTCTATTTTTAAAATGTTGTCGGTACATTTTGTATATCACTTATTTTATTTATAGTTAAATAAATAATTACAAGATTTCTACAAAAAATAGTTGCTTGGCTAAAATATGTATTGAATGATTCATAAAATATTCTTACGTTCGTTGCACCTTTCACCAAACCAGCCATCAACACAACCATGTGTGCAATTTCCATTAACTAAATTACAAGATCCTAATATGCAGTTTTCTGAACAGTTCATTTCACAGTTTACTCCATATTTTCCAAAAGGACAACCTGCATATGGAATTTGAAACAGAATTAAATGATAATGAGAATTTCAGTAATTATAAGATATAAACAATTCTCTGATCTAACAAATTTATAAAATGATAACAACAAAGAATGCTTTGAACTACTGAATAAAATTACATGTAGGTATAAACTTATCAAGAACTAAGCTGAGTAGATACCATTTAACCTGTTTTCGGTTTTAATCTTGAATGTTTTGTTTGTACCTTCAACATGATTTTATAATGGCGCGAAATATGAATATATGTAGAAATAACTTGACTCAGGTATTTTCAGAATATAATCATACCCCTCCCTCACACTAGAGACTTTTTGGCTGTTGGAAGTTTTGATTGTGTATTCAATCATAATAGCTGTGATTATAGCTGTTTTAAATTTTTTGACACGATCAAAAGCCTATGAGTTTTATTATTTTTAACGATCTCATGAAATTAGTAACACTATGATTTTTTTATCAAGCAAAATGTAAGCTCTGTTTTTGATAGTGTAATCTTCACGAAGTATTTAATCTCTGCTCAACTTTTGAACAGTCGAAATTTCCTACAACTCATAGATATTTTACAAGTACCTACCACCAATTTCTATTTCACACAAATCGACTTCCGAAATTCCACTTATTGAATGCGGTACATATATAACATATCTGCATACAGCAGATACGTGAATATCTTTCGTTGGACGTTCACCATGGTATAATACTATTGACTCTTTCCAGTCGTCACTTGTGTTTGTACAATAAACTGAATGGGTATCAACGGTTAATGGTGCAGACCCTGTATCTATAAATACAACACATATCATGACAATCCGGTTTTGTTTTCAAATATCAAATAGATTTGACCATGTAATTCACTAGACCACTAATGACATATGTAACAAATACAGTCATTTAGTGGAAAAAAGTTTTGGATACAAATTTATATTACATATTATATTTTATCTTCATCATGTTCACCAGAATCACTAAAAACAAATATATTGTAAAGCCAAAGATACATAGAAATCAAAACAGTTGAAAAGCAATCTGACCGAAAAGGACCTAGATATATAGAATTGATAGCAATATATTTCCCATTTCAGTTCAAACCTTTTGAATGATTTGTAAACTTTTAAAGTTATAAACTTGCAGTAAAAAATTACGTTAATTAAAACAATATCAACAAGAACATTTATTTCACATGTAACGATTGTTAAATTTGGTAACATCTCTTAATTGGGAGATTACTCATAGTAAGTTACATTACCACCGCATATATGTGTCACTGACGAGTTGAAATAACAGTTTAACAACGTGTGCCATTAGTACGAACTGTTGATCCCTCACAAACACGGATGTTCATGGTGTTGGGTTACTAAATATTTCTGTTTTTTGTCTTTTGTTTTGTGGTCTATTTATTTCTATGTTTAATTATTTTTATTCTTGCCTTTTTCCATAAATTCTAAAATGCATTACATGTAATTTCCCAAGTAAATCATACATTTGAGGAAACAACTGTCACTCACCATTTAAAGTCAGATAAATCATGGTTATGATACTCGTAAACCCCATGTCAATCTGTAGATATGAGTTGGGTCCAGATAACATTGAACAGCTACCCGTCCGTTTCCCATCAATGGAAAGATAAGCTGGGTGACTTATGCTCTGGGGATTTTCAGTCGCCGTCCCATTAGAAGCAATATTATCTGTTGAATGTATGTTAAAAAGGATTGCTAATTATTGAGCTTTATTTCAACTTTTTTATTTCATAGACATTATCATATTTAGTATTGTTTGATTGTCCTTAATTTTATAGTCGTTTTTATTTGTTTAACAGTTACATGCTTACACACAACAATGATAGTCGTGTCATATACCATTGTGTAGATAAATCAATTTAGATTTACGGCATATTAAGTTTAAGTAGGTTTGACAACCGAGAAATAAAATAAATAACGGGATTTCGGGATTGGGTGTCATTTTTCAAAAAAATTAGTTAAGTACCTTGTGTTATATTAAGGTTTATAGGAAATTTTTTGAGACAAGTGCCTGTACATACATAGCAGGAGACGCTGGCCATGTCTACTGTACTGATCAAGCTTCTTTTTGAGTTCATGTGATTCTCATAGTTTCTATTTTTGACCTTGTTTGGCTCTTTCTTATCGATTGATGAGATATGGACACCGGTAAACTACTTTTGACTTAATCTAGATAGTACTTTAGTACTTTCAAAATACATCAGGAATTATAATATTATTTTAATTCTTGTGTTTATTTTCAAATTTCGCTTAGTCGATTATGTAAACTGTTATATATAGTAATTAATAAGTTCATAAATGTTTCATAAATACATAATGTTGTTATGTTCCTTTCTATATTATTCCGTTTGTAACAGTATTAATGTGGTTGGTTTTAGTTCGATCTTGCTATCATATAATAAGGTTCAAAGTATAACTCTTCGGTGTCACATTAGAAAATTTAAAAAGAAAGCTTACTTTTCATTAGATATACACAAGTATTCAAATAGTTTTCAAAGGTACCAGCCTGAGGATAATAATTTAATACGCCAGACGCGCGTTTCCTCTACTTTAAAAGGTTCATCGGTGACGCTCACATTAAATTAAATAGTTGTAAAACCCAACAAGTACAAAGTTCAAGAGCATTGAGGATCCAAAGTTCCATTAATACTACATAAAACATTTTGAAAATATTGTCCGCAAACTGGAAAATCTCTTTTTTATAAATGGATTAACTCAGTCACGTACAATCAAGCATTTATAGATATTTAAAGGTGCAGGAACATTTATCAGGTTTAACTTTTTTAAGTTATTGTCCGACATGTTGATGACTGACGTACGGAATGACAACGATATACAATAATACGTCCCGTAAACGGACGTTTACAAATTGAGAAACAAGTCGAAGTGTGCATGATATCTTCTACAAGGGGTACAATCAAAATCACGTGATGGATATACACACACCGGAAGTTACAGTCGACTCGCCGCTTGAAAGGTTAGTAGTTGCATTTTCTTGTTCATATCAATTAAATTTTGATTAATAAGTTGGCACACCAAATGTCGGATAGTATGTAGTTTTAAAATACACAATTGTTTTTGCTAGAAAGCGTGCAGTTATTGCAAACACTTCGACACAGTTATCTGGTGAAATTTTGGAACTGTGTCGAAGTGTTAGCATTAACTGCACGCATTTCAAGCAAGGATAATTGTGTATTTCAAAAGTAGATAGTATCCGACATTCGATGCACTACCCTATTTATTAAATTTTATTGATATAAACAAGTAAATACGACTACTTACCTTTAAAGCGGTCTGCTCTACTGTTACTTCCGGTGTGGGTATATCCATCACGTGATTTTGATTGTACCCTTGTTCTAGACTCAAATTCAATATTATTGTAATTAACATCGACATATGTTTCTTCATTAAATTTAACAAAAGCCACAGAATTGTACAATTTATAATGTATCAGATAATGTTAATTCAAATCTAAGATTCTACGGTTTTTTTTTCTGTTATAGGGATACATTACTCACAAAACTCATTATTACAGTTCTGTCCAACATGTCCAGCTTTACATCCATCGCTGCAAACACCTGTGTTTGTATCACACTTGTCATGGAGACAGTTGCGGGAATCACATCCCCAAATACAAGAACCATTACCAGGGTAACAGTGATGGTCTATACAGTTAGCAGGACAAGAATTTGTACAATTTATTCCCCATGTACCTTTCCAACATCCTGTAAGTAAAAAACATTAATATGAGTTTTGTGATATAACAGTAAATTAATATGAATAAACTAAATTAATGTAAGCCTTCAACATTATACAATTGTGTAGACAATAACTACATTATATGCCAAGTTCTTAATCACTTGTGAATTTAGAAAATATCGAAGAAATCATGACAAATTCTACAAATAAAAAACAAATAAAGATCAGTTTTGATTAGTTGTCAGAAATTTCAAGTATTTAATAAAATATCTTAAATTGGAAGATTTGTTTGGAATGACTTATAAACACCAAAGTTCAAGACGTTGCTTGAAAATCATGTAATGTGTAGACAAATGAATCCAATAACATACTCGGTTAAAAAATACACAGACACAATATCTTGAAAAAAAAATACTGTAACAGTTAAAATATTCTTCCGTATATAATTCAGTTTGATTCCCCTTTGAGTATCAACAACTCTTATTTATAGGTTCCTCTTAAGAGGTCTTATCTTGAGAATATCAGAATGTTAAACTTGTTCTCACATCAAATAAAAGATTAACAAACGAATTTTTAGAAAATTTAGTTTCAAAGTAAATAAATGTCATATGGAGCGGAGAAAAGGCATTGAAATATTGGTTTAGAAACATTACGTTTTTTCAACATATTGTATATTTCTAACACTAACCGTTCGGCTTGACAACATATGGCAAACTCAAAGGTACTGTATTCATATGATTTGCACCACGTGACTTTGACCCTTTTGATTGAATTACGTCACTTAGTTTAAGATTGAAAATATAAATTATATCATGATAGACAAATTTCCGAAAAATCCGAATAATCCAGTCCTTTCAGTTGTGGATTTTTAAAATTAAGATGTCGTTGACAACATCCTTTCGCGGATATTTTCAAAAATGTTAGGGTTTTTTCTGAGGGAAAATGCTTAAAATATGACTTTTAACGAAATTGAGAGGTTGAAATCATCATGTTTTTGAAAGAATTTAGCCGAAAACTTAAGAAAGCAGGTAAGTTACAAAATATTTTAACTTTAAAATTCAACCTACAAGGTGTTTCCGTATGTAAGACAAAATCATAACAATATCTTCTTGCATCCTAATTTGTGTTTTCAATCTTGCTTTTTTGCGATTTTTCGTCATTTTATATAGCAAATATATTACGGTTTCCACCTGGTAACGCTACCGATTTTCAAACAAAAATGGCCGAATGATTTCAAAGTAGACAATGTTCATTTGTACATGGACAGTAGCCTAAAAACATTTACAATTCACCTATATGCGGACAAATTTGGGATTCCATTGGTATATTGGTATTTTTATTTAAGGGACATATATAATCCTATTGTAATGGCTGTCGTCATGATAAAGCAAATTAGCAAAGTACCCTAAGTTTTGCCATATGATGTATAAAGTATATACACTTACTTTTACCATGTATTGTTTCGTCAGTCCGAAAGAATTTGAATAGAACGATTTCGTCAAATCTGTCTAGGCTTCTATGCATTGGAATGATTTCATGTAATATAATGGTAAAGATACTGATAGTATTGATTTAAAGCGTGTACGTAATGTATACATCAGTGGTGCAATGTCGTCCGTTTGCTGATCGTTTTAATTTTACAACTTCAACAGTACAAGTGATTTTTTTTTGTAAGGAAATTAATTATCAATCATGAATCAGTATACATGTTACCTCTATCAAATGCTTGAGCGACGTAGGTCAAGACTCGCTATTGGTTTTGAACATTAAGTTTTAACTTGTTCACCTTGGATTAAAATGAAATATTTGAAATGGGAAAGTACCAATTTGATCAGTTAAAAGTGTGTTATGGTCCAGGTGCACCAAATGTTGTGGTTGTGGTAAAACAAGAGGTAAAAACAAATGTTATCTGGGGAAGTATTTGAAATTAAGAACATATACATGTCAGGTTCAGTGCTTGTGTTAATTGTAAATAAGTCAGAAAGATAAATTCATATTGTTTAAAAGGGAGATGAGAGATAAAAAAAAAAGGAACATCAAACTCATAATAGTTATCAAAAGTACCAGGATTATAATTTTGTACGCCAGACGCGCGTTTCGTCTTCATAAGACTCATCAGTGACGCTCATATCAAAATAGTTAAAAAGCCAAAAAAATACAAAGTTGAAGAGCATTTAGGACCCAAAATTCCAAAATGTATAAGTCGTAAACGAATTGACAATGCAAACTTTAAATGCATACAGTTTAAAAGAAGACACAGTCTTTTTTATACTTCGATCCTAAAGACCAACTTTATTATAATATCATATTGAGTTATATTTTGAGCTATTTTTATTAAGTGCTTGATAATTTTCGTAGTCATTAAGTTAAAACGCAAGAAAGATGGCCAATTTATAAAATTCCTAAATCTGACAAAATACATAATTCATCTGAATATTAAAAATGTATGTAACACATTTATTACCAAAAACGCAAATACAAATACTACCAACCATATATTGCTATATAGCATAATTCTACGAAAGCACCTTCACCACCTGGAGTAGAGGATCTTCTGTTGAAGAAATAAATATTTTTCGTGAGGGTGTTGCAATCGATATTCTGGGTAACGTCAGGATATCCAGCTATACCCAAATCTGTGTAGCAACGAAAAACATCGCGATCATAAACGCTGCGATTTGATAGAATCAAACGAAAGTCTTTCATACGGTCTGCTCCTATAAAAGAAATAAATATAAGTCATGGTATAAATGCAAAGTTATAGACTGACGTGAACCATAAAGGTACGTTCATTTGATAGTTATATTATAATTGTTAATACACTGACCGACTTTAGAAACGCAACACTAGACTTCTCTTTTTAATTCTTATTTCCAAATATGCAATTTGTTTATAACCAAATGCAATACCATTAATTTTCTTCATTACTGTATTGTTTGAAAAAGAATTTACAGTTCGATGGTGGCATTTATTACGTCATTTTGTTTGTTCCAATCATGTGATATGCACTGACCCTCGGGTTCCCCCATTAACAACCAACGCCAAAATGATTGTTAAAAAGGTCAACAAATTATTGTTGGTATGTTTAAAAATTTAGTCCTAGTATCTATGATGAGTTTATTAAGTATTGTTTTGTACTTTCTGATTTTGCCTTTATCACACCCATTAGAGTGTTTTGGTAATCATATAAATGCGGTTTAAACTTTAGGGCTTTGAATTTTTTTCAGCAATCTATTCTTCGGCATTTCAGATTTGGGAATAAATTGTGGCATGAATGGGTCAAACATTCAGCGATTGACGTTGCGGTCGTAAACATGTTTTGCAAATGACGTTGCGAAATCAAATTCTATTTACGCGGCGTTTTCACTTGATACATTGTTTTGATTTGGTCATTGATGTTCACCAACAAATTTAAATCCCGTCTGTCTGTATCGTTTTCTGAAGCACGGTAAGACGAGTTTCTGGCGTTTAATTAGCTGGTAACAACACGTTCACGTTTCCCTGCTTGCAATATTTGTGTGGGCTGATTCAGATCATATTTGCGCTGTTTCAAACATTTGGAGATGCAACGTTAACATTATAAAACTGATTTAAGTGTGGGTATGGATTTAAAGAATTATTTCAAGTCTAAATATTCAGATCTTTAAAGAAAAGGCATTTATGAGCTTAATTTTCATAATGTTGAAGCTGATATTGTGTTTAGTGTTCAAATGTGGGGGATAGTTTTAGTTGGAAATGGTTTTCATAAAAATATTGGAATTCCGCGTTAATGCAATATGTACTTGGTACTCAATTGGTGTTGGTATGAAACAAAATATATATTATATTTTATTAATTATTTAGTTTATTTTATGATACAATATCAAAGATAGTAACCATGCATAAGTTTTGTTTTGTTTTTTTTTACTTTCATTCAGCAAATAAGCAAAATTTCTTAACTTTTGTAGAAATAAGTGGTTTGATGAAGTCGTTAATTGAAAAACGGAAATGGTTGGTTGTGATTTTTTTCAGAGTTTGGTGTCACCCCTTACACCCCCCCCCCTCCTTTTTTTTTTTACCTAATGGGGCGTGGAATTATTTGACAATTTTTTTTAATAAATGTCTGAAAAAATCTCAAATGGAATATTGCTAGTTTTTTGGGGTTTTTTTTGGCATTCAAACGTTTCTCATCTGTAAAATTGTATTTTAAGCAGCTGAAAAGTAATTTAAAAACACCAAAATGGGGGAATAGCAACCTTGTCAGGAAGTAGTTCTTAAGTTTACTTTTTTAATCTCAGGAAAACTGATCCGTAAGTCTTCTTTTAATGTGCAACCTATGTTCATGATTATGATGATTTTTTTGTAAAGGAAGGGGGCTGAATAAACTGTCATTGTTTGAAATGCTAATGAGGATATTAACACTATGAAAAATCCCTGGAAGATTTACCAACACTTACTGTTACGATAATATAACTCAATATTTGTCACGTAGACTAGTTCTGGTAGTCGTGATCGCCACCATGCCGTCTTTTGCCACGTATTTGTAGATGAGCACCCATCATTCCAGTCATTATTGGCTGGTCCTTCAATGGCCAACTCTGGACCGAACGTCTCGTATGTTGAACTTTGCTTCACCTGTCCTTCTAGAGCAAGGTTTACTGAAAAAAACGAGAACGCAAAATATATTTCATCTACGTTGAAAGGTACGAATGATTAATCCAAAATAAAATTGATATTGTATCAACTTATCTGAATGTTATTTGAACTCATGCAGTGATTGATTGTTGTTTGAATAATGTCCAGTGATAAGTATCTCATGAATACCACATCTCCTTTTTTATATCCAAATGATCATAATGCATTGATGAACTGTAGAATAGAATAAATGAAATGTTTTGTGCCAGTTGTTCCCGTATTTTTGTATTCTTTTCTTCCAACTGAGCAAATTGCCGGCTGGCAGGAGATAATTTTAAGAACGAGGCCTATAATTACCAAGCCATATAATTGTTCAGGGAAAATACACTAACATACGGTAGTTTATTGCATTGAACATTGCATAGTGGGTTTCCTATTCAAAATAATAATGTGCATTGTTCTACAAACATTAATACGGTATATTACATGAATATTTGCTTACTTTGTGCTGTAACTTTCAAAATAAAAAACTCTACCATAAATACCAATAGTTTCAGTGGCACAATCATCTACAATAGAACAAAAGTCAGATGAACTAAAGACAACAAAGTCGATCATGCTTAAACCCTTTGCCGCAAAGCATAAAAAAAACAATAATAGATATACTTTGGGCGTTTAACCATTTGAATTCCATACATGTATATGTACCTATATCACACTGCTCAGTCGCTCCGTAATTCTCGTATCACGGCTTTGGATGAGAGCAGGCATTATCAGCGACGTCACCATGTTTGAGTAGAAGTTATAAGCGACGTCACAATAATTATCTGAGTAGAAGTTATCAGCGACGTCACAATAATTATCTGAGTAGAAGTTATCAGCGACGTCACAATGTGTGGAACACGTACGGCTCGCTTTCATCAAGCATAAATATGTCTAAGGGAAGGTGATAAGACCAGTATTAGAACGATAAACAGATAAAAGGTAAATTCATAAAAAAACGAACTCTGAGGAAAAATCAAAACAGAAAGTCCCTAATCAAATGGCAAAAATCAAAAGCTCGAATACATCAAACGAATGGATAGCAACTGCCTAATTCCTGATGTGGTACAGGCATTTTATTATGTAGAAAATGGTGGATTAAACCTGCTTGAACAACTAATACCTCTAACACTATGACATTTTATCGGTTTAAAGTAGATAGGTTCACATTAGATCGGTTTAAGGGCTAATATGAACGCTTTGAATCGATTTTCAATCGGTCAAAACTAAAACACCAAAAATGTATGTCTGTGTCTGTCCCAAATTATGAGCATGTAATTCAGTGATTGTCGTTTGTTTATGCGTTTCATATTTGTTTTTCGTTCATTTTTCGTACAATATTAAGGCCCTTAGTTTCCTCATTTCAATTGGTTAACATTGGTCATTTTGGGGCCTTTTATAGCCGACTATATACGGTATGGGCTGTGCTCATTGTTGAAGGCCGTACGGTGAACTATAATTGTTAATTTCTGTGTCAAGATATAGAAGCAAAACTCATTAGCAAAACTGAAAGACAAGAATACAAAATTTATAATAGCACAATAACGTATTAAAAGACGGGATGTATTAGAACAGATACACGTCATGGGTATCAAAGAAACACAAAAAGGTATATAGACAAAGCACATTGGCAAAAATGAAAGATACGAATACAAAAAGTATCATAGAACAATTATAACACAATGACGGGATGTATAAGTACAGAACCACGTCATATATATCAATGCAACACAAAAAAGCAGTCAAGTTTATTGGATATCACCATAATCGGTTTCCTTCTCATAGATATCGTAAAATATCAGCAGCTCGACACAATGTGAAGTTTTTTTTAGCTCGTTCGCTACGATCATTCGTTAAAAAGGTTAACATTATGAGTCGCGACATATACTTTTCGATATCAATGTATAAAAACTCCGATAAGCCACACATCATAGCAATTAAGAATATTATTGTTGTCCTCTATGATCAGATTGGAAAAAAAAGAAATACTATAATATTGAAAAAAACCTGGTACACTATTTATATATAATTGTTAATATTTTTGTCAGTCAAATCCTTGTTTTATACAGTAATGTTACGCCTGATAAGTGTTTGTGGTTTACAAAGGATATGATCACAGGCACTTGTCTCCGAATTTTGTTTTGTCTATCTTATTCAATTGCCTGACTGTGGATATGATGACAAATGTCAGACTGGTACATGTATCTTGAAACAAAAAAAAACAAAAATTCAAAATAAATTCCAAAAAACTACAATTTTCTGTTTTCATTTACAATTCTATTGGTATTTATTCATTTAACTGATATTTCTGTTGGTTTTTAACGTATTTTTCAATCATCAAAACATTGTATATTCAGATATTTATTGCACATAAATCTCTCACTTTATGTGCACTATCGCAAAGGCAGAAAAGGGCAGCTTCGTGGTCACTGAGTGCATACACAGTTGCTTTTGAAACGTTGCTTTATCATTGTTTATTTCACACGTTTAAGTAAGTAAACATGATTCTCAAAGCTAACAACTAATTGAAATTTCTTTTAATGTTGTATATTAGCGACTATCATGTATATAAACAAAAATGAGAATGGAAATGGGGAATAAGTCAAAGAGACAATAACCCGACCATAGAAAAAAAACAGCAAAAGACAACAACAGGTCTTTAATATATCGAGAAATCCCCGCACCCGGAGTCGTCCTTCAGCTGGCCCCTAAACAAATATATACTAGTTCAGTGATAATGAACGCCATACTAATTTCCAAATTGTACACAAGAAACAATATTATGTATAAAATAATACAAGACTAACAAAGCCCAGAGGCTCCTGACTTGGGACAGGCGCAAAAATGCTGCAGGGTTAAACATGTGTGTGAGATCTCAACCCTCCCCTATACCTCTAGTAATAAAAATGGTTGATAAAGCAAAGTATAACATAATAATTGCTGCCGCTTCTTGAAAAATATACCATGTATAGTACCTGAGTGAAGCATTTTTATTTCATTTATTTACTATATTGAATGATATCGATTTTATTTCCCGGTATGTGCTTTTGTTACGGTTTGTGTATTCGTCCGTTCGTCCGTCTGTCTCGCTGCAGGTTAAAGTTTTCGGTTACTGTTGTTTTGATGAAGTTGTAGAACAAACAACTTTAAACTAAGTACACATTTTCCCTATGATAATTATGATCTTTCTAATTTGAATGTCAAATAAAAGGTTTTTTTTTCATCCCAATGTGTCAACAAATTCCGTTTACTTGATTTTTATCTGTTATAGTCACACCGAACAAGAAAATATCCCTTTTCCAAACAATTCCGAAGTGTGCAACTGAAATTATAGTGTTTTGTATTTACAGTACTGTATATGTTCTCACGAGTTATAAATATCAATTTATATAACTGCAAGAAAGAAATGGGTTTTAGAGACATGTAAATACAAAATATGTCTATTTTCTTTATTTTACTTTAATTGTAGCATACTTATAAACATTTACAAAGTAGACATATAAATAAATATATACAATTTATGTAAGCTTTACAAATAAACACATGCATTTAAAATGTCTTACCTGAAGTGTTTTTCTATTCGCAATTGTTACTACTATGTTAAGTAATGAAATTCAAATTTGTAAGTGTGGATGTACAAGGTCGAAGTTTGTATTATATATGTGTGTGTTGTCTTACAGGAAGTCTAGATGATGTACTTTCAATTGAATTGTATGTTAATTCAATTCAGAAAAATAGCTATTTCAACTTCTTAGTAACTGTTCTTTTAAGAGAGATGATTGATGCAAGGAACATCATTTTATTTTATTTTATTGTTGACGCGTAAACACCGCGGTTTTTTTTTTGTATTGATATAATACCGAAGCCGTCTTTATTTTTTTCTGCTAAATAAAGCTTGATCAAAGAAGTGAGTATAATGTATGAACATTTGCATTGTATAATCAAGTAAACATATGCCTTTTTTATATACTTTGTCTACATCCTTTTTGAATATCAAATTAATTGGACACAAGTAACAACTTTAAAACAATTCATGTGCTGTATTTTTCATAGAAATGTTGATGAGATATTAGTTATAGGGAGCCAGAGAACAATTAAGCAGAACGTGCACATACGTATTGATTTAACTAAATTGGTGAATATCTCGTTACTGAGAAACTAATTACATGTATGCATAGTTCACGTCTAATGACGATGGGTTTGGTAAACATGAATATTTGTACTTTCAGAAGCATTTAGATTACCATGGTGTAGCAAGACTTGTTTAAGAATGCAACCGATTCACCATTGAGTAAGACCTAAAGAAAACAACTATATATTCTATCTAATTAAACTACTTTCTTTTATAAAAGTAACATTCTAGGTCAACTATAGTCATTGTTGTAAAAACCGCAATGTATCACAAAATAAAAATAGATTTTGAAAGACAGACAATGTTTTACTATACGTAACTAACAAATCTTATTATAATATCATATGTTTTATAAATGTCAATGTAAAACATCAAGTTCAAGTATGTTGTTACATGTCAAATGTAAATTAGTGTGCATAAATAATACAGAAAACCAGTATCCGGAATCCTTATGAATAAGATAAATTCTTTCGCGGGCATTTTATATCGTCATGGGGAAAACGTAAGAAATTACACATACTGTTATGGTTAAATTGTAATTAACTTTTTATTGGTGCATTTTTGGGTTGAATGAGTGGTATATCCGGGTTCGAGTTTAATATCATTTGCCGTATACCACACAACGGAGTTTCATAAATTTTCTCGTTGAGTACACTTTTTACCTAATACGCTCATGCTGGGGCCTATTAAGCGTTAGTCTGACAACCTTTTCCCCCCAATCGAGTTATCGAATCATGTCACGCTTCAATCTTTACAGCTGAAAGTACGTGCTGGGACAGCTCCTCGTTATCTGCTAACTGCAAGATGTTATGCTTGGTGTATGGTTCAACGACAAACTGTCTGAACGCCGTTCAATGCAATAACTTGTAAAAAGTCCATTGTTATGCTGCATAGACTTTCGAGGACCCTGTATCCGAGGTGATTGGGTAGTGGACTACAGTCAATCAGTACAGTTTCTACATGTTCCTGACCATGCTTTTTGATGACATACACCACCGAGGCCTCGAATCATTAACCAGCAAAACAGCAATGTGGTTTTTGGGCTGCCCAGCAGGTCAACACGGCCCTTAAAACAGCCGTTGTGAAGACAGTAAACTGAACAAAAAAAGCATACCAAAACACCATACGCATAAATGATGACCGTTCTTGAATGCCAACTTTTCAAAAATCATTAAATATTAAATTCTCACAACACGACCAATAGTCAGTTAGGTGGTAGTATAATTGCATCTTCAGTATAAGATTTGTTGTCCATAGACGACTAAACAATTTTATTATTTTCAGATCTTTGTAAAATTATACTACGACTTTAATTTAAAAACAGAGAATAACATACATGTTTCACGCTGGTGGATTTTTATCATAGCCAATCAGCACTACCAAAATAGTGTATAATAAATGTTTTTCTTCGACAATAGTTATGACTTGCAATAACTTTTTAAGTAAGCCTTTGAAAACGGTTGACAGGCATTTGTTAAAAAAATACTTATTATAATATATAAATTACATTTTTTTTTCTTTTAAATATTTATGCAGTTTTTTTTAAAACCGTGTTTGGGGTAGAAACTATCCATGTTAAATTGTAAAGAATTTATTGCAACATTGGCAATGTTGTAACAAATTTAAAATTGAAAGTATTTCAATTTTTGTCCATACATACATAATTTTCTACATAAGAAAAACGACACATTTCATATGTGACAAAGAAAAATCCCATCAAAAGTATTTATAAAACACAGCATAAGAAAGAAATGAATAACAACACGAAATTCACCAAAAAACTTGGAGTGAATTTCAGGTGCTCTGGAAAATAAATCAAAAGTCCAAATTCCTCCGCACATCAAGACGGACAGTCTCTATTACATGAACTATATGTTGTTGTTATTGTTAATTTGTATCTAATTTGCATGAAATATTTGCCCCTGGACCGTAAATAACATCAATTTTGATTGGCTGTGGAATCTATATTTATCATCTACTTAGTAGCCACATTGTCATAAAAATGAACTAAGGTTGAAATCCCCTCCGGTGGCGAAGTTGAACCTACCAGATCTTGAGTAGTACATGTAAAGCTTTTTCGTGGGATAAATCAACATTTTATCATTAAATAGTGTTTAGGAAACGGATAAAGATAATTATTCATAGCTGATTCTGGATCCTTTTAAAAATTCACTTGAATTATTATGTAAATGCCTATTTGTGTAAATTACTTTACCTGAATTTGACTAATAAAATATGTTTACACTAAAGCTTTTTTGTTTTGATGTTCTGTTTGTTATATTAGAATAAGGGTATTGGTATAACCGCCTCTGTGACAACTGTCCAACATAGTTTAAATGAAGTGGATGTTACATGTATCAAGCATAAGCAACTGTATGGCCTTCAACAACGAGAAAGACCTATACAAAGGCTAAAAAAAACGACAGGAACACTATTAAACAATTCAATTATTAAATAAATAACGCTCTGATTTAAAACAAAACAATTTACGAAAAACCGACATGAGCCAATGACAACCTCAGAACTATACAGGTTCCTAGTTTTGGACAAGGATATTAATATGTGGCGTTCAAACATGTTTGTGCGCGATCAACCCTATACGATTTTGGAGAATTGTGTGACAGTAAAACATAAGAACAAGCTATACAATCAGTGGCAAAAGGCTTATCAGATGGATACAATTTGACATCCATATGACAAAATATGGACAAAATAACGTTGAGGGGTACTTATACATTCCGACAACGTATTATTATTTGAATGCATTTATTTGAATGTACCACATGTACATGTTTGTATATTGCATATAAGCAGATGATTTGTACATGCATATGTATAATGGCAATAAATGTGTGTACAACATAAACTAATGTCCTCATTCTCAGTATTTTCAAATAGGCACTACTGTATGTAGATATATACAATGTATGACATCAAATCAAATCAAATGTCTGTATTCCTTATAAAAGGATCAACAGAGCATATTAATCAATTATACACTGAGTCACAAAGTTAATGCAATACCTACACAATCAACACATGCAATATAACATACATACTTATTAATAACTAGTTAGTTATATGCATTAAAGGAGAGAGCCAATGCAAAGAGGGATAACTCTATGTGTTCACTTTAACTTGTGTCTGTTTTGCTAAACTTTGACAATTTAAAGTCAGTATAAAATTATCCCAATCGATTTTTGGCATGATCCATATACTACCAGATCATCGCAGCATCCTTGCTTGAATCTCTTTGCTCTGCATGCTTTCTTTGTTCTTTTACATTTTGGCGGAATTATCTAATCCACAATAAAACTCAAGACTTTAGCATATAGACCCAAGAAGTCATGATGCCCCTACATCATGACGACTGGTTAAAACTTTCTGTTAATTAACATCTTTAAATATTGTGTCCAGGGATCATAAAGGGTTGTACAAATTGGAATTTAAACAGTATATTATAAAGAGTCTGTAGCGTTCTCAAAAGTACTAGTATATGTAATGAAGCGTAAATATATTAGTACATGTATATAATCTATAAACAGCTGAAATGTAAAATATTATCCCATTTGGAATTAACTGATACTGCGTCCTCATGGACCAAATATTACAGAGGGCACCCTTAAACAAAATGCAGTAGATTTTCTATCAAAGTATGTGAACGATGTTAACAGAGCATTCCACATCCGGGCAGAAGATCAAGTTTTCCTGCGAATATCTTTAGTTTTCGTTCATATTTTCCAGTTTCTGTTCTCAACACTGGCTGCTAAGCCTAAAGTTAAGATGTAGATGTGTATAATAGCTTGTTAATGTATCATGGTTTTCATGACATTTAAGATCACTTGGTTAAAATTGTTTCAGATCTACTAACTGCCTAAAAGGTCATTTCTAATCCAGACTCAGTGATCAGGGCCGCGTTCAATATCGTAGCTTTGACGTAGATTTTGACTATTGAATGTGTAGCTATAGACTAGCTGCTTCATAGATATTGATAGAAGCTACGTAGTCGTAGCTGCTACGATATTGAACTCAACCCAGGTAAGCTAAATTTGTAATGGTTGTCACAATAATGTTTATAGAATTATGTTTTGCTTTTTGGTATCACAGGGGTTTATCCATTCGTGACGCCTTCTGAAAAAAATGAAGGAAGTACATTAATTCCATCCTTTAGTAATCTTAAAGCTTTGCATTCGGTAATTAATTATCGTTAATACAATAAACTTGAAATATTCAAAAGTTATGTTAATTTAGAAAAAACATGAAGATAAGATAAATTTATGAACGTTTGTTGTATTATTTTCTGTTTGGTAGTCAGTATGTTTATATCCATATCCGACATACATGTACTTGTTTATTTTAGCATCGTTATCAAATATTTTTTTTACTAGTCTTTTACCTTTTTTTTAAATACAAATTTTGACAACTTTAATCAAATTATATGAGGATATAGTGTTCGCCCTTTACCGTCAGTCGTCAAACCGTCATTGTCAGCCACCGTTGGTGCAAAATGGTTAAAATTTTAACGTGATCCATCAAAATATCAATATCGTGATTCTTCAGAGGTCAGTCAATTTTTTTTATCGTGTAATAGTTACTGTGTACATTTTATCGTCATGCACAAAAAAATATTTCTAAAGTCATTTGACAAGAATGTTTACCGTTAGTCGTAAAAAAAAAACCACCATTACGACCCTCTTATACATGTACATACCTTTAGACCAATAATGCATTTTAAACAGCAAGTTGTATTTTCTGTAACAACATATCCTTGACGAGAGTATAAATTCAGGGCTCGATTTGTTGATACAACCCATAGATACATAGTCTGAAATTGATTAAACAAAAGTAAAAGCATTGATAAATGCGATAAAATCAATGTTTCTCTTTATTTAGGGAGCAACTATTTAACTATAAATTGGGGATACGATTTTGTTGTCTGAGTCTGAGCCGCATTTAAGATGAAAAATGCCAGTGCCAGTCTTTGTAAAAAATCATGCAATTTTGAAAAAAATCAAAACATGGCTGTAAAAAAACCCATTACTTGAGAAATCTTGAGACAAACTTTGGTTAGAATGATAGCAAATTGCAGAGTTAGCTCCCCTTAATTGTTAATTTCTAGTGCATTGTAACCAAATTCTATCTCCAATTACCAGAACAGGACAATGAAACGAATGGTTTATTTTTGCATCATTATACATTTTGAACATAAATCAATATCAACCTGAGTGGGTTTTTATTTGTCATGTTTTCACCACTGCCTGATTCTTAGGTAGACTAGCACTTAAAATATATTGTTGGGAATTGCATGCCATGATATGAAACTGAGAATGGTAATTTGGGAATGAACTTCATTTCTAGAAAAGTCCAATTTTTTTTTATACTTTACAACACCTTCTAGAATACAAAATACAATTTAAAACTTATCGTCATTTACATGTATATTGACACCATCTGTGAAAGTCTTATAAAATTTTAACTATTTTTTAATAGTTTTTGAGAACTTCAACTTGTCAATGCTAAAGCTATGAAAAGTCAAGAGAGAAAATTTTCCCGCCAAAATTTCAGTGACTAATATCTCGAAAAATTGCCTGTGCATATTTTTATGCTCTTTTTATTCTTTTATTAATCCCCTATCAATATAAACCACTGTTTTTTAAATGTTTTAAATTATTTTAATACTGAACTGAGTCTCCCTTAATATGAATGTTTGCCCTTGCATTAAAGTTTTTACTTTTTATTTTTATTTTGTGTTTGTAAATCATCAATCATTTGATAGTCAGATATAGAAATTATAAAAATCAGAATGAATCTGTTAAGTCATATCCATAAATTGGAAATTGGAAATGGGGAATGTGTCATAGAGAAAACAGTCCGACCATAGAACAGACAACAGCAGAAGGTCACCAGTAGGTCTTCAATGTAGCGAGAAAATACTTACTTTACAATTATGATGTTTTGCATCTATTTCAACAACTTCCATAAGAACTTTCCTGATTCCTTTCCCTCTAAACTTGTCATCAACACATATACATTCAATATAGCAATTTCCAACAGGAACATTTTTCTCTGTTGTTGCGAAAGCTAAGCAAAACAATCTAAAACATGTTAATACATTTAATAAAAAAGACAATACTGGACCTTTTATAGCTTGCTGTTCGGTATGAACCAAGCTTGTGTTGAAGACCATACTTTGACCTATAATGGTTTACTACAAATTGGGACTTGGATGGAGAGTTGCCTCATTGGCACTCATATCACATCTTCCTATATCTATATATTACTCATTTGATAAAATTGTACGATCGTAATAAACTATGTTTACGACGAAGAGATCGTATGTATACGACTAAATACGTTGTACACATTTCCTTTTAGAACGTACATGCATGTACGATTTATATTACTCCTAAAAAGTAATAGTTATCCCATGAGGACGCGCAATGCAGATACCGCAACTTGTATAAAAAGAAGAAAAATATAGTATTCTCCAAACAAATAATTGTATTGTAATGCAAATACAGAGCCACACATCAACATTTTAAAGCGTTTCTACAGTTGAGTACATTAGGTCAGACAATATAAAAAAATATATTAAGTGGTGTTTCATGTTTCTCAGTCTACCATGCAATGATGCATCCATTGCATTTATTAACTCCTTACTTCAGAAATCTTAACTAAGATTTAAGTTGAAAAGTTGTTTCACTCTTTTAAAAGCATTAATTTATTATATTTCAGTATTCTAAATTATTTAACTGGAAGTTAGTGTAACAACATTTACTATTCATTGCTTTAAAATGGTGCCAAATTTACCCCAAAATTTTAACATGCATAGACATACAGATGTTTTGTCCATTATACTCTATTCTGTAAACCCAATTGAGACCCTCATACTTGTGCTTGGTCTTGTACTTACCCACACATATCACAGCAATCAAAATCTGGAACTACATCACTTGACCTCTCACTGTAAAATATAATTAACTAAAGCAATAAGAAACGTGTAATGAATGTTTATGATATAGATAATAAATTCTTTATTTTAATTGACGGATTGATTGTTTGTTGCCTAACGTCCAGTGGCAAATAGTTCATGCATGTTAACAATAAACATTACGAGACACAAGGGCGGATCCAGCCATTTGAAAAAGGAGGTTCCAAACCCAGGTCAAAAAGGGAAGCCGTCTATGTCCCCATTGAAATGCATTGATCGTCCAAAGCAAACGGGGTACGTTCCAACCGCCGGACCCCCTTTTAGATCCGCCCCTGAGACTATACATCTAATAACAAGCGCATGCTGATTTTTTATCAAATGTATTGATTTTCGAGTTTCAGTTAATTTCATGTATCTAAGTGAACGAATATCGAAGGTACAATACAGAAATTGGACAAATATGCCATTAAACCATATGTATGTGACAAATCAGCATGAGCTTGCCCTGCATTACATGTAACAGTATTCGTCCATACCAATTTTTAGCAAATTAAGTCGTCTTGCAGGCCTGCAGATTTTTTTGAAAATTTAGTGTTCACCCTAAAAACCGGTTTGGCCAAAACATAACAATTTCAAGTTTATTAACAATTTACACAGTGTGTATATGTAAAGTATGTTGAAATGAACATATGTTCTCATAGTTTATGACTTTATTCATTATAGGTTATATTTATGAAGTGTCCTATATTTTGACTTTAGGGGAACCTTAAAGAAAATACAATATCTATTCTTTGGATATTTTGCTCCAATATATTCTTTGCCATAAAACTCATTATGTATTAAAAGGTTTTTCAAATACGTGACATCTTTATATACAAATATTAAAAAACGCACGACGATATCAGTGATAAAACATGCTTGGTATTTTTAAATCTTCAAAAATTAATGTTTCTCGAACCTCATAGCTTTTTAAACATACATTTGTGAAAATTTCATATTTGAAATTAACAAACTTATTAAGATCGTATCTTTATGTTTTTGTCTAGAAAAAGAAAAGTACACTTTTTTAATTGTCTTTATTTTCATGTTGTGTACGCTTCGTTATCATTACACCTTTTTGTACTGTACGCTTCGTTGACACAATATTGCGTTTGTCAATGAATTTTGCATGTATTAAATTATACTTTGGTATGATTATAACCAATATGCATGTTAGAAAAAAATAATTTACCAACGTTTCATGCAGACAGCAACCCATAATAACCGTTGTATTGTTGGAACACTCGTAGAGGCATTTTGTGCATGTAAAAAAATCCTTATTTATACGAAAGTGTAAATTGGTAGCAATAAGTAAAATCACAAAATTATTGAACTCAGAGGAAAATCAAAACTGAAAGTCCCTTATCACATCGGAAAATCAAATTACAAAACACATAAAAAACCGAATGGACAACAACTGTCATATTCCTGACTTGGTACAGGCATTTTCAAATGAAAAAAATGGTGGATTAAACCATGTTTTATAGCGCAAAACCTCTCACTTTGTACGACAGTCCCATCAAATTCCGTTATATTTACAATGATGAGTGATCTAAACAGACATAATAAATAAAATAGTCCAAATATGGTAACAATAGTCGTGTTCGTGTTACTATTTCAAAATGAAACAATTTAAGAGAACACAAAAGCATCTATCAAATTAAAAACACATTCAAAATTGAAAATACAATAACTCGACAGATGCATAATATGGCTTAGCAGACATGTACACACGTCCGATTTCTAATTGGATACAATTTTTTGAAAGTGTTTACGTGAGTCAATGTACGGTTAGGGTGGTGGGTTGGTGCCCGTTAACATATTAAGTCCCGTCATATTCTGTATGTGCCTGTCTAAAACCAGAAGCGTGTAATTCAGTAGTCATATATATATTTGTTATTCACTATTTTGTGCATAAATTAGGCCGTCATTTTTCTCATATGAATTGTTTCTAACTTGTAAGTTCGGTGTGTTTATAGCTGACTATGCGGTATGGGATTTGTTCATTGTTGAAGGCCGTACGCTGACCTATAGTTGTTTATTTTGTGTCGTTTGGTCTTTTCAAAGGCGAAGAGTTGTTTCATTACCACATCTTCTTTTTAATATATACAGCGATAACCATCAATGGATTATAGACTTTTGGTCTGAATCTCAAAGGCGAGTCCTAGTGGGTCATAGATAACAACAGAGTTACATCAAGGCTACAGAATATGTGTATACAATGATCATGTAACGTATAGCCACCAATAGTAATACATGCAGTTTCTTTTATGTGAAGATGTAAAGATTAAGATATACTTTTTGATATTCAACTAGTTTGCTTTCTTCAATTATGGATCAATTATGTTTTTTGTTTGTTTAATTTTTAAGGTTGAAAGATTGAGCTTAACTTGCTCGAACATTAGTCTTTCTATTGTGATGGCAAAATCTAAACGATTCGTAATTCTTGTTACTATTAACACCTTAATATCTTCCCACCCATATGCATTTCATTCAAATTTTGACTTATTTTGAAGAAGACAGAAGGGGGCGTATTTATATTCCCAAGTTACCCTTTGCGTCATCGGTAAATTATGCGGTTGAGCTAAGCATCAATCATCAACTTAAACCTTAGTCATTTGCTTTGTTTCTTCTTTCATGTCTTAAAAGTTATCAATAAAAAATTAAACGTTCCACAGATGGTACTGACAATTTCTGCACCCCATTATTTGTTAATGACTGAATTTTGGTTGCTTAAATAAAGTTCACTTGCAAATATGTCATGCGTGTTCAGGATAAGCACATAAATAGCAACACATATTAAATGTAGGTCCTGGAAGGAGGCCCTCCGGAATTAAGCCAGAGAAGTTTGGACTGCCACAGGATTAAATGAGGTAAATTGGATAAGGACACACATGTTGCCTTTCAACAGGCCATTCATTGACCTCTCATAAAGTTTTTGCAAGGGTTTGCACAGTGTATTAGCGTGATGTTCTCTCAACACCAGACATTGGATCTAATGTTCCCATTCGGACTGGACGTGACTGCGTACTTTTACATCCCACACAACTAAACGGTTGGACAACTTCAGTCAGGTTTTACTGCCGGTCGGAAAAGAAAACCAAAGTGACCCAGTCACCCATTCACAAAATTCTTTCATTAAATGAAATTAAAAAAAAAAAATTTGGCTTCAATGTAGAAAGTTTTGCTGTAACATCACTTAACATTATTACAATATAAGCATACTTATGAGAATTCACAAGATCGTACAATCTCTTGATACTGTTTACTTATAACTATTTGGCATTGCACAAGTTCATGCAATTTATTACGTCTTGAACTAAAACCGTTAGATATATACTGACTTTGTCGATATGTTCTTTTTTTTTTGGTGTGTCGTCCAACGTCAGGAGCCTGTAGTACATTGGTTATGTTCCGGACCATTTGAGTATTTGGACCATACGCGTATGGTCATGACAATATGGGTATATACTCATATGGTCCGACCATACGCGTATGGTCGGACCATACGCGTATGGTCGGGGTAATTAATACTCTGTTACAGTTTACTTTTAATACTTCTAAACTCTTCATATGGTATGACCGTTCATTCAAAATATGCTATCATATAGGTAATTTTATCCTTACATTATAATAAAAAGATAAGCTAAATAAAAATAAGAAGTTTCACATCGTAAATTTTACTTATTTGACAAATTTAAAGTAAACACATTTTATAGTCATTAACGATTTGTTATTACGAGTAAATGGCAATATGTCGACTAAAAAATTAAATTCCAAAAATTTCTTAATGAACTGTTACATAAGAAGTCACTGGAAAGTAGCATACTATTAGTTTATTTAAGTTGTGTTGTGAAGATGGTGTATTGCAGTCATTTTACGATATTTGAGATCTAGAGCTTCTAAAAAACACCGTCGACATCAGAATTTTCAAAGACCTCGGTATCACTGTACGCAGCTGCCAAAAAGGGCTTGTTTTTCACTCGGAAACAAAATGTGTGAATCAAAAAGATCGTGCACAAATTTCTTGCAAATGCAAAACAGTTATGATACCGTGTGGAAGTGAATGTCATCCGAACCTATATGCACGAATGTAACTAGCGATAAAAACTAACTATGGCATCAATATTAAATTTTAACGTAGTTGGTTTGGATTATAAAATTAAAAAAAATGTCATCACTGTTTTTTAGATAATAAAGTTTTTGTATTATTGAAACGTTTATAATGTAATTTGAAAAAATATATATACCTATATGGTCCAAATACTCATATGGTCCGGCCCGTTAATAACCAAATGAGTATTATACTCATATGGTCTGACCATACGCGTATGGTCGGACCATATGAGT
This sequence comes from Mytilus trossulus, assembly GCF_036588685.1. Taxonomy (NCBI): domain Eukaryota; kingdom Metazoa; phylum Mollusca; class Bivalvia; order Mytilida; family Mytilidae; genus Mytilus; species Mytilus trossulus. The sequence continues at coordinate 52,701,742 of NC_086373.1, forward strand.
ATACGCATATGGCCATGACCATACGCGTATGGTCTAAATACTCATATGGTCCGGAACAGTTATACAAATCTGTCATATTTTTTTTCTTCTTTAATACATAATTTTTAAGTTATCAATATATAACCTTAAGTTTCCTCGTTTTAATTATTTCAAATGGATTTTTTTTATATTGGGGCCTTTTTTTAGCAGACGATATGGGATAGGTTTTCCTCATTGTGAAATGTTTTATAAATACACCCATTTCATTTAAACTTAGGTGGAAAGTTGTCTCGCCGGCCATCACACCACATCTACAAAGCTTTAGATGTAAAAATTAAAAAAATAGAAATTAAAAAAAATGCAATTGGAATACCATGTAGGTCATTCGGTCAACTAAGTTCAACGAGATCCTATGTCTGCTTTCGTCTAGGCGAATTAGGACAAACATCGGTATTTGGAAGAGCCTTAAATTGTGAAAAGTAAGCTATTAAAGTTTTATTGACTGTACTATACTTTCTCTGGAATATATTTTTTAACTGTTCATTTCATTTGGAATAACGTTGAAAGTCCCAAATTTCAATAGAAACATTCCTATCTGATGTAAGTTGGTTAAACATTGAAATTTGGCTTTGCATGACTGGTATTTTGAGTTCAACTAATTTGACTAAGTAAACAGATAAAAATTTACAATAAAATACAGAAAAAGAGTCGTCGAAACCATCTTGAATACCTTGACAAGAAAGTGATTTGTGAAGGTTTTTGTCAACGAACTGTACAGTGATTATTTAAAAACGTACAACGAACGCGACACATTTGATGGTACGAACAATACAGTTAAAGAAAACTTATTTAGTATGGTATTGCGTTTATTCTAAGTTCTACGGAACATTTGAAGGCACGCAGTAATGCAACGTATAGTTATTTATTATTGCCTTAGGTATTAATACGCAAATGTGTATGTACGAAAAGATATTCAGCATTGTTTATCTCATAAAACGTATGAAATTGCACCATGCCTTTGCGTTTTGCATCGAGCAGTTTTATCAAACGTTCTATGCAATATCTAAAACTTACAACAACTGTATAATTGAATAAATAAATTATCATGCACATTGACATGTTTATATTTCATCGTATATGTTCTAGAGAGGCAATCGAAATTGTTGTCATCCCAAATGTTGTCCTGATTATCGCTTCGAACGCGTCAACGCCCGGATTCATTTGTATCGGGGTTATACGGGGTGAACATACGTATATTTATAATAGGTATGGATAGATATACATTAGTATACATATAAAAATGGATATAATTTATCTAGTTTTCAAATCTTTTTTATTACTTGTACTTTTAACTTACATGGTTTGAATCATTGAAAGCAGCACATTTCTCACGTTTACGATAACAGATGGAAAAAGGTAATTCCGCATTTGAGAGTCGAAAGTAAAATAAGGAAATATCTTCAAATCTTACATCAAAACGATGTTATTGGCTAACACCAACCCAAAAAATGGAAATGCAACCAATGACGAGTCGTTGTTTTCATTTTGAGGTACCAACAAAGAAAATTACTGTTATTCCTTTTTATTATGAAACGGCGAATTGACAGTAAGACTGTACTTGAATCCTAATTTTTATATTCAGGTCAATGCAGTAACAGCGGGACATACTTTCAAGTGGAGGTATAGGTTCATGGACGAAAAGTGATGATGATCGATGATGAAAAATAAATGTAGCTATTTGACGATATTTTTTTCCCCCAGCTGTTTATATTCAGTATACCTGTATGGCAAGGTTAGTACGAACATCATTGATTTGTTCAAACATTGTAATAATAAATTTACTGTTATTTTTTTTTTAATTTTTGAAATATTAAGGCTTATCTACCTCAGGAAAAGATTACCTCAGCTGTATTTGGTAAATATTTAGTCCTCAATGCTCTTCAACTTCGTTCTTCATTTGGCCTTTTAAACATGTTTTGATTCGAGCGTCACTGATGTGCTTTTGTAGACGAAACGTGGGTCTGGCGTATATATACAATTCTAAATCCTGGTATCTATGATATGTCTATTGAGTTTATTTGTAATAGAGTCATCTGCTATATAATTGGACCCGAATTTACCAAACCACAAACAATGAAGCAGTCTGAAAGTTTAAACAACTTCAAGGATTTTATCAAAACATGCTAATAGGCGAGTGATATGAGAGCCAAATATACATTTTTAATGCACCTACCTAACACACGGCTAAATTATATATCAATGGAACGCTAAGAATGTGTACTTTCCAAATATCCCGGTCGTCAACAACTTATTTTTATAACTTGCATCGCCGGTTCAAACGAGAACAAGGTCATTCTAATATTGAACCTTTCATTTGGATTTCTTATGTTAACATATATACGTTTTAAAAGTATTCCGTTATCCTATAAATAATAGAGAGTTCGGACTTTTGGGATGATGGACTAATGGGGTGTTAGACCAATAGGATGTCTGATTATTTAGGTGTTGGGCTATTTAGGTGTAGAAATATTGGGGTGTCGGGATATCATAGCTGTATTTTAACTTGTAATCTCATCATTCTAATCGTCCAGACTTGATTCATTTGTCAACATGTTCTTACAAAGACCACTTCCTTGGCAAGAGCATAACTCAGTGCAGCAGAGGTTTTGCTCAAAGCAGACACAATATCTACTACATATTGATTTACCTTTGCACACAACCAGTTAAAGCAAGGGCTGATGGCAAAATTTTACAAGTGATATTCGACAGGGAACTGCATAAATCATGCCCTGGAATATACCGCCTACCATCCTTTCCGCTTTTTATTGTTCCTATAAGAAGCCATAGCTGATCCGTGTGTTGCAGATGATGAAACTAATGGACACAAAGAACTAAAACGTCCGTATCTGAACACCGTATTACTATTCTACCCCTTACATAAGAATTCCCAAACTGCTTGTCAACATGTAGGGCATGTAATATGATACGGGTATCTGCTTCTTCTTGTGTGCTGAACAAACACAAACAATCACTTATTGTGCCGTTGCGGATCTTTTTAACTGTCTCAGGATTATGGAATGCTCCGGTCAGATATAAAATACGTCCATCAGCTAGGGCATTTTTTTTTTTGCTGTAAAAATTGTGTTGTAAATTCTCCAAGGAAAGTGATGAGGGCTTGTTTGTTTTTGCTGTTTGAAAGAAACTTTTTCCAGTCAGGGATACTGCTTCCCTCGTTTACCTGATAAATTCGATTGCTTGCAGATGTTAAAGACCTTCGTTCTCTCTCAGCAGATTTAATAGAATCTTCTACATCATATCTATCGAAGACGTCTGTAAAAGTTGCTGCTGTCATAAAATGTAGTGATTGTTGTTGAATGTAAAACATACCTAGCTCACCAAAACTTGAAAATGTTTAGCGTCCATTGATTGTACCACACCCATATCATCTCTTATTAAGGCTGTGAGGGAAATGTCAAAAGGAGGAAGAGCAAAAGATGAACATATCTCATTTTCAAGTTCATGAGTGAGATCAGCCTTTGTACATTTTCTCATGGTACCGTCATCATGGAACAGAGAAGTAGGAATTGGTCCAATAGGGAATGACAAAAGTTTTTCGACGGTTACATCATCTCTGCGCTTTGTTAAGGCTAGAGCACGTCTAAAAATAAGTTCTGGGTTGATGTTTCCCTTAATTATATCACCTGATCGGCACTTCAATTTTGTCTTTTTGTTCATGTCAGTAAAAGTCTTCATGTTTGATCGTTGAATTGAATCATTATAGAAACTCCCTTTTTCATTAGCAGACAAAGCTTTATCAACACATTTTTAAGCACTGAAGTACCAGTGGTAACTGCTTTAAGTAAACAGTCTTGAACTTCTTTTGTTGCATGCAAGCCAGTTAATATATTGATTAATTCCCGAGGGTGATCTTTAGTGTCAAAAGGGTTGATCATTTAATCCTTCAATTGGCCATTTAAATCCTGCACTTGCTGTTCATCTCTTTTCATGGAAGATGGTCTACTTTCATCGTGCTTGACATCATCTTCATGAAGTAGTCCGGATCTTGCTTTCATCTCTGCGGTGAAATGTCCTACAATATGCCTTGTTAGATTCCACCTGATGAGTGCAGACTTTTTTCTTGTTATACCAACAATGCCTCCATTTCCCTTGCTATCTTTTATTACTGTTTTTTCTGTTGCCATGTTACTCCACACCCCATTAAAAGTTCCAGTTTTCTGATGAATAGCAAACAGACCAATACGAAAACGATTTTCAATTTCGGGAGGGAGATCAAGCATATCAAGTATATATACCGGCAGCCATCGAGAATAGTTGTTTCTGTTAGTCACAAAAAGAAAAGGAAGCATTGAGCGAGCTGAACTTTAATGGAGTGACCACAAGCCATCTCTTTCCGCTCGAATATTTTCTAGCATGATTTCCATAGCTTGAAGAAACATATCTCAGTATTGAAATGTTGCAGAAACGGAACAACCCCAGTTTTTTAAATCTTCAAGAAGATTTGACAGATATGTCTCAAATAAAGATCCAAATTTGGTGATATTCAGATTTAACGAAGGCTGGTCATCTGAAAAGCTACTATAGCATGTTTGGAGGCTATCCCAAAACTCATCTGGTATGTTCCCAAGATGGCCATTAGATCCACACCAATCAAAAAAATATGAGAGCCAAAGAGACATAGTAGCCTCATACACTAAAGTGAGACCTCGAACCGACCTATTAAACTGTTTCCCAGATAACATTTGATCAACCGTACCTGCTGCGTACACACCAGAATCAACAAACAGATCTGTGAGACCTCCGTCACCCCAGAGTTTTCCAACAGATGCTATGAAGCAAGATAAAGCATGGAAGCCACCTAGGCGTATAATATGATCAGTAAATTCCAAAGAGTTTGCCCACTTTATTTGCTGAGCGATGGCATATAGCTGTTGGTCAAAGGTTTGGACAGAGAACTTTTAATCGGCTTTTTTACACATGTCAACACATCTTTTCATCGTAGTATATACAGTTGCCATGTCACTTGGTTTTGCATCAACTATAGGTGCATATGCTACAGTACTGACAAATGGACAGTGTTTTGAAATTGCTTTGTGATATCCGGTCCAAAATGGTATAATGTGTTGATCGGTGGAATTAGGGAATACTTTTGGGAACTCTAAAGGGTTTCTAGATAAAAGTCTTAGAAATACCCCTGAAAGGTTGGATATTTCTGCGTTTAAAACATTGCAGGAAGTAATTTGCTTATACGCATTTTCACGCCGAGTAGGTTCTACCCTTTCTTTTGGTTTACTGAAAGGAAGACAACGAATAAGGGGAGATGTTTCCTCCGTAACAGGCAGTGAAAGTCCGGGTCCACGTGCTATCCTTATATCCGCAACTGGGGGATCTGTGGGTAATGTCACTACTTGAAACACAGCCCTAGCCATTGAATGGAATGTATCTTTCCATCTATTGTTTCTGTGTTCAGGTCGACATTGTCTGCACCTACTTTAATAAGGTAAGACCCCCAGAAGAAGATATAATACCATTGGGAACGTATGCCCCATCTTCAATTTTTATCATTTCATGGTCTGCCAAAGTTGTTAAATATCGTCTTACTTCTTTGTATGATGCGCAAAACCCATGACTGTTTAATGTATCTACAAGAGTTTTTGATCCATAGATATGATGCATTTGTAATGCTAAACCTAAATGAAAAGGAGTAAAAGAATGTCTGTTTATAGATACTATATATTCTGCTAAAGCCATACATTTACGAACCTTGTCAATAGGTATTTAGTACTCTTTATTAACTGCCGCGTTTGCGCCATCATCCAAAAGACAATACATAAATGTTTTTAAAGCAGGCGGCATAATTGTAATTGAATGATTCAGTGAAGTGTCTTTAGATAATGGATACTCATCACATTGGATATCAACTTCACTAATCTGCTTCCGTAAAAAAGTAGCAGCTGCATGAAGTATTTGTTCTTCATTGCAACCAGTTTCACAATCACTGCTCAGATCTTTAAATTGGACAGATTGTATGTCACATTTTAAACGATTAGCCGTCTTTACGGCATCAGACAACGTTATAGAGCTACTATATACAATATTGGACATACCTTGGCCTTGTTGATGCTGTATGACTATCGACTGACCAAAATATGTTTTAAGCTTTTGTTGAAGCCGATAGGTAGTGTAGATTTCTCGGCAATCCTCGGGCAGAAATTGAGTAAATTTCTCAATCAAAGTTCTTAACAAAAATACTTTCTTGTGTACAGTTAAGTCATCTTTAATTGATGAAACAAATGTAATGAACGCTGTTTCATGTTCAGAATTAAATTGCTCTGTACTTTCTGATTTTAAATTTTTTAGCAAATATTTCATAATGCAAGCTCCATGGTATAAAGCTTGATCAGTAAAATGCTCGTGAGTTATTTTGTAAATCATATCATTGTCAAAGATATGTGTAGCAACACTCAATACAGCTTGAGTTCTCTCATCAGAGGATACCTTATGAAGTTGTTTGGCTTGCTTAAAGGCTTTACATTTACAAAATATACAAACAGACCAATCAGTTGTAGATCTATTCGCCCTCGTTGAAATATGAGTAGAGACTGGCTCAGTGGAATTAGTACTTGTAGTACAAATAAAATTGAGAATGGAAATGGGGAATGTGTCAAAGAGACAACAACCCGACCAAATAAAATAACAACAGCAGAAGGTCACCAACAGGTCTTCAATGTAGCGAGAAATTCCCGCACCCGGAGGCGTCCTTCAGCTGGCCTCTAAACAAATATATACTAGTTCAGTGATAATGAACGTCATACTAATTTCCAAATTGTACACAAGAAACTAAAATTAAAATAATACAAGACTAACGAAGGCCAGAGGCTCCTGACTTGGGACAGGCGCAAAAATGCGGCGGGGTTAAACATGTTTGTGAGATCTCAACCCTCCCCCTATACCTCTAACCAACGTAAAAAATTAAAAGCATAACAATACGCACATTAGAATTCAGTTCAAGAGAAGTCCGAGTCTGATGTCAGAAGATGTAACCAAAGAAAATAAACAAAATGACAATAATACATACGGCGGGGTTAAACATGTTTGTGAGATCTCAACCCTCCCCCTATACCTCTAACCAATGTAGAAAAGTAAACGCATAACAATATAAGACTTTGTTCAGACAAAACAGAAGACGATAAGTTGTGCTTACTTGTGAAAGATTTATAGCAACTCTTGTGATATTTTGTTCTTTCAAATGGGGTGTTTGCTATTTTGTCAAACTCATCGACCAGTCTTCTGTATACTTCATCTTTTCGTTTTTCCACTGCGGCGATAAAACTTGATCTTCCTTTCAATGTTTAGCTACATAGCTTCTCTGTAGTAAAAACCTGACAGACTATGCATCTGTGCCAATCAACGGATAGTTTTTGCTTTTTAGCAGAGGAAGGGTTTATTTTAACTGAACTATGAAAATTCGACATGACGTGGAAAATGTTCAACAATTTTCCGATACGATTCCTTATTTAGTAAAGGGTGACCTCGACAGAACTAAAAAAACTATGTTTTAATTTAATTAAATCTTAATTTCGGATGATATTATTTTTATTTAAGCCAAACTAAAGTACTGGAACATTTTTAAATAGAAATAGAACCGTTTAAATATGATTTATCGCACTCTAACAGCACACATAAGTACGCAGATGGCAGTTAGGTCCGCTGCTGTATGCCCTGAGGTAATCGGTGCCCTCAGGTAATCGTGGCAATAGTGCCCATATGCGTAGTAATAACATGATCTAATTATAGAATAAACTAAAAATACATCATTGTACTTTCTATTTCGACTGATAGTATATGTGCGAAAAATAGGAGAAAACAGGAACACATACAATTTTTTACAATAAGTTACGACAAATAATTCACGAAAAAAATCCAAATATTTGGTTTATTTGTGATCATTGCAACGTGAACAAATATTTATTTAGTGAAACGTAAATGACTTAAAATAATTAAAAAGAAAACACTTTTTGAATGGCGATTTAAACTTTTATAATAATAGTTGTCAAAAACTGGTTTCATAGAGATTTATGTAAATAAATGTATTTACAATTATTTAAACTAACTATTAAAGAATAAAAGTTATCCACGCATGCCTAAGGCAGCAAATATTTGATTTTTTTTTTTGGGGGGGGGGGGGGGGCTATGGATGTTTTTCCTTCAGCGAAAGACAATATTTTTTGGAGACAGATCGAAAACATTTTTTTCTTTCATTTCAAATTTAGCATTACATATAGTGGCAGAACAAATAGAAACAAACTTTTAAATAAAAACCATAGTGATATGTGTGCTTCTGAGATTACAAACGAACAATACTTTATGACAGTTGTTGTCCATTCGTTTGATGTGTTTTATTCTTTGATTTCGCCATTATAAGACCTGTTCAATATTTTACAGAATGGACTGTAGAGGCTTACATTTTACTTCAAAAATTGTTTAACACGTCGAAAAAGGTAAAACAAAAGAAAAAGCAAGCACCGATTTATCGTCATCAAGTATGAAAATTGTTTTGTGAATAATCTTTCTTTACATAGATACATCTTAAATGCTTGCTCCATTAAACAGTAGCTCAACTTAAGATATAGACAAAAAACGTACAGCTGAAGGTAAACAAAAGGTATTGCTACATGAAAAATTAGACACAGGGTTGGCGTATCATGATTTTTGCGTATTTTTAAAAGGACTACTCATAATTTCCGCTCACAGTTTTCGTGAATACCTTAACAATTGTTTTGGGTTTCAAAATGTATAAAGTGACAAAAGTATATTCCTAATGCAAAAACGAAGAAAAATACGTTATTACTAGTAACTGAGCTATTTCTAATTTTTGATTAAAATCAAATATGTAAAGGATATAAGCCGATAACAGTCCATTCTGTAAAATATTGGACAGGTCGGCTTATATCCTTTACATATTTGATTTTAATCAAAAATTAGAAATAGCTCAGTTACTGGTACTGGTACTGGTACTGGTTTTATTTTAAAACCAATGAAATATAGGAAGTGAACACTCAGGACATTTTGAAGGTGCTCTTATCCTAAATTCCACAACATTTTAGAATTTACTGATTTGAATAAATATTGATTTGATCTTCCAACTGTCTTGATTTTAGACCCACTGATATCGATTATAAGACGAATCACCTGTCAGGCGAACTAATTTATAGCCGTGTAGCTTTGACGTATTTTATCACCAGTACCAGTATGATCAGTTTCATAATAAAAAAAAACAAGTCGAAGGGACCAACGGTAAAAGTAGTTTACCGATAAAAAAAACATCTCACAAATCAAGATAAACGAGAGATCAAAAACATATTTGTTTCACGGTGCGGGGCTATTAGTTTCAGTCGAAATACACACCATCACCAAATCACATGATATATTCTGATTGGTTGCATAATGGTGCTGTTGAGATATAGCAACGGCTATTGGCTTAAATGAGATAAAGAATTACAGAGTTTCTTGTCCAGGATAAGACATCAAATGCCGGAAAATTAACTTTGCGCATTTCATCAGTTCCGATAATCTGTCATTAATTCATGTTTGTTTTATTATGCATATATTTCACAGATAAATTCAATATTGAAATCTCAATTATATATAAGTGTTTATTTGCTTTGTTGCACTGCAACTTGCACGATTTGCTTTGTTTAACAATGTTCCTATACAATGTTTACAAAAATGCATTATCTGTATTTCATAACTTCTGACAATCTAGGTACAAAAAAAGGAAAATATCATAAAAGTATCTATTTTGAAGCTGTTTTACGCGGAATGATGATATCATATCATATTCAAAAGCAGCTTAAAGAAATATCGAAAAATAGTTATCACTTTATAAATATGCACATTTTGAATAGCTTACTATAGATTCTGGGATATTTTTATCAACATTGTCTTGACAAAGTGTATATCTTTTAAACAATCTGTTGAACCGGGGTTAAAAATTATTTGGTTTAATCTTCCCTTTAATTAAAGTGTATGTTTGACAGTTCTTGAATAGACGTGTCACACAAAATGACTTTTCATAGCCAAAATTTCATCTTTTTTTCTCGAATGTGGATTGTAAACGAAATTTTATTTAAAATAGAAAAAGGTAAGACGCTGTTACTACGGGGCGCCGAATGGGACTCTTGTGGTTTTGTACAAAATTCAATTCGGTCATAACAAAATCATTTTTGTCTTACAAAACTATGTGCTACAGACTTGTTTTGTGAGAACTTCAATTTTGTGATGACAAAATTCATTTGTGTAGACAAAATTCATTTTTGTCATGACAAAATTCATTTTTGTAGACAAAATTCATATTTGTCATGACAAAAGTCAATTTTGTCTAAAAGGTATGCAAATATAAACATATTTGCATACAAAATTGACTTTTGTTACCTGATATGGAAATTAAATCACAAAAGTCAATTGTGTGAGGTAAGATTCAATTTTGTGAGACAAAATTGACTTTTGTGAGACAAAATTGACTTTTGTGAGACAAAATTGACTTTTGTGAGACAAAATTGACTTTTGTGAGACAAAATTGATTTTTGTGAGACAAAATTCAATTTTGTCAATTTTGTTGAGACAAAAGTCAATTTTGTTAATTTTGTTGAGACAAAAGTCAATTCTGTCAATTTTGTTGAGACGAAAATCAATTTTGTTGAGACAAAAGTCAATTTTGTTGAGACAAAAGTCAATTTTGTTAATTTTGTTGAGACAAAAGTCAATTTTGTTAATTTTGTTGAGACAAAAGTCAATTTTGTTAATTTTGTTGAGACAAAAGTCAATTTTGTGACGACAAAATTCATTTTTGTGACGACAAAATTCAATTTTGTAACAACAAAATTGACTTTTATGAGACAAAATTGACTTTCGTGAGACAAAATTGACTTTCGTGAGACAAAAATCAATTTTGTTGAGACAAAATTCAATTTTGTCTCACAAAAGTCAATTTTGTCAATTTTGTTGAGACAAAAGTCAATTTTGTCAATTTTGTTGAGACAAAATTCAATTTTGTCAATTTTGTTGAGACAAAAGTCAATTTTGTCTCACAAAAGTCAATTTTGTCAATTTTGTTGAGACAAAAGTCAATTTTGTCAATTTTGTTGAGACAAAAGTCAATTTTGTCAATTTTGTTGAGACAAAATTCAATTTTGTCAATTTTGTTGAGACAAAATTCATTTTTGTCAATTTTGTGTAACAAAAGTCGATTTTGTATGCAAATTAGTTCACAGAAACCAAACTTAACTAATTTGAATACAAAATTGACTTTTGTCGCCCAATTTTCAAATTAGGTAACAAAATTCAAGTCTGTGTAACAAAAATGAATTTTGTCATGACAAAAGTGACTTTTGTCCGCTGATAGATAATTTTGTATGACAAAATTTTAAATTTGTAGTATGATACAAATTTTGTTAAACTGAACTTATTTTTGTTGAACAAAAGTCACTTTCGTCCGTACAAAATTGAATTTTGAGTACAAAACCACAAGAGTCCCATTCGGCGCCCCGTAGTTACATTGTACAGGTAAAACTATTTTTCCTTTTATTTCAGCCCTAATTCTTTAAAAAGTTTCTTGTTGATCAATATCTAATTTTGTTTTAAATGTTTTATATAACGGTTATTTATACAAAATTGACGAGGATTTGTCTTAATCTATATTACTTATGGTTTTTGTATGCCCTCTGTGTATCTCATTCAATACATAGTTTTGTTATATCTAACTATACTAAAGGGTCAGTCGTTAAAATGATTTACCATTTTATTTTGAATAACTAATGTTTTTAAATGCACCTGCCTATCCTTCCGGAGCACTTGATCACCCCCAGTTTTTTGTTGGGTTTGCGTTGCTTAGTCTATAGCTTTACATGTTATGTTTTGTGTACTTTTATTTGTCTGTTTATCTTCTGTTTTTAGCCATGGCGTTGTCAGTATATTTTCGATCTATAAATTTGAATGTCCCTTTTGTATCTTTCGCCCCTATTTTTCTTGGCAAGATTTTCAGTTGGTATTTAAATAGTGACAGTTTTGATATTTGCTTAACTTTAAAAGATATAAGGTGTTTACAGTTGATATATGCTGGATCTTGAAGTTATGTGTTATTTTAAAGATTCATTTGACATCTGCATGCACGTTATAAATGCTAGGCTATCATTTTGAATTTATCATCAAAAGCTTGTTGTTTACATTTCATAAAATTTACAAAAAGTACATATCTAACACTGCACGATTGATGAAATTACTTATACTAATTTTAATCGATGCTTGATACACGAGAAAAGGAATAGGGAAAAAACATTGAACAATAATATGTTTCTTCATTTTCTTCGTCAACAGACTGTTTAAAGTCGTCAGCAACACTTCTATTGTATGCATTGTGGGTAAATCAGACCGTATTCAGACACTGAATCACTTGTTGATAGATATTGATTACAATACAAAGCTTAGGCTAAATCACTCATTACTGATTGTCGCTGATCCGACTGTTTTAACTTTGTTGGATAAATATAATACTGTATTCAAGAGGTATGTATGATGCTATTTCAGTACCTGAGTGTTATTTTGTATAAGGAATTGTAAATAATACGTTGACTTTTCTGAGTAGTTATGTTCCCTCTTCAACAATTAAAATAATACGGTTTTTGCTCCGTCTAACAGACTGAAAATACGATGACCTGAACATTAGGAAACCGTACGTCAATCAAAAACAAAAAAGAAACACACTGAATAATTATGGTCTTTCATAAACGTGGAAAAGTCTCATCTATATCTAATTTCTGGCCAAACATTCATCGATGATGTTGTAGCCTGTTTGCTGACAGAACTATGTATAGACAATTTAAAAGTAAAGCCTCGGTCTCACCTTACCGGATAGCTCGAACGGACGCCTAATGGATAACTTTTTTTCAATCCGTTCATGTCCGTTAGACGTCCGTTCTTATCTGTTAGGCGTCCGTCGATATCCGTTGCATGTTCGTTAAGCGTACGTTTCTTCCGTCGACCTCCGTTCTGTCCGGTGAAATTTTTTGAGCATGGTCAAAACTTTGAACGGACGTCCAACGGATAAAATGTCCGTTGGACGTCCGTTAGGCGTCCGTTTTGTACGGTACTCGTCCGTTTTGTTTCCGTTTTGTATCCGTAACGTGTCCGTTATACATCCGTTGGAGGTTTGGCAGAGAATGAACAAACCAAAAACAGTTACACAAAACATTTTCAATATTAATGCGATTTACATGTCTTATTATTGTCGCCTTTGATTTTTTCGTATATCTTGTTTATCCGTTTTATCCAGGACGCTTCCGTTAGGTGTCCGTTTTATGCGGTACTCGTCCGTTGGGTGTACGTTTGACATCCGTTCTGTCCGGTACGTTTCCATTTCTTCTACGTGGCATATCCGGTATGTGTCCGTTATGCGTCCGTTACACGTCCGTTTTATTCGGTCAGTACATCAACGGACGCCCAACGGATAACAATTTTGTCAACGGACAAAACTTATTTTCATCCGTTAGGCGTCCGTTCGTGCTATCCGGTAAGGTGTGACCGAGGCTTAAAACATGTCGAGATTGTATTCGTTCAATAAACATGACAAAGTAAATGCTATCATTTGTACATTTTGCTTGTGAGTAGTATAATAAAATTATGTTTTTATATAAATTATGTCATTTCGATTAATCTAAATACAAAAGTGTTCCAACAGACGTTATATAAAATTTCAATCCTCACCTGGTACATGTATCTATGATGAGCTTATTTATTTCAGTGGAGGAGTTAGGAAATAGATTTTTTGCCGTCGGTGAGGTAAAAGTTGACAATCAGGTAAGACTTCATAATTCAGTTGTGGTCATTCTTGTCTAGACACAGAATAATACTTATTGATTTTTGCTGTTAGAGTCGGAAAAACTTACTATACCATGTCAAAGGCGATTAAAAATCCCTATATATTCAGCAATACGAAGTATGATGCTCTGATAACGTTAAATGATCATGATCCACATGTTGTTCCTGACGAGTTACTTCTGGCATCTCATACGTTGATATTACAAGCATTGTCATGTGGATTGAATTAAGGGTTCGACAATTGAAACATAAACATGGTGATATTTTGTGCGTACATATATTCCAGAACGCTGAACCACATTTTAAGACCATAATGAATTAGTTTTAAAGACAAGTTGCCCGTATGAACAGATAGCCCTATTAAAACAGGGAACACAGTATTCATTGATCAGTATCAACTAGGACAGATGTTGTACTAAATAAGGTGTTGCTCGAATGTTGATGCATATAAATGAAACGTCCACAGAAAACTGAAAGTATATCCGTTTTCCTAAAATTTATTTATAACCGAACCTTTAATTCTAGATGTTTGAAAAGAGTAGGGAAATAAGACCCTAATTTGGCCCAAAATTTCTATGTCTATGTATAACTTTATATGTAAGCGAGGGAATCAACTGAGTCCCTATGTCAATGGACACATTCTCCATTTTTTAAGTTAAATTATTATCTTTGGGCGAAGAAAAAAATAACAGAAATTAATTGAAACCTTATAGTCATTAATAACATTGTCTATTCATCAGATCATGCACAATTGATTTTGTTTTGAAAATAACAATAGAGAAAAAAAAACATTGAGAAAACAGGGGGGGGGTGTACAATTGTTGTTAGCAGCAAGGAATCTTAGATTATTATACAGTATGCAACACTAAAAACATATGTATCTGCTGTCTCTGTTTTATATGAAAATACATACGTAGATATGCATACAAATTGTTTTTTTCTGATTCGAGATGGTTGCTAAGCAAGATATTATATCATGGAAACGTCCATGTGTAACCATGGAAACGCTGAATTTAGAATTATATTAGAATTGCACATCTGCACTAAAGGTACTAATAAATAACCTTTAATTCCACGTTTCAAGCTGAAAAATTACACTCTGTAATACTAAACATCTTTTTAAATGTTCTTCAACTGTTAATTTTAAACTAACTTCATTTTTTTATGGATAACATTGGATAAAAAAGTACTTTGATGTGGTAACTAGGCAACATTGTAGTTGCTAAGTTACTTTTAAGAACTTTTTAAAATGATATACCCAACAATAGTAAATATTTAAGTGTTTGTTAACACTTTACCATTCATTTAAATAGATTCAGGAGTCTTTTCCTTGGGAAATTGCAATAAAGATGGATATTATAGTTCGTTTTATAAAACCCGTTGCTAGGCAACCAAATAATCACATAAACACAAAAATATCAAAATGTTTTTAAGTAACTATGCATAGACTAATGATGGATTAAATATGAAGGCATTTGGAGAGGGGGCTAACAATGCCTCTTATCATACCTTGTCCTTTAAAAGTAACCATACATATTCTTAAATTACTGAAAACTTGAGTATTGTATAAGGTACTAAGAAAAACAAAACGACATCGAACAAGTTACCATGGCAACAAATCATGACCTAATTTGCATATTTTGTTAGATTTCGTGATTTTCCTTGTTTTTCGTTAGATTCAAGTATATTTTAGATTGAAAAAGTATGTGCGCACCCAAGAAACAACTTTATCTTTGGTGGGATTATGCCAATATTTGTAATAAAGCTTCTGTAAATTTATTTTGTTGTTTCTCGGCTGCGCAGGATGTTTTTACAACGTAAATAAAGACAGAAAATTGCACAAATTCTGTATTTTTCATCGTTTTTGTGAAAAAAGTACATATTATGTCATTATTGTGACGTCATCAGATAAACATCTTTATGTTTTCTATTTATATTTCTTGACCCTATGCATTTCTAAACATTGTGTGCCTATTGGAAATGGTTATCAAACATTCAATTGTATTGGGCCAAAACTAAGCCTTAACGCCCACCCCTACTCCTTTAATTATACATTTTGTATCTACAGTATTGTTTGTATAAAATTCAGTAATCTTGATGAAATGAAATAAAATGTTTTTGCTGCACATACTTTTTATTTTTATATTTGTCAGCATTCAGGCTATTATTCATTCCGAGTAGTCGATTTTTAAACAAATCTAGAAAAAATAAGATAGTAATTAAACATCAATTGAAAGGCAGATAACTCAACAATATTTACTTACCATTGAAAAGAAATCAAGCAAACAATTTTCATAACATAAATATGAATATATATGTGTTTTCAGTTAAAAAATTTCAGTGCTACTGTTTACAGCGATAACATGTATTGTTTTATAGTACTAATTTTTAATGTTTTGAAACATTAAAAATATGTTTTTGCATTTAAATACTTGCCGATGAATTATTAAGAATCACTTTTTTACTATTGTGAAGGATCATATACTGCCTGCAAACAAAATACGAAGACGAGTAAATCATGTAAATACGTAGAGAAGAATGCATGTATCGTTTTCGGCAAGTAATTTGATATAATTATGGTTTACACTTTCTGTCGAATAACCGTAGTTTGATGTTTGATATTAAAGTTTGGAATTATCTACACAGGACGGGTTTTTTAATGTATCTTTGGTCAGTTTATTAAAAGGTCCTTTTTCAAAATCTTATTATTGGCCAATCCGACTAAAGAGAAATAATCTATATAAATAATTTCTTTTTTTTTCTTTTTCAGGATGATAAACGATGCTTCATTAAATCGGATACGAAAGTTATATGTAAAACTCCTAAATATATTGAATCTGACTTTCAAAGACGGAAAAGATCTCCAGGACAGCCTTTTTTAGTTTATTTTTATAATTATGTTGCATCTATTACTATGTTTTATGTGGTAGATCCTGTTTTTGAGAAAGTAGCAGACCAAACCCTGGGTAAAGATTTGAGTATAGTTATAAAGGTACTTATATATTATTTAAATACTTTTAATTATACCCCCGCTTTAAAAAAGGGGGTGTACTGTTTTACCTCTGTCTGTCAGTCCGTCCGTCAGTCAGTCCGTCCCATGAAACTTTCGTCACATTTTTCTCAGGAACTACAAATCCACCCTTTCTGTAATTTGGTATCAACATTTATATATGTCAGCCATACCGTGTGATGCGTTTTCAGATTCATCATTTATCGACTTCCTGTTTACCGAACACTTGTATGATTTTACACATGATAGCCAAGTTGAAAATTTTCGTCATATTTTTCTCAGGAACTACAATACAAGGATTTCTGAAATTTGGTTTCAGGGTTTATCTAAGTCAGCTTTATCGTGTGATGCGTTTTCAGATTGATCACTTGACAACTTCCTGTTTACCGAACACTTGTATGATTTTACACAATATAGCCAAGTTGAAAATTATCGTCACATTTTTCTCAGGAACTACAATACAAGGATTTCTGAAATTTGGTTTCAGTGTTTATCTAAGTCAGCTATACCGTGTGATGCGTTTTCAGATTAATCACTCAACAACTTCATGTTTACCGAACACTTGTATGATTTTACGATTGATAGCCAAGTTGAAAATGTTCGTCACATTTTTCTCAGGAACTACAATACAAGGATTTCTGAAATTTGGTTTCAGGGTTTATCTTAGTCAACTATACCGTGTGATGCGTTTTCAGATTGATCACTTGACAACTTCCTGTTTACCGAACACTTGTATGATTTTACACATGATAGCCAAATTGAAAATTTTCGTCACATTTTTCTTAGGAACTACAATACAAGGATTTCTGACATTTGGTTTCAGGATTTATATAAGTCAGCTATACCGAGTGATGCGTTTTCAGATTCATCATTCGACAAATACCTGTTAACAGAACACTTGATTATTTTTCACTATTAATATTATCCACTTGCGGCGGGGTAATAATCAGTGAGCAGTAGCTTACAGTTTCACTTGTTATATCGAAAAAAAAAATATTTTGTTGAGTTCTGCATATTTGCTCCTTATGTTCAGTTTACATGTGTCTTTTATGACCATGAGGTCCTGTTTGAAACGTAGATGTGTTTTTTGTTCCAATACTTATTTGACTTAAATGATCTTTCAAAGTATTTCAATCTACAAAGTTATTGGTAATCAAGTACCACTAAAGACGTTTTATATACCATTATTAGGAAACCCAATCTAGTTTTCTGCTAACTGTGTATCAAATTATGATAAGTCAGGGTTTATTTCTAGTACCGAATGTAAGTGCAAATGCAATTTCTTGTATGTATCTACAATATAGAAAAAAGAACTGAAGTATTAGGATAGACAATCATATTCTTCGTATATGTGATTGTGTCTACATATTTTTGTAATCTTTTCTAATCGAAACAAAACACGAAATTCTAGATAAAACTGAATCGATTCTTTTAAAATGAAATTAACATGTATATAAAGTTATATGCATTCACTTAGCAAATACGTCAACACCAAATGAAAAATAGACACAACAGTAATTGATGCATCGAATACTGTACCTAAATATTAAACACAGGTTTTGTCTGGTACAATAACATAGAGAATGGAAATGAGAAATATGATAAATAGACAACAACCAGATCAAAGACCAGATAACAGCCGAAGACCTCGAATGGATCTTCAATACAGCGGGAAAATCCTGCACATATAGTTCAGTCTCAGCTAAAACCTAAGAACAAAACAATTGTATATTATGTGTTCTAGTTCAGCTAAATTGGTATTTAATTTTTTTTTCTTTAAATATTATAAAAACGCATGAACATGATGAACATGGTTATTTGTGTGATAATACACATTTTGTTTTTCAATTGTGTATATTTGTGTCATAAAACACGTTTTTTTTATTTTATTGTGAATACTGCTTTTAAGGCACAATTCTATGTATATAAATGGGTGTTGTAGGGTCAACGCATATTAGAAGGTGCCAAACAGGAAGACTACACTCTACATATAGGTTTGGATGGAAAATGTATAATAACAGATGTCACAAACTTTAATATCACATGTTTACTCCCGTACATAAAGCCACAAACAACGACGGGTGATTCAATGTTCATATTGGTACGTTTCTTTCATCAAAGGAAATACTTGTCTGTTTTTTCTAAGTTGTCAGTGGTTGGATTGAAAATAATACAGTTTAACCTGCGACCACAGAGCTTTTTCAATAACTTTTGCAATAATCTCCATCTTCGATCTGTTATATTTGCACATTTAAAACATCTTTTCTATAAATATTGAGCAAGTTTAGACAAAAATAAAATGTACATGTGTTGATCTTTTTTAAACTTATATAGTTGATGTATTTCCGTCGGTTTTAATTTTTAACCTGAATTACTGATTTATTAATCGATATAAGACTTTTGAACACCGGTAAAAAAAATGTTGCATCTATTTACCCCTTTGGAGCATTTTGATTTGAATTTCTCAGTCAATCATTGACAAAAATTATTTATGTGTAAACCTTTTCACTTTTAAATTTATTTGTAAAGCATATCGCGACTTGACAGCAGGTGTTCAATATATATGTGAACGATATATCGGTCTCTATGAGACAAAAAAATCCAGAAAACGCTTTCGATATCTTCCATGTTCTAAATCATCATTCTAATAACAAAAGAAAATAACACTTTGACTTTTTCACTTATTCTATGTGCTTTTCTGGAAATACCCTGTATCCGCAAAGCCAAACAGGAAAAGACCAAGAATATTGGTACTTAAAATGTCAAACCCGTTTTAATGTTTTCATTTTAAATATTAAAAAGAGTTTCTTAATATGTCAAATATTGATTTATCCTACAATTCAATATTGTTGCTTTATTATATTCATATTTTTTTTACTCCCATTCGAAACAAAATTAATTCGATTCTAACGGAGACTGCGATGAGGATTTCTTATGATAAGTTGAATTGTGATGTGAACAGTTATTTGTAGTTAAGTTACTCATTTTGTTAGTTCAAATGTATAAACATTACCAAAAAATATACGTTCATCAGTTCTTGTTATATGTACACCTGCATGTGTATACAAAAAAATTCGTTGATTGCCAGAAAATATTTGTACTTTTACTTGGATTTTACAAAATGTTGAAAATAGTTTAATACACAGATGTTCAAATACGGCAATACAAATTATTACAGCTTATGTTCTGTCAAACTTTAAGGGAAACATACTATTACAATATTTTAAATAAAGACAACAGTAGTTAGTATCCCCGCTGTTCGAAATCCTAAGTTAATAGTAGGTAAAAATATAGATATCATCTAGTATTTACATTTAATAAAACCCGAATAATCAGTCTTCAAAAAAATAAAAGAAGAAAACATCGCCGCTATTGATTTTTTTCACTGCATATATTTTGTTCATATGTGTAGGTAGAAGTTGGAAGTATGAAGTTAAATGTTGGAATAATTTATTATCCGATGTCTGACACAGCTAATCATGAATCTGTATTGTATGGAGTTATTGGCTGTTTAGTGGTAACGAGTATACTTTGTGTTATACTTGTTATATTCGTAATGCGACGTTCAATGAACACCAAAATGGACAAAGCACTTACGGAATTGAAACAAATGAAAGAGGAAATGAGCAGAATTGTTGCCAGAGAAGGTAGTTTAATAGTTTTGAGTTTATCCTCTTTCTGTTTCATTTTGGGTCAGGAGTTTTGTGGGGACAATTTTTTTTTAATTCTCTTACAACTTTAAAAAGTAAAAAATACACATTGATTAAATACTTTATGTTTGTCTGGTGATCTAGAACATCGCATAATTACTTGTATTTGAGTTGAGAACGGAAAAATCTAATGTAAACATGATTTGAGAGTAATTTGAACAAGAAAATAACAAAATATGGAAATAATAATGATAGTAATGATGGTGGCCGTGATAACACTTCCGTAATTATAAATTGACTAAAAAATCGTCAAACTGCTTCAGTAGCCATTCTGAATTATATGATATCGAAACTTGATAAACATGACTAACAGTTAAAAAAAAAACCTACAAATTCAATTGAATTATAATAACTTACGACTCTGCAATTTAAAGCGACTTCAGCCATAAAGACGACCTATATAATCATACGAAAATAAGGTTGTAGAAAATGTATTACTCTTATGCTAATTATAAAGTAAATAATATACACGACATTTACAATGTATGTGTTCGTAAAGGTTAATAGATTGCTTTAAAATACTTAAGCGTGAATCGGCAAATATAACATGATTATTAAGAACAATGTCATACTAATTGAACATAGATATAATGTGATCTGTACTACACTGAGACACCGATTCGAATGATAACCATGCTTGCTTACACATAACAAGGTCTTTAGAAAGACTTTTTTTTTATTATATTGTATGACACATTAGTTTGATAGCAGTTGATCAGTCTTCGATCTTTCTCAAACTACGACATTCCATGTGGTATAGAATTATATAACGCTAAACTATTGACTTCACCAGCTGCCGTCCATGACAAGTGAAGCAGGATCTCGTTGCCCTGCATGAACACCTGAAACATAGTTTTGTTAGAGTAGCTCGGCTTTTAATTTTTCAACGTTATTTTTTGTGGATTACTTTTTGTTGTGTTATGTTTGATTATTATTTTAGTTTACTATGTATGATGAATTTATTTGCCGTCGCGTTTTCGTGTTCTCTTTGACTTTACACACTCATACATTGTAGTATAGCGTAAGACCTAATAGAACGGTTTATGTGTATTGAAAATATGATGCCACTTGTATCATTTACTAATGTTAGACATTTTAAATATTTATTAATGAGTGTTTTTGCATTTATCAAACAAACACAACGTACAGTAATAATTAATTTTAGTACACAAATGATCTTATTATACTTCTTTGTTTTAATGTTTGAATGTCAATAATACATTCATTACCGCTTAATGTCTTTAAAATACCAATTTTATTATAATTTTGTATTTTTTTGACTGTCTGATGACAACATCAAATGTTTTCATAATTTTATAAACAAAATAGAGAAAGTATGCGATCGGTACAAGGACAACATTACTAGTGTTTTAGGGGTTATCTTTAATAAATGGACTAAACGATTTGGGGTTGTTTTCTATGAATCCGAAGTACGAGTCAATATTCTCTAATTTATTATATGTCTGCATTTTTTTTAGATTTGCAGGATAGAAGTTCGAATACGAGGTAATTTGTTTTTCTTTACATGTGCTGTAATTACATTAAATGTGCATTGTTATATTTTAAAACTCATCGGGCCCATACAGTATGTTTAGGATTACAACATATTTGTTAGCACTCCACCCTCTCCCTTACCTTGGACTGTAGTGTCACAGCACAATATAAGAACAAACTTCAAAAATTGATTGATTTGTTTTAGAAAAAAACGTATTGATATAAAATGCAAATACATATACTAATCAGGATTCAATGTAGGAACAAAAAAAATGTGGCCACTTTTAAAGAAAAGTCCCATGAACCCCTATTTGTATTTGATTTATATCAATAAAAACATTCATCTCATTGAATGTAAGTTAATTTTTTCGCTTGATGTTACCTTGATAACGTATAAGGTAAGATTCTAGGTCCCCGTATGACCTTCCTACATTGAGCAAAATCTAAACTTCACAGCAAGCAATACACAGGCCAAAATGTCTAATTAACGGATATCAAACGAGAACCTAACGACCTGTTTTAGATATAAAACAATAACTATCTGCCATTAGAAATAACGGGATGGATTTCAATTTCAAAGCTGGTCTTACTTTTGTTGTATGTATTCTTATGTCATATAGCCCTTCAGCTGTTTCGGTTCTTGTGCTTTTTGTACTTTAAAATATTCAGCTTTGGATTTTCCTGGTGAAGATAAATCTAGATAAGCACTTCATAAGCATGAAACTGTTTAATGTGTTATTTTTATGTTTTACATCACTGGGTCGATACCTCTGCTGGAATACTTTTAGTCCATGAGAGTGGCACAATGACCTGTTGTGTAACAAAACTTTTCAAAATTGTCTATTCATAAATTTTCAGATAATACAGAAACTTAGATTTCACCTCGCCCATACAGAGTTGACCCGAGATGAATTTGGCTATTTTTAGTTGCTTTGTTAAGTTATCAGGCTGTAGCATTTTAACTGTTTCGACATATATATATCGGACGCATTGAATTATTAAGTGTTGTTTAATTTTTTTTAAGAATGCTGGAAAAGTGAAGAAAAAACCGTTACATTGTATCGGGATTTGCCCTTTTTGTTTAATTTACTTATAAATTCCTAGTTATATAAAACGCTTTAAAGGTGCCTTATGATCAACGGATGCAAATCCTAAAATATGGTTCAAAGTACAAATCATAAATATGTTTTTTCGTAAATACCTTTTTGATCTGCATTATTATAATCATAATTATTTTGAAAACAAGGCGGAGAGACGATGAAATTGAACAAAGGGAGCTTACTGAAATTGAGAATAATGGAGTTGTTGTAGGCGATGCATCGGCTAGCGATACTAGAATCAATAATTACGAAGATCTCGGACAACGATCGTCAAACAATCCATATTGTCAGCTACAACAAGCAAGTGATGAATATCAAATACAAGATATGACAGGATTGGATAATCGGACACGTGATTTATCTCCCACGGAATATATCAACCTCCAAGTGTAGGAGAACTTACAAAAACATTTAAACAGTTTGTAACGTTAGAAACAAGGCTATTTGATGTTAAAAACCAATTAAAAAAAAAAACGAAAAAAGTGTATATATTATATTATGTAATGCGTTTTCATGTTTGATGATATTCATATCTCGATATTACAGGTTTAAAAAAAACAACAAAAAAGCAAGGTACCAGATGAATGACCTATAGTTGAAGTAGAAGTTGTCAAAAACTTTTTAAAGAAAACAAATGTTTACTTTTTTAAAAACAAAAGCTAAAATACAAAAAAGACTTAACCCGAGGACAATTCAAAACGAAAAGTCCCTACTCAAAAGGCAAAATCAGAACCTCAAACGAATGGAATACAACTGTCATATTCTTGACTTGGTACAGGCATCTTCTTATGAAGACAATTGTGGATTAAATATGTTTTTATAGCTAGCTAAACCTCTCTTTGTATGACAGTCGTTTAAAATTCCATTATATTGAAAACGATGTGTGAACAAAGGAAATAGATAAAATTGGTAGGAATGTAAAAAAAAAAAATGGTACAGTAGTCAACGATTTGTTATTATCCTAATCACTATAAAAACTAACAGGTATAATTATAAGACAACATTTGATGTGGATTCCTCAGTTTTTGTTTGTAACCCGGATTTGGTTTTTTCCTAATCGATTTACGAATTTCGAACAGCGGTATACTTCTGCTGCCGTTATTTTCCATGATACAATAACACAATAACATAATGACTAGATGTTGAAGTACAAAGCCACGTCAAACGGATACCACAAATAGAACAGAATAAGCAGTACAAATAATATTCGTAATGAAAAATAAAAGAAACCGAAAACACGTTTTTAAGATGATAATTAATGTTCGTAGTCAGAACATATACTCTAAGAGCATCGTGTATTAATTGTGAAGTAGATACTTAACATTAACAAACAAGGTTTTGGTACATTCCGATAATTTTTTTGAAAAAGGACGAGACGTTTTTTGACATACCACTGGATCATCAACTTTCTGCTCAGATACTGGTGAGGTTTTCCATGCATGCTCTTGAAAACCAAATAATTTAGGAAATGTATATCCCATATGTATTTGAAGTTTGTATGTTGCTACTAAGGTGGGGGAAATTGATTATTTCAAAATTAAAATTGTCTCGTTTGTCATAGATTCGGTTCTGGTACTACATGTAAGATTACTATATATGTCAAATTCGAGTATAGTATCCCAAATAATAAATGTAAAGCTTATGCTACCATTTTTATGTTGAAAATCGTTGTGTATTAGTTATTCTAGAGTGACGGTGACGATTTTCCAATTTCACATTGGGAATGGAGGTATATAATAATACAGGATTAAAAATAATGTTTTGATGGAACAAATTTCAGAAAAAGCTCGACATTTCTAGCTATCCAGAAATTTTCGAAGAGTTATTTAGAATCCAAAAAAAATAATAATACCACTACGCGAGTGAACAGTTTCACACTATTTCTGTACACCCGCTTTAACATTGAACAGCTTTGTTTGTCAAACTTACGGACATTTTTTTAACATGAATATGAGCTGGTAATGTCCCGTTAATTGTACGCAAATTTTTTGGAGTTCAGGTAATCAATACAAACAAGGTTAGTCCTCCGATTTGTTATTCACTGTAAAGTTTGTTGAATATCATTCATGAAACCAATGTGAAAGACTTATTTTAATATTTGCCAAACATAACAATTGAAGATAATTTTTATTGCATAAGAAGCCGATTTAATAAATACGAACTATAAAGCTCGTCAATCAATCCATTACAAAATTACCTCTGTTCGCAAAATATCTTCTTAACCAGTTAATATGGGGTGCTTAATTCTTTACGTCGATTTTAAGATTAAAGGAGATAGATAAGTTTTCAATTTAAGTTTTTGTTCAGGATTTCTATTGTTTTTTCCGATTTTAAGAACTTCTTATTCCTGCAAATACTGATACAAATATCATGAGTTGACGAGTAATTGGCATAAATTTGGAACACTAATCTCACTAAACATATGTACACCTTAGATGTTTATTTGTTGTGAACAGGCATACACATCAAAGAGAATGATTTTCCGAACCTACAAAACAAGAGGGTGAAAGTGTGGAGAACTGTATAAAGACACTATGAATCATTATTTTAAAGTAAACATATCTAGCTCAAGGTGAAAATACAATACATGAGCTTGTCTCCATGTGATTAGATTTAACGCGAAGCATCTTTTGTATATATAAGAATAAGCATAGTATATTTGCAAACACATACGCTGACGTTTTGAACGTATATAGTTATATAGTCGACCTTTTAACGTACACATGTATCTAGCAACGAAGCGTTAAGACTCATCGAAGAAATACGAATGACAATTTTCAGACACAAGTTCGTTCACCCAGACTCCTCATAAGTTTTTGTATAAAAATATAACATAATCGTGGATTTGGTAAAAAAAAAAAGTACGCGATCAAATTCAATCATTTTTAAAGTTTTTATTCAATTATCAAGATAATTTTATATTTTAAACAGGATAGCTACATTTAGTTCTCCCTCCAAAATTTTGTCTAGTGATATTAATAAATAACAACACGAGCAATGCACTTGTCTAAATTGACCATACTTCGATAGGGTCTCCCTTATTTGTACTAGGCTATACTATGCTAGATTTTTTTTATTATATTTTTGAGTTTTATTTACATTTAATGTCAGGCCAGAATGTTTTCTAAATATTTTTTATAGAAAACAATCTTTGTGTCTTTTAATAGATGTATTTCTTCGAAAAATGTTTTGAACCAGTTTTTCATAGGTGCAATGCATTTGGTATTCAATATTCATCAAGGTTATTCAAAACATGTACCTGAGACCTTCAATATCTATTTATACAAGGAAGTAAAAATGTCTTGTTTGGTGTTTATTAGGTTGATATAAATAGCATTTTGTAACGGAACACTGTGTATGTATGACATTTAAGAATACTGTAAGCCGAATATATTTTAGTATTTAGTATTGTGTGCCAATTTCAATCAGTTAACAGTGTTCTGTTCACTATTATATCAAAATTTAAATGTGCATTTTTTATAGTCGAATTAATTGTTCATTTTATTGTTGGATTGTAAACAAGAGAAACAACTGTGACGCCTTACAGGTAGTGTTTACATGTTTTTGCTTTGTATCTGTTTAGATCGATAATATATTATCATAATTTAGTCCTTTAAATGTTTTGCTTTTGTTCAAACAATATTATGAATGTCATGAAAGCATGCATTAAATTAATCTATCTATTAAATTAGTTTTTGTTGTTTGATTTGCTGATAACCATGAACAAATGAAACAATAGTACTAGTATAAGTGTAGTACAAACCTATACAAATTTCAGAAGTACAATTATTTTGTCTATAGAACACTATTTTCAACGATTAAACCAGATAACAAGTGAGCAGTTTCACAATTCAAAAATATTGATAAGCTTAAACAATTTCAACTATTTGTGGGACAATAAGACAGTTTTAAAGGCGAATTTGTTCAATGTTAAACGTCTAAGTATTTTCCTTTCCCGTAGTAAGTATGTGCGTTTTATTTTTAAGACCGTTTTTTGGTAAGGTTCGTGTTGCTCAGTCTGATGTTTTCTATGTTATGTTTTATGTAATACTGTTTGCCTGTTGGTCTTTTTCATTTTTAGTCATGGCGTTGCCAAGTTATTTCGACTAATCAGTTTGATCATTCTTCTGATATCTTTGGCTATCCTTTTTTGATCAACAATTGAATTTCTTCCAATCTTTTAATTCGGTGTTTTCAGCAATCTTTTCTTATCTTTGTTAATAAGCGCAAAAACTGTGAGAAAATGTTTATATATATTATATATTTAGTTCATCAAATATTAAATCTCCTGTTTGAATATATATAAACTTTATTTACTTTACTATACTTGTACAATACGCGTATTTCGACAATTATAGTTTTCTCAGGAAAGGTAGCAGAAGGATAATAATATGATATTTGAAACACAATCGTTAAAGAGCTGACAAAACAAAGAGTGCATTGCTTTCTAACAGAAATTTTGTAAATGTTGTGTGGCGTTTGTTGTTGCTATCTTAACGCTACAAAAGTAGAAACAAATCCATCGTTTAATCAGTGTTTACTGTTGCTGTTTGCAACTTCAATAAAGCATGCACATGTTTTACAAAAGTAGAAAAAAAAACATCGTTTAAATATGTACTTTATCAAACAAATACATGAATACATTATATGAGCTAAGACATATTGTAATC
Organism: Mytilus trossulus; assembly: GCF_036588685.1. Lineage (NCBI taxonomy): Eukaryota > Metazoa > Mollusca > Bivalvia > Mytilida > Mytilidae > Mytilus > Mytilus trossulus. The sequence goes on from NC_086373.1 coordinate 52,729,598, forward strand.
ATATTCCCGAACGAAAGACCAAACAAAATTATCAACAGTTCCCCATAGGCATTTTAGATAAAACACATTGTTTATTGGCCTGCAATACGAGTTATCGTTCACAAAATTCCCTGATTGTTTTCATTTAGTCAATATGAAGTAACATAACAAAAATACCGAGCTCCAATGAAAATTGACAGTCCTTTATTTTTTGACGTGGCTCGGTACTTATACATCTCGTCATTGTGTTTGTATTGGCTTTCATATTTTGGTGGTTTGTTTTGTATATGCGACTCTTTGTATTTCTTTTGTTCTTATAACGTGACTCTGTACTTTAAAAGATCCCGTCAGTATTATATTGGTCTATTATATGTCATTATGATATATTTCTATTATGAATTACTATATACGTTGAACCACAAACGTCAAAATCATTCAATCGCGTAGTGGAATTAACTATTTTTGGATACTCATAAATACTATCTATAAATTTTGGACTAGTTTGAATCTCGGTCTATTTCTGTAATTTTATTCTTACATACTTTTGATTTTTTAACCCTGTATGCTTACATTGCCTATGTAAATTTTAAAATTGTTTGTATGCACATTGAACGACAAATTTATGTGACGTATTAAAAAAAATTCTGACGTCAGACACTCAAATCAATCATTGTGTTCGTAGATAGAAGATGTTTTGTGTTCTGTTAAATTGTCCCTTTTAAAATTGTTATACGATGATGGCTGGTGTACCCATATTTTGACTATTTTATTAATTGTGTGACTGTTTATTTAACGCATCATGTAAATATTACGGAATTTGATGAGACTGTTATTAAAGTGAAAGGATTAGCGCTATAGAATCAGGTTTAATCCACCATTTTCTACATTTGAAAATGCCTGTACCAAGTCAGGAATTTGATAGTTCTTGTCCATTCGTTTTTCATGCGTTTTGTTATTTGATTTTGCCATGTGATTATGGACTTTCCGAATTGATTTTCCTCTGAGTTCAGTATTTTTGTGATTTTACTTTTTATGAAATAGAAAAAAAGTAGATTTTAATTTTAACTTCAAAATTGAAATATATTTAAGATTGTGAACCCAAAGAAATGTATGAGTTATTGCTTCGCGACGGGTTTTGTTGAATTATGTTATACAGGATGATAAACGTGATTTCATAAAAGGCATTTCATTATTTAATGATTTTCCTACTAACAGCAAAACAAACATTTGTAATATGAAGTGCTCTATAAAATTATAAAAGATCCACAACGCAAACATATGACATTTATAACAAACGTACAATGAAGGTAAGTTTTTAACAACGCATGATAAAAGACAAATTTTAATTTCATTTCTTATACACATTAATAATATTGTTATTTTTTTTCATATAGATTAGACCGTTGTTTTCCCGTTTGAAATGTTTTACAATTATAGTAATATTCGAGGCCCTTTATAGCTTGTTGTTCGGTGTGAGCAAGGCTCCGAGTTGAAAACCGGTCTTTGTTCTATATTTATTTACCGTTAAAAACTTTGAATTGGATGCAGAGTTGTCTCATTGGCACCCATACCTCAGTACCTTTTTATCAGTATTTCTATCAGATTAATTTAATAAAATACATCACGGTTTCGTATATCCCTGATGTGTTTATTACATGCAAATTCACCCCAGAATAGACTAGAATGCAGAAACATTCAATAAGAAGAAAAAACTATAATATCAAACATCTGCCTACCCTTCTTGATTAACTGTTGTGTTTTGTTTGCTGTTATTTGACTTCTATAATTACAATAACAGTATTTCAAACAGACAATTTATTATCAATTACGTTATCGCAATGTAATACTCTATTGAAGCAGATACTTGCAGTTTTTCTATTTACTGATATTATTTGACTGTTTATAGCATCTAATCTGTATAAATCTTATAAAAAGGTAAGAGATTTTTAATATTGATTGTGCAATCTCATGACTAAGCTCTTGTCTAGCCAAATTATGTAAAGGCATAATATAATACGAATAATTAAATGTCCAAAACAAAATTTATCACACCCGGTAGAAATTGCACCTTTAACAACGTTTCCCTCTGTGTGTTATAATTGCAATGATATGTGAAATACATGAGATATTTATTTATTTAATTAAACAAACAAAAAACTGTTCTATAAATATATATCATGTATCTGTTGAATAAGGTTATGATACAATGTTTTTTTTGCGATATCGACAACGGTAAAAATTCAAATCAAAACATAACATAGTATTCTACATTTTTATAATAAAATTTTTAAAACATAAAAACAGGTATCACCTTCATGTGCTGGGATAACAGAAATAAGTTACAAGTGGTAGTTATGAAAAGTTTTAAAACGATGTGTTCAATATTGTTATATTTTCTAACGAAGGTTAAAAATATTTTTATCAACCAACCAAATTAAATAAAGTTTTTATAAATTTCTCCTTCAATTTACATTATCAGCGGCCAGGTAGACGAGACGTTCCATAAAATGACTGAAATATCTTACTTGAAACAAGAACGATTCGTGATAAGAACCCATTGATTATGGTGTTGGAGTTCGACATTCCCACATTTTTTTTTCACATGACCACGGTTGACCAAATGAGTGATAGAGAGTACAATTTGAATCAAGCTTAAATATATGATTTTGAACATTAACTGAAAAAACAATGAAATAAATCTGTTTTAATTCTTTAAAAGAGCTGTTTAATTCATTCTTTACTAGTGCTATATGTATACAATAATCATTTATGGTAAAATTTTCATTTCAAATATCATATGCTAAATTTTTAGTAGACAATCTGAAGTTTAAAACATGCGACTTTCAATAGTATAACAACAAGTCATTGTTTCAAAACATGAAATAAAAATGAAAATAATCATTATCATTCAACATTATAATTAACCATTGTGGTGAAGTTATAAAACAAGGTTAAAAGGTGTTTTCTGTTATTGATTATTATAATATAAACGGTTGTCTGTACGTTTGCTCATATTCTGATCAAACACGTCTTTTGAATTTGATTTCGATGTGGGGTTTGATTGCTTTTCATACCCATATACAACGGGCTATCAATATTTCAAACTGTCCTATTTTTACATTATATGTACATTAGTCGGACAGTAAATTGTTGAATAAATGATGAATTTATCAACTGGTTTCATTTCCGGGGAGATATAAAAGAGAGTATTAACACTATATTTTAAGCATATACACCAACTTCTGTACCTATATATGATAATACTATATATGAGGGTTTGAATAGGGTTAAATGATTAAAGAATGATGCCCTTAAAAATGAAGATTAGGGAATAACGGGCAAAAAAATGAAGATTAGAGAAAAAAGGGGTTATTTTTTTTAAGATTAGAGAAAAAGGGGGTGAAACCAGACCCTCATATATAACCTATTGAAAAATGCAACTGACAGTATCCTATGATTGCATATTTTTTCTATCGGATTCAAAAAGTAAACATCGTAGTCGATTGTAAGTTTTTATAGAGTAATATGTATTTAAAAATTCATAATATATGTGTTATTATGATAAAACGGTGGCTAAGGAAATATTTATTGAAATTACTTATACGCTGCATTAAAGAAAGAAGTCTGTTTACTTTGGTTGTGTCATGTATATCATTTTTGTCAAGTTCGTAAATAAAAATATGTATAACACAAATAACAATTACCAAATGCAAGGTCAATTCAAATTAGGGAAATTCGTAATAATTTGTTGAATATGTTGCCACATTTGTTGCATGTTGAGTATGTTATTTACAAATGGACGTTATTAATGTCGCATTCATAGCCTTAAATTTACATTGAAAGCGTTTGATATGCATCAGTTATACTTAGTCAATACAGTTATATATAAAGTCACTGTAAAAGTTATTGCATATCCTGAAAATACCCATATTTTCATCACAAGCATACAATCTGATCATGACAAGACATAGATACATGTAGATATAAGAAGATGTGGTGTGAGTGCCAATGAGACAACTCTCCTTCCAATTAACAATTTATAAAAGTTAACAATTATAGGCCAAAAAACGGAGCCTTGGCTCACACCAAACATCAAGCTATGAACGCCAATAAAGATTACTAGTGTAAAACCATTCAAACGGGAATTCCAACGGTCTAATCTATATAAAAAATGAGAAACTACAAACACTTATGAACTCTATTGACACACGACAACTACTCAACAGCAGATTCCTGACTTAGGACGGGTGCAAAATTTCATGATTACAAAATCATATGATTTAGGCAAAACATTTGTTTTAGACTGTTTTCGTATCGTTGTTTGGCATATAAAGGTATAACAAATATGTGAAAAAAAATAATTGTTTCAGTCAAATGCAACATCTGTTGCTTGTTTTTTTAACTTCATATTTCAACATGGTACTCATCAATTTTTTTAATGCATATTTACATCTTATATCAGTCTTAAAACCCTAACAATTGGATATAAGTGCTTATATAAGGCTGACAACGTAATTTGTCTAGGATATAAACAGATATGTTAGATCTGCTTTTTTTCATTAGCCAATTGATGTTCTGTCCTCTGAAGGATTCGAATCCCTCATTGATATCATGGCAAAAACGCATGCACTGTTGCCAGCGCCTTAGACTTCTCGACCAAATTAGGTATTTGAAATTAAAGCTTTCGTTAGTCAGGCACTGATATTCCTCGTAAGCTTTATCTAGCTTTGTAACAAATAAAATTGAGAATGGAACTGGGGAATGTGTCAATGAGACAACAACCCGACCAAATGAAAAAAACAACAGCAGAAGGTCACCAACAGGTCTTCAATGTACTTGGGACAGGCGCAAAAATGCGGCGGGGTTAAACATGTTTGTGAGATCTCAACCCTCTCCCTCTACTAATGTAGAAAAGTAAACGCATAACAATACGCACATTAAAATTTCAGATCAAGAGAAGTCCGAGTCTGATGTCAGAAGATGCAACCAAAGAAAATAAACAAAATGACAATAATACATAAATAACAACAGACTACTAACAGTTAACTGACATGCCAGCTCCAGACTTCAATTAAACTGACTGAAAGATTATGATTTCATCATATGAACATCAGGCACAATCCTTCCCGTTAGGGGTTTAGTATCACACCATTATAACATATATGAAAAGAACTTATATACCTATATGGAGTTATTTTCTTTCAGAACGTCAGGTCATTCTTTTTCAGAATCAACCCGGACGATACCATATTTCAATGGTATATGCTCCAAGGCATAAACTAATGACCTGTGTAAGGTTATTATTTTCCTTGATAAACATGCAATCTATGATTTACCTCAAATTTTTATTTGTCTAATAGTTTTTTGTTGCCGATTTTGAAATTTATTTTCTAAAGGTCAACCGATGATACATTCTTTTGTAGATGTAAAAGAAACCGAAATTGCAGACCCGCAATTTAATTTTAGAAATAAATAACGTGAAGTTTTGTTGATTTATCGCTATAATAAAAAAAGATTATCATATAGGTCAGATGAATTTTAATGTAGACTTACATAAAATAAATCCAGATTTAACATATTCGTATGTAAGATTTTGAAAATCTTATTGAGTCAAACTGGATAAGTTGATTGCGTAACGTCCAGTTGCAAATATTTCATGCAGGTTCAGAACGATACGCATTGAATAGGAAATCATTCTGTGACCTACATGTATTTATATTCGTCTTCGTGTCAGTTCGTAACTTTTTAAAATTTATGTTATAGATAATGCATATTTTAAGGTTTTTCTTGTCGTAGAACACACCGAGGGGTGTCAGGATTGATCAAATGAACAATCCTGACACCCCGAGGTGTGTTCTACGACAGGAAAAACCTTAAAATATGCATTATCTGACTTATATACCGACAAAAAATATTAATTTTATAAAGATTTGTAAAATTTAGTATCCTTTTTTACCGACAACAATAAAGTGGGATATTCCTTTCTAGTGCGTTCAGGTTTTAATACGCCCTGCGGCCCATTTAAAATGTGAAATAAAACTCACTAAATTATATATCAATATACTAAATAAATAAATGATTGGGAATACGTTAAAGTAATAAAAAGTCAAGAGAATTTCCGAACGCAATTTGGTTCCGAATAATATCTATCACGCTTAGTGCATGCAGACTCCACGCGGCCTTCACGTGATTTCACTATTTTTAGAATAATTGCATAGTAACCAAATGCACTTGATTCAACCTTTACTAATTATGCAACATTTTTGACCTGGCCGAGATTAATGTCCTTGATAAGAACCCATGCAGATTTCACCTGATTCTCTATTTATAGAAAAATGTTAGAGTAACCTGTCCATATGAACTTGATTGATTCTTATCATGTTATTTATATGGAGCGCCTAAATAAATATCTTATTAACAGAATTTGTAGTGTCAGATATTATAGTAATTTATTTATGGCATCTTAAACTGTAAATGCATTCTATACGCTTTTATACCCCAATATAAAAAATAGAGGCTAATAGGGTGGTAAAGTAAAAAGAAATTTAAAGAGAATAATTAAACAAAAATAAAGAATACAGACCAATGAAATGATAATGGGAAGAATACAGAAATTCGCGACTTCCATTGAAAAACTCTTTAAGCAACATCTGATATTTGCTCATTAGTTAAGGTCGAAAATGCTTCATTTTACATATTTTTTAAAGCAACTTTTAAATATAATGTATTTGAATTTGCTCATTGTTGAAGGCCGTAAATGCTTCATTTTTCATATTTTTAAAACAAATTCTAACTAAATATAAATCATTTGGTTTTTCTCATTGTTGAAGGCCGTAAATGCTTCACTTTTCAAATTCTGCTGTGTCCATATCAACGGCAGCCATTTTGAAATTTTTCAAAAGAGATGTCAATAACATTTCACTTAAGTCTAATATTCTGTCAGAACATGCTACTTTTACGTTTTCCTCCAAAGGTTTCACTTTTTTTGCTGCATGCAAACACCAAGCAGCCTTCACTTGCTTTTCAGTATTTTGAGATTGAAGAATCCCGATGCATCCGAGTATTTAAGAACAATCCCGAAACAACCGAATGAACTTTCGTCAGGCTTTATTATATATCAAATATATGTACAAAATAAAGGGACAGTCATTTCATGTCAAAACTGCTGGCTAGTGCTAAAAAATTCAACACTCTTTAATTGTATATGATAAGGTACTGGATCTCTGAAAGTTTATTATATTTCTTGAACAGGTATACTTCTGATCTGGGTCAAGATCCTTAATTGATTTTCCATAGGCGGTAATGGTAACATTTTCCCCTGTTGCTCAATCCATATCATTTACTTGAATATGTATGTTGGCTCATATCGAAGCTGAAACATGTATACATGTCTGGTTAAATTTTCGGGGTGGCAAGTGAAAATACTTTTTTCACGAATTGCGGGACCCCGAAAGATGGTGATAAATGTCACTCTCCTCATGAAATGATCCCAGATAATGATCATGAAATTCAATGAAAAATTTGTCCTTTCTAATAATTTAGTCAAGGTCAAATTTACATTTGTCTCTCTCATCACATTATCCCTATGAAACAGTTCTTATTGTTCAATCATGTTCATTTATAAAATCCCAGCATCCACAATTGTATGGCGGACTAATATCTTTTTTAATTACGTCATCTGAGTTCCTCATCTCAAGGCCCATTAGGGATATACCTTTTTTTAATGATAACAAATATTTTATTCAATCATTTCCTGATATATAAATACCTAAGTAGCCCAAGTCGCATACGTAGGGGCCCCTATTTTTTAACAACCTCACTTGACCATGGGAAAATATCAAATGATTTTATATAATAGTTTTACATACATAATTATATTTAAATAACCAATACAATTGATTTTCGCACCTGATAAGATCACTGTATAAAATCACTATCGTATATCCGGTTCACTAAAACATTCATGTGTTGATTTAAACTCGAAATATTTGATTGCGAAAATAAGTTATAGTTTGACTAGAAGAATTTTGATGTCATTGAACAGAATTTGAGAGTAAATTCTTTAATATATATATATGGATAAAAACAAAAAAGGATAAAGCAGATGTGGTGAGTACAAATATATTACGAAGGATAATATATGTGGTAATTTACTTATGTAACTAATATGCAAAGACAATATATTCAAATAATAATTACAATAACAAATATTGTTTTTTCTTTCTGTTATAATAACATAGTGTTCACTACTTTATACACAATATACAATAAAATAAGTATATATGGAATCGAACACACCTTTCGTTTAGAGCAGTAGAACTAAGTACATCTTCCTAAATTTTTTCGATAAAGAGTTTAATTTTCGTTTTGCATATATACTCTATATCCGAGCGTAGCAGAAGAAATTTTAATTCGTTTTTCATGTGCAGTTTTAGCATAGCCTGTATAGATTGCACATTCAGTTTCATTTTTATCGAATTTGCATTTATTTCGTATTTTCCAAATAGCCCATTTGAAATAAAGTATTGTTGCATTAAAAATGAAATTATTCGAATTCTCTGTACAAATTCCTAATAAAATATCTTTTTCAACGAGAACCTTGTCGTTTATGAAGTTACAAAGTTGTAAATGTCTAACAACCGTTCCTATCAATGGTTTAACATTGTTACATTGATAAAATAAATGCTCAAGCGTTTCAATATTATTAATTTCATCACATAAGTGACATTTTCCATTTGACATGCACATTATTTTCAGTCTGTTTCTGTATATATAATCCTGTGTATACATCTCTGATGTATGCAGATAGGGAATCAATCCATGACAAGAAATCAGATCATGAACACGGGGCATATATCTTCCATCAAAGGAACAGCGGTACGCTTTTATTGTTGTTCTTCATTTCAAAATCACAAGACAAGGCCTTTAACATAGAGCAAAAACTCTCACACCACTGCAAGGTTAAGATGGTTTTTAGCTAAGGTTTGAGCAGATTTTTTTTTGGAAAAATTACGTTTACTGAGAATCAATCCGTGGAGTAATGCCAATAAATGAAAACGGTATACAAATCAAACGTAACTATACCGTCATATGTGCATGTTTAAGAATGTGGGGCACGGTTAATTAAAACACTTGTGACTGGGATATACCATTAAAAACCTTACCATTGGACAGCACTATGTGGAACTGGGGGAGACACATTATAGATCAAACATCATGAAATTGAATATTTTGTCCAGAACTATACGAATGAAATTATGATAGATCCGAATTTTATTCAGATTGTACTACTAAGAAACCGAAGTTTTTTTCGATTTATTTACATAAACTTATTAAATCAGCTGCAGCATTAATATTATATGTAGAACTACATCGCATAAAACAATGGAAATAACATTGTATATTGATATAAACGATCAAACTTGTAATTTAGATATAAACTTTTTAAACATTGATATCCATACACAATAAAAATATATCTGTAACTGCATGAAGTTAGACACAAACGAATTGTTACAATTCAATAACGGTGTATGACAAATAAAAGACACATTGTAAGTTATTTATTGTACCACTTAGCTTATGGAAAAGGGGGAGGGGGTACTTTTTTCTCGTTTTGTTATGTTATTTCTATCGCGGGAAAGTTGTTATTTATTTAACCATTTTACATGAATCGAATGAAAAATTCAGAAAGATTGTTTTCGAATAGCAATACATTTTATTAAAAGATAATCAGGATAAAGTGATATACCCTCCGCACCCGACCCTTTTGTGAGTTACGTTAATGTTATTCAATAGAATATAAGATTATTTTATTAGTTGATCATTTGATAGAGTAAAAGGTATACATAAATTTTAAAAAGTTATGAACTGACACGAAGACAAATATAAATACATGTAGGTTACAGTATGATTTTCTATTCAGTGTGTATCGTTCTGAACATGCATGAAATATTTGCCACTGGACGTTAAGCAATCAACCTATTCAGTTTGACTCAATAATAGTCATCAAAGGTACCAGGATTATAAGATTTTCAAAATCTTACACACGAATATGTTAAATCTGGATTTATTTTATGAAAGTCTACATTAAAATTCATCTGACCTATATGATAATGTTTTTTTATTATAGCGATAAATCAACAAAACTTCACGTTATTTGTTTCTAAAATTAAATTGCGGGTCTACAATGACGGTTTCTTTTACATCTATCATCCGTTGAACTTTAGAAATAAATTTCCAAATCGGCAACAAAAAACTATTACACGAATAAAATTTTGAAGTAAATCATAGATTGCATGTTTATCAAGGAAAATAATGACCTTACACAGGTAATTATTTTATGCCTTGGAGCATATACCTTTGAAACATGGTATCGTCCGGGTAGATTCTGAAAAAGAATGACCTGACGTTCTGAAAGAAAATGACTCCATATAGGTATATAAGTATACCTTTTACTCTATCAAAGTATATAAGTCAGATAAAGCATATTTTAATTTTTTTCGTGTCGTAGAACACACCTCGGGGTGTCAGAATTGTTCAAAGAAAGACCGCCCTCCGGTCGGTCTTTCACTTGATCAATCCTAACACCCCTCGGTGTGTTCTACGACAAGAAAAACCTTAAAATATGCATTATCTATAACATAACCCGTGTCATGCCAACAAATGTAGAATAAATGTGTTTAGTTCAGACGCAAAGACCTTATCAGTGACTCAATATTAACGCCAAAATATGCAATCTGTAATGACTTGACAACAGTATCGTATTTATATCCCTTCTTAATAAGTCTATTCAAAGGTTTTGTAAGTTTCTGAGGTGAATACTGACACTTTTGTGCTTTATATAGAATATTTCCATAAAAAATGTATGTGAAATACCTGAACGTATAAGAAGTCTACATGTTGAGCTATATTTACGAATGATGTCTTTATACCGATGATAAAATTTAGTAAATGTTTTGACTAGTTTGTGATATCTAAAACCCTGGTGTAATATTTTTTCAGTAATACATAAATTTCTCTCGTTAAAATCTAAAACATTGTTTCATACACGAGCAAATCGTACAAGTTGAGATATATAAACACCGTAAGATGGTGACAAGGGAACGTCACCATCTAAAAACGGATAATTAACGATAGGAAATGAAAAATCATCCCTTTTATCATAAATTTAAGTATTCAGCTTTCCGTTAGTGATATAGATATCATGTACATCAAGTACATAATGTATACTGAAAAATACATTGTTCACCTTTGCATGATCCGCTATTTGTTTAATCTATTGATAAGGATGATCATTTTACTTATTTAACTGTCATTTCAATTTTATTATATAAAAAGTCTAAATATATGAACAATGTACGTAACAACTTAACGACATACATGCTTCGTCTTCAATTTATACTGGGTTTAGACCATTTTTATATAAATTTCGTCTAACAATCATCCCAACAATATTAAACCTGCAATTCTCATTTGTTTTATCAAATATATGTTTCTTCCCGCAGCATGGATTCTAACCTGTGTATCTAAGTTAACTTGGCAACACCACCTGTACTGAGTCAAAGCCCCTTTTATCACTAGACCAACAACGCTGCATAAAAACAATACTTTCGTTAGTCAAGCCCGGTCTTACATGTATTTGTATTGATGTGATGAGCAACTTATGCAAATGGTAGAGTTTCAGCAATAAAAAAAAACCTAATATACATTAGAGAGAGAGAGAGAGAGAGAGAGAGAGAGAGAGAGAGAGAGAGAGAGAGCCTAAGTCACTCTGTTGAAACAAAACTCACAATCATTGACATCATTGATCAAACCTGGACAAACTATATATATATATATAATTATAAGTAGGTATTTTTGCAGGGCTGGGTTATATTCTATATATATAGCTATAAGCGAATTAAAATATGATAAAAAAAAAACATACGATTTTACAGGTACATATTCTTTTGTGCCTATTATATAGATTAAGTTAGCGTCATGACGCCGGTTTTGATACGTTATTCCTAAATTTCCATTTTCAGGTTTATTTGAAAAGAGATTAGGATACAATTTTCGTATAAGGGCCTGGTGTACACTTCTATCGACAACGACTTGATTTAGAGTAAAGAACAATTGGATTAGTTATCAGCATGGTTTTGAACTCAATACTTGTGCTCATAGGAGCCATTATTGTCATTCAATCAAAATGTACGTGTTCATCATCAGTGTACCGGAATCATAATGAGAAATTTCGAAATTTAGCAGCCACATCAGACTATGTGTACATCGGAGGCAACAGTATGATAAGTCAGCTTAGTCCATCTCTAATATACTTAGACCAAAAACATGTTTCAATTGATGGTTTAACTTCAAAATACCCTGAAAATTGGTTATTGTCTACCCCAAACAATAAATCTTTAATTGTTTGTAATTTTAACTCAAAAAACGATACACTATGTTTGAATCTTAATAGCGACCTAAGTGTTATTTTTAATAGTTCTAATTTGATAAGTAGCAAACAAGTTACAAAATATTTGCTCACTACAATTCGTAACACAAACATTTTGATTATAGCATCGTCAATGTGTTTATCGAATACGGCAGAAAATCAAACATGCAATGCCATGTCGTTTTACTCGTTAGATTCTTTTCTTCAAAGATTTCAACCATATGAAGATACAGGAAATAGTACGTATGCTGTCGAGTATTTACAACGGACAAATCATGTTACTTTCAAAGCTATTTTGAAAATAGAAGAGTTTACATTTGTCATCTTTAGTACAGAAGATGGACACTCAAAACTAGGGAAAATTTGTACAGGTAGTTTTAATATGAGAACTAACACATATGAAGACACACCAATCATGTGTTCACAAAATGGCAAAAACTACACACTGGCCAAAGATGCTGTGCACTGGAATGGATACTTATTCGTTGTTTTCAGTGATGATTCAACCAATGTAATTTGCAAATACAAAATTACAAATGTGAAAGCTATTTTCATGAAATCCAGACAAGAACGATTAAAATGTCCATATAATGATGATTCTACAAATGTATACTTCAAAAGGCAGAACCTAGCAGGGTGGTGTTTTAATCAAACAACAAGACTATGTCAATCTGATTTAAGAAATGTAAGTATACGCAGTAAATAACAGATTCTTTCTTCAATTATTAATCAGTGTCCATAAAAGAGGAAGCAATTTTTGCAAAATTGGTAATATAACCGTATAAATAGTATGACCCCTTAAAAATGGAATGAAACTATGTTTTTCATAAAACAAAATACTCGTTAAAGTTAAAATGTATATCCAGCCTAGAGTATGTTGCTATTCTCAGTTATGTTTTCTATAATTACAATGAAAGATATAGGAAGATGTGGTGTGAGTGCCAAATGGCTGTTTCGATATAATACGTTATTTTGTTTGGCTAACAGCAATCTCGTATCATTCTGAAGTTGACATTCATTTCGAAGTGAAATTTAAAAATACATGATGACAAACGTTTCCACAATTAAATGCACAGTTGAATAAAAGAAAAACTTATAGTACATGTAGTAATCGAGTTTTCATGATTATAACAAATATATGTAATTAAAAGTATTTTGTGCTTCTTTTAGTAATTTCATAGGGTTGTAAAAGCGTTGATATAGCGTACATTTTGAGAATTTAGTGTGGTCAACGATTTTACACCCCAATAAATCTACCTAAAGAAGCATTCAATACTAAAATGAAGATATGACACAACAATATAAGTTCCTTTGGTCTACCTCAAATCTATAACATTTTCTCGTATATATTATATTTATATATATATACAAATCGTCTAAACATCAACCCAACAATGTTAAATCTGTAAACTTGCTTTCGCAAATGTTTTGTTCTTCCATTGCCGGGATTTGAACACATGCTACTGAGATATCGTGACACCAAATCGTCTGCACTGTAGCCGTCCCGCTAGACCACACGACCTCCTGGGCTTCATAAAATGAAGCTTCCAGTGTCCGGGTGTTACCTTTCCATGTCAGTTTTAATCTAGCGTCGTACTACAGTACATGATATATACGACATGAAGGTGTTATTCTTACAGATCAGCTAAATTATCTATAGTAAAGGATCCTACAAATTAGTTTAAGATACAGGCACAGAAAATAATTATATTTATAAGTGCGTCTGAGTCAGTAACAACTCTACAACAGATTTATCTATAGGATCACCAGCAATGATTGTAATACATGGCTATAGACATTATGTATATACAACTCGTCTAAACATCAACCTGCACTGTAGCCGTCACGCTAGACCACACGACCACCTTGGCTTCATAAAATGAAGCTCTCGGTGGCCGGGTGTTACCTTTCCACGTCAGTTTTAATCTAGCGGCGTACTACAGTACATGATATATAAGGCATGAAGGTGTTATTCTTACAGATCAGTTAAATTATCTATAGTAAAGGATCCTACAAATTAATGTAAATAAAATTAACGGTACTAATTTTCTTGCACCAGATGCGCATTTCGACAATACATGTCTCTTCAGTGATGCTCGTGGCCAAAATATTTGAAATCCAAAGCTTATATAAAAGATGAAGAGCTATAATCCAAAAGGTCCAAAAAGTATAGCCAAATCCATGAAAGAAATCAGAGCTTTGCACAAGGGAGATACATTCCTTAATTTAAAATAATTTCTATCATTTTGTAACAGCAAATTTTAATAACACAAACAATCCGTATTTTCATGCCAATAAGATACAGTCACAGAAAATAATTATATTATTAAGTAAATCTGAGTCGTGTATATATGTGCGTACAATGATTATGTGACACAAAAGTTTGAGGTTTTCATGAGGTAAGATTCAGAAATAAAACCACACATGGGACTGGCACAAATAGAAAAATGCTAGGGTAGTTTTTTTTTACTAGCGCTGAACCCTTTCCTTATCTTAAAACTTGATGTAACAACACCTATTAAAACAACACACACATTTGTATTTTTATCCGTCTGATGAGTTAAGCTGAGTTTTTTTCAACTGATATTCATAGTTCGTACTTATCATGCTTATGTAGTACTGTTATACCACTGTCACAGGTTACGGATGTTTGGGATCCCGATAAAATGTTAACCCGCTACCTTCTGTATGTATGTGCTTGCCCGAAGTTGTTATCGTTTGTATGTTTGTTATATACTTGTTTTTCGTTCATCTTTTGTACATAAATAATGCCATTAGTTTTCTAGTTTGAATTGTGTTACTTTGTCATTTCGAGGCATTTTATTACTGACTATGCGGTATGGCCCTCGTTTATGTTGAAGGTTGTACGGTGGCTATAGTTGTTAATTTCTGTGTCATGTTGGTCTCTTGTAGAGAATTGTCTCATTGCAAATCTTAGCACATAATTTTTTGATATATACACATGGAAAAAAGTATAACAACACCTTGATTTTTTAAAACTTGAAAAATCAGCCTTTTGTTTATGAAATATAATTAAATATGTGTATAATATTATTGAAACACAGTTTATGGTAACATTGGCATTGAAACGAACAAAACATGTTTGAACTGGGGTGTCCTTTTGCGCACTTTCCGCCCAAAGGTGTTTCATATATGCTCGATATGGTTCAAAGCCGGGCTACGATCGGGCCAAGGAAGATAAACCAAATTCCATTTGAACATTGGATCGTCCTCCACGATGATAATTCCCAACTTTGGTGAGCTCTGCACTACATTGGATACGGAAACCTGTGTGTCTGTTTGTTAGAAAAGGTCTCCGAAATGGTCTTATCGCACGATAACAAGTAGCGATGAGTTGATCTCGAACAGTTCTTGTTAAAAGGCTCCTGTATGGCCACCACTCTCTTTTTAGGATTGTCTTGTATGCAATGGGTTTCCTCTTGACCAACCTTCATTATACGTTATTTTCTCTAGCAAATGGTTTAGGGGGTCTTCATTATCTCGGAAGGTCTTTTACAGCGTTTATTGCCTGATTTTTATACTTAAAACGACTTATAGTGAAATGGTGATGACCAATAATACGTGCAATTTTTACAGCGACATCCCTGCTTCTCTTATGCTGATAATCTGCCATCTTGCTGCAGTTTAGAGTTGTCAAGGACCTATTACAAGGTGTCAATCACATAACTTTAAAAACTTGGTTATTTAAAGTGTTGAAAACAATGAGGATAAAAACATCCGTTTTGCTATTTACGGGTACAGTACATTGTAGCTGCATGTGCACATAAACATCTATCGAGTCGATATTTATTGATTAAACTCATGTGATACTTAGTAAGGTTTAACAAGTTCTATTTACCAAATTTTATCACAAAAAAATAAAGAGTGTTTTTTTAATTTCAATTTCAATTTGGTGTTGCAATACTTTTTTCCATGTGTTTATGTAGAAACCATTTTGAATAGGTCTGAATCATCAGATTAAAACCATAAAAATTAACTAGCAAAAGGGAAAAAAGGACACAATTTTTTTTGGTATTTGTTACGTATAACAGAAGCAACACGACGGGTGCCACATGTAAGGCAGGATCTGCTTACCCTTCCAGAGCACCTGATATCACCTCAGGTTTTGGTTGGGTTCGTGTAGCTTAGTTTTTTTCTGTTTTATATGTTGTGTCTTCTCTACTATTATTTGTCTGTTTGTCTTTTGTTTAAGAAATGGCATTATCAGGTTTTTTTCAATCTATCTGTCCCTCTGGTACCTATCGTCCCTCTTATTGAGTTTGGTGTGACGTCCAGTTTCATTAAACAATCACACAAGTTTATTTAGTGGTCAGCTGAAGACCACTATTAAGTTCGGGATTGTATCGCTGCGTTGGAGATCCATTGGTGGCCATCTTCTGATGTCTGCATTTGTTGGGTTGTTCTTGCTCGGACATATTTGTATTAAAATTTTACCTTTTCAGCTATGTCGTTGCGTTCAGTTTGTATTGATGCTTTATTCGAACTCAGTGTGTTGATAAGCTTCCGACACAGCGGTCGAGGTCTTTTATTAACCTCGATAAAGGTTAAAAACTTTGACGTCAACCCATACGACGGTCAAGGCCATTACATATTTAAAAGAACTAAGATTTTAGAAATGGCACGAAAGTGTGTACCATCAATGGCCCTATAAAGGATATGAAACAGTTCTGAGTTAATGTTTAAGGCCACAGATGTGCGGCTGGACACATATTTGTCCTTTACACACACACGCACACTGAAAAATATGTACATGCAAAAGATGATGTACATATTTAGACCATGAAATATTTCATAGCTCAGAAAGTAAGTACACACAAAACTTTGCATTGACCATTCAATTGATTATTGTGATATTAGTAAACAGTGGTTCTAATTATTTTTCAGTTTTCGTGTCCAGAGATAACTGACGATAATGACGGATTCTGTGATACAATCATGTTTGGATCAGTAGAAGGTACAATAACTTTAGCTGAAGACGAGATTGTTTACAGCGGAGAGATTGCAAAAGCTGGTGTCATAGTTAAACTTGGCATATTAGGTTTTGTTACTCACTCAATAGTGTTTGCTGGAACAACCACAGGACAAATTGGTAAAGTATGTGAACAAAATTCATTAATGTCAGCCGATTTAAATACCTCTCTTGTATGGTTGGTCAATTGTATCAACAATTAATTCACGTGGTTCCGTTGTTAGTTCAATAAGCAAATAAGGTGTCATATTATGTTGCATTCCTCTGATTTCATTATTGAGACGTTATGAATTAAGAAAAACATACCAAAACACTAATAAAATAATTAAAGCGTTTATAATAGCACTTGCTCGATACTATTGCTGCTGAAATCACGATATCAAAGCGTATTATCAGCATAATAGTCAATACATGCATATAGTGTATATCGTAGTTCTCTTCGACTGTCCGTGCATGAATTATTACGAAACTAAGATTCACAATCCCTCAATCAAAACTGCCCTTGATAGCACATGTCTATTATCATGATTATGTATAGTTCTCTTTGGTCATTAAGCCTTTCACCTCATTTGATTCTTGTCCATGTTTGGCCTTCATAATTACTGGGCTTTGTGGTTTCTAGGTGAAAATAAGTTAGGAAAAGTCATCTTAATACAATTTTTATAGTGTTATGCTCGTTTAAACAAGACTGACATTATCTCTTGACAGAACAATAAACAAACTATAAAGCTTTATTACATATTATTTTATATTCTTAAAATCAATTGATATATATATATATATATATATAGTGTCTAAAAATAGCAACAATCAACATTCAATCTATCTAGGTGTGGATCAGTTTGTAAATAAACTGATGCAGTTACTAAATTGAATTATATAAGTGTCTAAGAATGTAACTTTAACACACTAATGAGTGTTATAAAATTAGGTGTTATATTTTGTATATTATTCACGCAATATTTCGCTAAACAAATTAGCTTCATCGGGCGTGTGCATCTATCTAGGTGAAATCGGATGCATGACAAAAAATATCTTTGTAGCTTGAGCTACACAAAAGTTTAACATATTGATTTATGATCTGTATAAAACAAATTTTTGCCGTTTATTGTACATAAACATTTTTTCAAAAATTAAAACAAATAGTTGTTATATTAAATAGAAGTAAAATTTATGAGTTATTCCTTTGGTTTCGGGTAGAACTGTTTTTCATCCCTCTCATTAAGTCCATCAGGTTCAAGAGTACGTAGCTGATGCATCCAGAACCTTTCTCTCTTTTTTCTCATTTCTGAGTCCCAATTTTGGTTTACCTCAATTATTTGAAAGGTGATATTTTCAAAAGTATGTCCTGTTCTTAAGAGGTGTCTCGTAATTGGACAGTTTCTTCCTTTAGTATAGAACGACCGATGATTGTTTAGTCTGATGTTGAATGTGGTTTCTGTTTCACCAACATACTGCAGCTTGCAAGTTCCACAAGTAAGAATATAAATACTATTTTCCGTTTTGCAATTAGATGTAACATAGATGTTGTATCGCTGCTTTGTTACTGTGCTGCTGAAAGAGTGGTCAGTGTTGGCGGCTTTACAGCACTTACAGTTCCTTCTACCGCATTGTTTGTAACACCCAAATTTTGAAGTTTCTTGTTTCTTTACTTTTGATGTCACAAGTATGTCTTTGAGATTTTTTGGTCTGCGATAGGCAATAAGAGGAGGTGATGGGAAAATTTCTTTTAAGGAAGAGTCATTTTCGATTAGACTCCAGTGTTTTCGGATAGAAGATGAAATATTTGTCAAATCGGGATGGAAAGTTACAACAAACGGAATTCTATCTGCACGGGTCGCCTTATTTTTGTATTCCATGAGGCTAGCTCGATCTTTTTCTTTAGCTTTATCAAAAGCGTCTGTGATGTTTTTGGTTTTATATCCTCTTGATTTCAGCTGTGTTTTATGGGGGATCTCGAGGAACGCATCCTTTTGAGTGTGCCATACAAACCTTTGTCATGGCTCCGTTTTATTGATGATATTGACATGAAATGGAACGATACTGCAGAACATTTGCAAGATTTCTTAGATCATTGTAATCAGTTCCATCACTCAATTAAATTTACATCTGAATTTTCAAGCGAGAAAATTGCTTTTCTCGACACCACCACATTTGTAAAAAACGGGGTCATGACAACTGACCTCCACACAAAGAAAACTGATAAACACCAGTTCCTTTCTCCAAAAAGTTGTCACCCGAAACACTGCTCCAGGAGTATACCTTACAGTCAAGCCATCAGACTAAAGCGAATTTGCTCCTCTGAATCCAAACTTAACTATCGTTTGGGACAACTTAAAACACAGCTGAAATCAAGAGGATATAAAACCAAAAACATCACAGACGCTTTTGATAAAGCTAAAGAAAAAGATCGAGCTAGCCTCATGGAATACAAAAATAAGGCGACCCGTGCAGATAGAATTCCGTTTGTTGTAACTTTCCATCCCGATTTGACAAATATTTCATCTTCTATCCGAAAACACTGGAGTCTAATCGAAAATGACTCTTCCTTAAAAGAAATTTTCCCATCACCTCCTCTTATTGCCTATCGCAGACCAAAAAATCTCAAAGACATACTTGTGACATCAAAAGTAAAGAAACAAGAAACTTCAAAATTTGGGTGTTACAAACAATGCGGTAGAAGGAACTGTAAGTGCTGTAAAGCCGCCAACACTGACCACTCTTTCAGCAGCACAGTAACAAAGCAGCGATACAACATCTATGTTACATCTAATTGCAAAACGGAAAATAGTATTTATATTCTTACTTGTGGAACTTGCAAGCTGCAGTATGTTGGTGAAACAGAAACCACATTCAACATCAGACTAAACAATCATCGGTCGTTCTATACTAAAGGAAGAAACTGTCCAATTACGAGACACCTCTTAAGAACAGGACATACTTTTGAAAATATCACCTTTCAAATAATTGAGGTAAACCAAAATTGGGACTCAGAAATGAGAAAAAAGAGAGAAAGGTTCTGGATGCATCAGCTACGTACTCTTGAACCTGATGGACTTAATGAGAGGGATGAAAAACAGTTCTACCCGAAACCAAAGGAATAACTCATAAATTTTACTTCTATTTAATATAACAACTATTTGTTTTAATTTTTGAAAAAATGTTTATGTACAATAAACGGCAAAAATTTGTTTTATACAGATCATAAATCAATATGTTAAACTTTTGTGTAGCTCAAGCTACAAAGATATTTTTTGTCATGCATCCGATTTCACCTAGATAGATGCACACGCCCGATGAAGCTAATTTGTTTAGCGAAATATTGCGTGAATAATATACAAAATATAACACCTAATTTTATAACACTCATTAGTGTGTTAAAGTTACATTCTTAGACACTTATATATATATATATATATATATATATTTATAAGTACGTCTGAGTCAGTGACAACTCTACAACAGATGTATCCATCGGATCGCCATCAATGATGGTGGTACATGGCTGTGTACATAATGTATATACAACTCGTCTAAACATCAACCCAACAATGTTAGATCTGTAAATCATATATATATAAAACGTCTGAATAATAGTCAACGATTTTTCCCACGAGGGCGCTGGATCGTTACAAGTAACGATACATGTACACAATAAAATAAATTATATAAACGCCTAAAAAGTGTACATAACAACACCAATAACACAAAAAGGAACTATAAATGTAATTATTTATAAATATTTCGGATAACAGATATACTTCGTCAGTCATATATATATATATATATATTGTTACGAGTAGTCTATATTATTCAACGGGCTGGTGGATGCATTAGGCTATACATCTTTCTTCAAATAATATTAGGGAAATGCCCCTAAATAGATTAGTACCAAACAGTCCACCAAAATAGATGATACTTCGTCCATTCACTGTAGGCCTACAATTGATTTCTGTTGAAAGAACACAATGCAATTATTTCGCGATTTGGTTTATTTTTCGTGTCATTTATCGGCGGGAAGGGGTCTCAGATTTTCTTTAGTGCGTAGCAATGGCGTTGTCAGTTTACTTTCGATTATGAGTTTAACTGTTCCCCTGGTATCTTTCGGTCCTCTTTTAGGGAAAAGGATGGATTGTATGAAGACGTACATTTCAACTCATCAGCAATACCAAGCCTTTACGAATGCCGATCGATAAAAATTCTGAAATATATGGTATTTTATTTTACTTAAATTTTTTTTGATGAAACAGTTTTTGTCAGAATAGTTAAATAAAAAATACTTTTTATCAGCTATGCTTTATCTCCGAAACTATGACACACAATTATAATCAGTAATATCATTACTTCAAATATCATTGTCAGATATATATAGATAACTGGAGGAGCGAGCAATTAGGAAAATTTAAAACTGTGCAGCATACGTTTCCAGTTTTAGATATACAAGTTCACAATCAAAATGTGTATGTGATGACTGAGAATACCGTAAGAATTTATAAATTTATCAACATTTATAAAACTTTTATATGTACTGTAGAATGTATTATAAAAAAGCGCCCATTCTTTCTTGAATTGCACCATCTGCAAATTGACAATGGATCTTGCGGTCGTCAGAAGGTGAAACTAAATTGATTTTACTAGAACGATTTATCTAGAACAGTATCTCTTGTATATCATTTATAATCCTGGTACTTTTAATAGCTGTATATAACTTTTTTAATTTTAACAATCTTCTGTGCACTAACATATTAATATAAAGATAATTTAAGATTTTGTATAACATTGTATACCTATTTAACAACTGTCAAAAATGTGAAGTTTAACTGCTATTAAACCATTTAACCTACCAATTGTCGTTCAAAATTATAGTAATTTTGCATGAACATATAATACACTGATATGAAAATGTAATTGAATTTTAGGTTATAAATATCGCTGATAATGAACCATGTCCCGTCACTGAAATTTGCCTTGAATGTATGACATCAGAAAATCCTGCCTGCGGATGGGACATTTTATCTGCAAGGTATACATCAAGTTCCCCTATTGCAAGAATAATTCAAAATCTTATTAACAATATCTGGTGTCTACTTCATTTTCACCAGGTTCAATCTTCAAAATTAATAGTTTAAAACAGCAGTGTATTTATATTTTAATATATAAAGGAAGATGTGGTATGAGTGCCAATAAGACAACTCTCTATCCAAGTAACAATTATAAAAGTAAAATCATTAGGATGGATCACTGGATCACACAAAAAAAGCAAGCATAAATGGCCCCTACAGTTTACTAGTGTAAAACCATTCAAACGGGAAACCCAACGGTCTAATCTATATAAAAAAAAAAAAGTATCCAAAGGCTTGTACAGAAAGGAGAAAAGAAATTAGCCCAGTCTTTTTATTTCTCCTTGTTGTCTATGGATGATGTACTGTCTCTTAATAATAATAGATTCAGTCATCACTTACATTTAATATATCCAAGTGAACTTGAAATTAAAAATACTACCGACACAGATAAATCTGCTTCCTATTTAGACCTTTTTCACGAAATGACTGTTGATGGTATGTTGAATACCAAAATTTATGACAAACGCGATGATTTTAATTTTCCTATAGTCAACTTTCCATTTCTATGTAGCAACATGCTAGCGGCACCACCATATTGACTATGTGTCTCAATTGATTCGTTACTCTAGGGCTAGCTCAAAGTACGTTGATTTTGTTGAACGAGGAATACTTCTTTCTCAAAAGTTGCTAAGAGAGAGCTATGAATCAATCAAATTAATGTCATCACTCAAGACATTTTACGGTCGCTATCATGAGCTGATTGGCCACTATGACAAAAGTGTGTCAGAAATCATATCTGATATTCTTCCTTAGTCAAAATAACATTCCATCATCACCGAACTTACAAAAGAAATAACACGACGGGTGCCGTCTACGGCGCAGGAAATGGTTACCCTTCCGGAGCACCTCAGTTCACTCCCAATTTTTAGTGGAGTTCGTGTTGTTTCTTAATTATTATTTATAACTGTTGATGTACATGTACTTTGGTTTTGTGAGTTTTTGTTTACTCCTTGGTTTTGTTTGTTATTGTCTATATACAAAACATGTGATGATGCACATAGTTTTACGTAAAGTGAACATGTGAATCTCCAAACAAAATAGGTTGGTTATGTATTGGTTATAAACAACAGCAAGTCGAGAACAAATAAACAAATTAATTATTTACCTCTTAAGCATTGGCCAAAACAAACTTTATTCTTCACAACAGTAGTATTTGCGTTTTGATACACTTGTGAGCTATAAATTCTACAGGTATAGCTGCGGAGTCAATCCTGACAAGACAACTTGGTGGCTGCCCTCTGTCGGTCGGCAATGTCTTCATGTAATGGCAAAGGAAGTGGTAATCAATGAAACTACAAACAATGTTAGTATTTTCTTTTTCCATACTTATTTTCTGCATGTATCAAGTTGAAGTTAAACTTTAACATTATTCATGGTATCAGCAATCAACATTAAAATGTGTATCGAAAAACAAAAAACATTTCTAAATCTACCAATATAAATACGGAATAGAGGTTATGAGTTGACATGTAGGGTATATTATATTTGAAGGCTTTCGTTTTCCTACTGTAACTTAACTTTCAATCATGTACCGTTCACTTTGATCAACTGCTAAACCAAAGGTTCTTAACGATACAGTTGAAGTCATCTGATTAAAAGATATGCGAATTTTATTTGGTTTTATTTATTGCTACGGGATTACTTTATCACAGGTGAGCGCTGTTATTTCGAGATTTTTGTATCAAAGATTTTGTTATTGATTGTGTCTTCCTTGATTCTTTATTCGAGTACCACAAACCTGTTTTATGTAGACGAATTGCTTATGCCTGTCTAGCGTTCTGAATTAATAATCGGCGTAAATAATAATAATAATAAGGAGATGAAGTATGATTGCTAATGAGATTTCCCCAAAAATCAAATGGAATTAAATCCAACCAGATGTATACAACAAAAAAGACTTCTACAAAAATACCGTAAAATCAGCTCTAAAAGACCCGACATGCAAAATTGATACAACTCAATTGAGAAAACTAACCGCCTAATTTATTACAAGATCATTTACGAAAAGCAAACATGACAGACATAAACCTAAAACCACTGAAATGCATACTCATCATTTTTTCACATTTAAATCTATCGTTTCCGGAATCGTGTCGTCTTTTTCGAATGTGTTACATTAATTGTCCTCCTTGGATAATTGGTTAACATAGATAAGTGAATTGAATATTTCCAATAACTGTATTCTAACAACATTCTTTCGACTCAATATCCAATCAGCATCGATGCAAGACTGTATTGAAGAGAATGACTAGTTTATCATCTTTATAACGATTTATAGTATTCTTTTATTTGTCTCTATTAATTTTACTTTAATTTACTGTTTATTTTATTTTTGGCGATATCTATTTGACGTGGCTTTGTATTTATACAACCCGTCATTGTGTTGTTGTGCTGTGGTATTTTTTTTTGTATTCTCGTCTTCCCTTTTTCGATAATGTGTTTTTTTATATGCCTTTTGATGTTTATCTGTTACATATTTGGGTGTTTTTTTGTAGTGTTTAAGATTATAACACAATGCTAACTGCTGTATCCCTAGTTTTTACATTTTTCCTATTATATCTTTTTGTTTTCATCACAAATCTTTGTCAGTATATTATATAAATTGAATGTCATGTGACTGTCATACAAATCAGGTTTAATCTACTATATCCTAGATAAGAAAATGCCTGTACCAAGTCAAGAATATGGCATTTGTTATCCATTCGTTTGATGTGTTTGAGCCGAGGTTTGAGCTTTTGATTTTTTGATTTTTTCTTGTTATATGACTTTTGCTCGAGATTTCGAAGACATAAAATCCTGAACACGGTCATATGTGTTTATGCCAATCCTTTTCTTTCAGACAAGTAATCAATCATAGTTAGAAATTTTATTTTAAACTATGAAATTAGCTAAAAATACCATATAGCGGGCTATTTATGCAGGGTACTTATTTTCGCTTATTTTGGCGGGTAAGGGGAAATCGCGTAAAATAATTCCGCGACAATTTATACATTCGTTCCGTACTTTCCAATAACTGAAGCGTTTTGTAAACTTTTTCCTTTTTGGTGTTCGTTCGTTAAATCAATATTGGGTTTTGTTTATTTAAACAATATACATGCAAAAGACCATTGTTCACTGGCTGTCAGGTGTAAATGAGTTAATTTGTTACATAATAAAATAATTAATAATATTAGAGAGTAAAGTACTTTGTTAGGTATTTTATCCTTATTAACTAGTGTCAAATTATATAACAGTTTTATGGTCACTCATGTTTAGTCTTTTATCTAATTCGTACATTAAATGGCCGGTCAATGACGCAACCTACCAACCGTTACATTTTTAAGAAGTTTGTCAAATATCTAAGTACCAGTATTCTATTTGTTGATTTACTCTGTCAAAATATCATCAACGAATAAGACTTCGTGCATGTAAAACAATCATTTAACCATAACAATAGACTCTTTTTGTCAATTTTTACAACTTTTTAACTTTAACAATTTTATTAGAATCGTCGTTAACTTTTACAAAACTCTACTCTTCTGAAACTGCGTGGCTAAATTTGGTCAAACTTGGCCAACATCATCATTAGGGTATCTAGTTTCCAAAATATGTCCAAAGACCTGGCAAACCAACCAAGATGGCCGACATGGCTAAAAATAGATCATAGGGATAAAATGTAGGTTTGGGCTTATATCTCTGAAACAAAAGCATTTAGAATAAATCTGCTGTGCAGTAAAATTGTTTGTCAGGACAAGATCTATTTGCCCTGAAATGTTCCGATGAATCTGACAACACGTTGTTGGGTTGCTGCCCCTGAATAAGTAATTGTAACATGTGTGAGGAAGATTTGTCGTTTTTGGTAATTATTTTGATTATTGTTATAGATAGAGATAAACTGTAAACATCAGTCAAGTTCAGCAAAATAAGATCTAAAAACAGGTCAACATGATAAAAATAGTTAATTGACCCATTTGTGATATAAGAACTTATTTTACTTTATGGTCATTTTTTCTCAATTTTCAAAGTTTTATATTTTTTTGTAAATTGTTTTAGAAAATACTTCTCTGTTACTATTGGGTGAAGTTCATTATAGATAGAGATAATTGTAAACAGCAAGAATGTTCTGTAAAGTAAGATCTACAACACATCACCATCATCAAAACATAATTTAGTCATGAATCCATCTGCGTCCTTTGTTTAATATGCACATAGACCAAGGTGAGCGACACAGGCCCTTTAGATAACATAATTCGTCAAAATACAAATTGCAAAAACTATTTCGTATACTTTGTTGCAAAATTTTACTCCCGTGAAGAAAAAAAATATACGGTACATAATTTAAACGCGATGTTCGGCAAAGCTTAAACTTAAACTTCATAATACGCAGCATGCACAAATAGAATCGAAATAAGCATGTTATGTGTTTGGTAAATTGTTTCTAAATAATTGTTCTACCTAAAAGCTAAGAATTTCAAGTGTGTGACATCTTTTTTTTCAGGTTCATCCTGAAGATATACCAGTGCAATTCAAGTTTCATCCAGATATTTCATTTTATAACGTTTTATGTGTGAATGATTTCAATAGTAGTCGGCCAAGGCGTATAATGAATGAATATTACGAATGTATATTGCCCGTTGGAGATGGTAGTATAAAGAATAAACCACTTAGTACAATACCCACACTCAAAAGTGTCTACATATTCAAACACCAGGAGGGAACAGAAATTTCCTTCTGCAATAAAAAAAAAATGTTACGGATGATTTAGTTCAATTGGTAGTAGAATATTGCAAAACAGCAATGAAACATAGTGCAACAAACATAGCGCACTTCAATGTACATTCTAAATTCTACAAAAATAAGAACTCAGAATATTAGCAAAAAACAACTGAAAATAACACAACTGGTTATGTTTGGGAATAATACTTTCTGTTAAAAGAGAATATAGAAACGGGAGATATTGAATTCTCAGAGAACACAACGAAACTAGAAAGACAATTGAAAACAAACACAATTCAAAGATCAAGAGAAAAAAGATGATGAGCAATTATTCTAAAAGCGAATCTTAGAAACCTATATGTTTTTTGGAAAACTTAAACTTATAGTAAGCTTCTTATTATGTGACGCTTGTTTTAATGAAATATTAATTCATGAGTGTAATGGGGTTCACTTTTAACACGTTAGATGTTATCATAGTCTTTACGGTGTCTTTATGATACTAAAATGCATGATTCTTTTGCTTTCAGAACAATTCCAATTGAATGTGACTTACCAACCTTTCACATTTTTACTTGGTTCAACAACCGTACAAGTATTGAAATGCTCTGCGTTTAGTAGGTAAATATATGAACTTAACATCATTGAGAAGGCCCCGCTGTAAATAATGTGTGGTAAAATATGTGAAAAGATACGCTGATATGACGCACTTTTTTAAGTTGTGGCATAGTGTCGTTATATGCTGAGAATGATTTTATTCTATGTTTGTTAGTAGAAATTTTATATTTGGCATAGCTAATTGTACATACACAATGAATTGGTTTATATACATGTCAAATATAAACGTTGATATTATAATGGTTCTAGGGATTAAGTACGGACATAATCTATACCATTAAAGTAAAATTTCAAAAATACTGAACTCCGAGGAAAATTCAAAACGAAAAGTCCCTTATCAACTGGCAACATTAAAGCTTAAACACATCAAAGGAATGGATAACAACTGTCATATTCCTGACTTGTTACAAACATTTTCTCATGTTGAAAATGGTTGATTGAACCTGGTTGTATAGCTAGCTAAACCTCTCATTGGTACATGTATTACTGTCGCATCAAATAGGACATGGACTTTTGACATAGAACTATAACCTACATGTAGGAAGTTATACAAACATTACTACACACCCCCTGGTGTTGGATAATGGTTTTAAAATGGTTTAGTACAGCTTTTACTGTCTATGTTTATTGTTTGCTTAAAAAGTGAACGACTTACAATTATTATGATTCTTTATTAAAGAATTACAACAAAATAATTTTTTTTGATGAAAATCTTGTTAAATGCATACTCTAGTAACCATTATCCCACATTTTTCAATTTAGAACCTTGGCCTTCTCAACAATTAGCTTATTCTTTAGATAAACATCTTGTTCTTGAAAGTTCATTACACATACAATACATTTACCTGATATACTGCTGTTCAAATCATAGTAACTTGTTATGCAAGCATGTTTCATAACATTTTTAAAGTAAATACAAATTAAACACCATCAGACTACGTTGAAAGTAACGAACTTATGACAGACATTTGTTTTTTACTACAATTTTCCTCTCTAGCGTTGTTTGGTCCATAGGACACTCATAAAATTATATAAGCCAAAACCATTTCGAAGTTAACTAAATGTCCACATACTGAATTATCAAACATTTTGCACAGTTGCAGTGCATGTGTGAATACAAACGTTTGTTATTGGTGTCTGGAAACAGTATCTTGTGTGAGACATGCAGCAGCCTGTCCAACTGCAAACACTCTTTTGGTAAGTTATGTGTCATATGTTTGAGCTCGGTCAAGAAATGTCTATATATATATGTGTGTCAATTCGTATTTCGTTTTGTAAAATAAAAAGAAAAGAATGTATTTTTTTTCTCGCATTTCATATTTAAAACGCACATTCTTTTAAAAAACGTTCAAAAAGCAATTCACGATTTAACTCCAATTTTAATTTATTTGAATTCTTTCTTGAGCAATATTTAAACTGCCCCTTCTAAACCCTTCTAAACAATATTTAATGTGATATAAATATTGTAACGATTTTGCCCCTTAAACCGAGTGGTAAGTTTAATAGAATAAGGAGGCTCGACCGAACATAATTTGCATGGATCCTTTGAGTTGGTATAAAGTTGAAATAATAACTAAGTCAGGTATAAAGTTCAGATGCAGTTTATATAACATCTATATTATCAAATATTTACAATTGATCATAAAAATATACATTTATATTTATATACAATTTGCCGTAATCGCGTCTAACGGTTTCTGTCTCTGCTAAAATGAAAGTAGATTTCTAGAAAACCTCTCTCATCGTATTTATAGAAAGTTGACTAAGTGGAACGACAGCTGACGGGACTTTCCCGTAGGTCGAAGGTCGTCTTCTTCTACTTCTTCTTCTTCAAACCAAACAATTGCCATGTGTAAGAATTTTGAGTTTTCTTAAAACAATTAAACCTTCACACTAAAATAAAAGGACATCAAGACAGCATAAATTCCGACTGCTCTTGCAGGCGGTGTGAATAATTCTGAGACTAATTCTAAAGTTCGTTTCGTCAACCTTCTACTTATAATTTTCCGGTCAATGTCTCGACCAATCAAAACGTTTGTTATGTTCACAGGCAATCTCGTGTATTAGGCCGCCAATACACAAATAAATAAGGCTTCTCTTGTAAATAAACTATGACACTGCTGGTATTTAGACGATTACGGCTAAAACACAAGTTATTACATAAAGAAAACAAATAAGCAAATAAGGTAAACACATTACCACATCATATATCATAAAAATACATTTCAACCAACCGGAAATATTCTGTACGAGGTGACATTCCATCGTAAAAATAGCGTTTCGAAAACGTAAACAAAAACAGCTGACTCATAAAATTACTACTGTAAACTATGAAAAACACGAGTTCCATTAATTTAAGGATACGATCACTAAATCGTAAAACAGCCCCCTTACCACTAGGCGTTTGTCCTCAAATGCACAGAAACTGTCTATACATCAAATTTAATTAATCCACTAATTGATTGGTTGGCTCAAAATTTTAAAACAAAATTCAATAAGACAACAAGTCTTACAATATACATTTAACTGAAAACTCATGTATTCACATGGAATTTCTTAGGGAACACACATATAAATATATAACAGAATGTTCATTTCTTCCAATAAATGTTCTAGGTTGACTGTTCAACATCTTCTGTACTGCAAACTCAATGTATTTTATCTAAACCAAACAGGAACATCATCTCCTAGATATGGCTGCAACCTGTCTTGGTGCACCACCTTAGGTTTCATCTTTGGTCCTTTCTGTATTCTATATATGACATCATTAAGTTTATTTACAACAATATATGGGGCTTCCCAATTTTTTTGTAACTTTGGACACAATCCTTTTACACGACGAGGATTGTGCAACCACACTGGATCTCCTGCATCAAATACTTGCATCTTAGTTCCAACATCATATTTTCTCTTCATTCTATCGCTTGACAGTTTTAATTTATTTCGTGCAAATTTATGAATAACCTCCGACTTTTGGGATAATTCATATGCATAAACAGTTTTTAACTGCAAAGGTGACTTTTCAGTCTCTGGTCTACCCAGAATTAAGTCTACTGGAAGATAAACTTCTCTTCCAAATAACATGGAACATGGAGATGTACCCAAACTCTCATGTTCTGATGACCGATAGGCCAACATTAATAAATAGATATATTCGTCCCAATCCCTCTGGTGTTTGCTTACAAAAGCAGATAACATCGTCTCAATGGTTGAATTTGACTTTTCAACCATACCATTCGATTTAGGTCGGAATGGTGTTGTACGCGTTTTATGGATACACAAAATAATACACATCTCTTTTTAAAATACATTAGTTTCAAAATTGGACCCTTGGTCTCAGTGGATGGAAAAAGGAACCCAAAAATGGTAACTATTCTTTCCACAAACTTCTTAGCTACAGTCACTGCTTCAGTGTCTGGAATTGGTATAGCCTCCGTTCAATTTGAAAAATAATCCTGAACTACCATCAGATATCGATTATTATTGACACTTATTGGTAAAGGTCCTAGAATGTCAATAGCCATTCTTTCTCAAGGAGCACCCACAAGAAACTGTTTCATCGGGGCCTTAGGTTTTTTACAAGGTGCATTCTTAGAAGCACAAACATCACATTTGGTACACCAGAATTTAACATCCTGTCTCATTTTATACCAAAAATATCTCTGTTAAATTTTTGATAGAGTCTTTCTTACACCAAGATGACCACCGGTCACTGTGTTATGTACTTGGTTCAACACAAACCTTTTAAAATTAGCTGGAAGAACAATATGTAGATCATAATGTTTTCCATTATAGTTTTCCCACTTTCTATATAATATTCCATTGACAAGAATTAAAGAATTTAATCTTGACCAATAAAATTTAACTTCAGGACTCATATGAGATACATCTGCCCATATGGGTTTAACTTCATTTTTTTTTCACTGGATAATTATACTGATTACATCATCAGATAATTGAGATTCTGAAACATTTTCAAAATATATCTCCTTCTGCTGGTCGTCATTCTTATTTTGACTGCAACTATAATCCTTAGATCTGGTACAAACTCTTAATATCTTAGACTGAACAGGGAGTACATCAGGGTTTTCATCTGGACCCTTACTTCAAAATTTATTATGAATTACATGACTTTTTACTTTGTGGCAAGTTTCGTCACTTGTCATGTTTGGTCAATCTTCATTTTTACAGCTAATACTAGTTGTTGTAACTGATTGTTTGACACTAACAACTTGAACATTTCTGCAAGATTCACGAATAGTGACATTATCATTACATTTTTCAACCGTTAAAACTTTTCCTGAGTTGGAACCATTTCCTAATTCATTTCTGCTCTAGCACAGTGAGGACACTCTTTATTATAGCATAGACGTCCATTTAGGGCGTCTGCATTATTATGGGACCTTCCAGCTCTGTGCTCAATTTTAAAATCATATGATGCCAGGACCTCGAACCAACGAGCTAACTGACCTTCTGGATTCTTAAAATTGAACAACCAACTTAATGCACCATGGTCACTTCTAACCTTTAAGTATTTACCATATAAATAATGGTGAAAATGTTTAATAGAGGCAACTACGAGCTAGTAGTTCTCTTCTGGTAACACAATATTTTCTCTCAGTTCTACTGAAAGTTTTACTAAAGTAACAAATTACTTTTTCTACTCCATCCTGGAGTGGGGATAGCATTGCTCCCATACCAACATTACTTGCGTCGGTATCCAAAAAAAAATCCTCCCTAGTAGGGTAGGCTAAAATAGGTGCACTAATTAAAGTAGTCTTTAATTCTTCAAAAGATTGTTGACATTCCTCTGTCCAGACAAACTTTTGGTTTTTCTCAGTAACCTTGTATAAAGGTTTTGCTTTATCAGCATAATAGGATGTTAATCCTAGAAAACTTATCACATCTTTCACACTCTTGGGCACTGGCCAATCCTTAACTGACTGAATTTTATTAGGGTCAGTAGCTACTCCACTTTCGCTAACAATGTGACCTAAAAATTTAACTCTTTCTTAAGAAAGTTACATTTATTGGGATTCAGCTTTAAATTAGCTGCTTTTAATCTTCGAAAAACTTCTCTCAAGTTTTTCATATGCTCCTCAAATGATTTTGAGAAAACAATTATATCATCTAAATAAACTAAACAAATTTTCCAGGTCAAACCTGATAAAACTGTTTCCATCAATTGTTCAAAAACAGGGGCACTATTACATAGACCCATTGGCATTCTCTTGAACTGCCAGAGACCACCCCCTGGAAAGGAAAAGGCTGTTTTATATCTATCTTCCTTGGCTACTGGAATCTGATAATATCCCGACTGAAAATCGACGGTTGAGAAGAACTTGGAGCCTGACAAGGAATCAATTGTGTCATCTATACGTGGCAGGGGATATGATGGGCGTAAAACCAATAGATTTACGGCGCGAAAATCATTACAGAATCGCCAACTACCATCTGACTTCTTCACTAGAACAATATTGGAGTTCCAGTGACTTGTAGAAGGTTCTATAATATCTTGTTTAACCATTTTCTGAATTTCAGCTTCAGCATCCTTTATTCTAGCTAGGGGTATTCGTCTCGGTCACTGACGTACTAAAGTATGTATGGTATGTTCAACTAAATCAGTTAAACCAATGTCCTTAGAGGACTTTGAGAATATGTCACTATATTCTATTAAAAGGTTACTAAATTTCTCCTTTTGATCTTTATCAAAATTAGCTTGATTAGACTCAAATACATCATGTAAATTATCAGGTAATTGTCTCCCCTGATTTACTATAGTTTGGCCACCAGCCACACTATTTACAAACTCAGAAGTTTGAATATCTTCTTCGTCTACTTTATTGCAAGTAGCAATAATTGTACCTTTATATAAAGTGCAGGGCTCTTTATTTAGATTTATTATCCTCAAAGGGATATTATACATCTCTGGATGTACAATTGATCTTTCTACCAATTAACCATTTTTCTCCATAAACTTCTCATTAGGTTCTATCAACCCCGCACAACCTCTAAAAATAGGTTCATCTGACTCCCCAGAAACTGAGTTAGGAGGCACATCTACTGTCTTTTGTATAGCAACTCTATAAATAGATTTAGCACTGCTTGCATAATGATAACATTGAATTATCTCCCCTTTAATCTTCAACTTATTTTGACTTTACAAGACATCACAGTCATGAGTCACAAGGAAATCCATTCCAATGATACCTTCATTGGAAATATCAGCCTCTAACACATTGTGGTGATAAATATAATTTCCCAGACAAATTTCAACATCAATTTGTCCTATAAATGGTGCACTATCACCAGTAGCAATAATTACATTAATATTTACAGGATTAATTTTTGGAAGTAATGATGGATTTATTTCATCAATAAATTTCTTACTTAAAATAGTAACATTTGCTCCAGTATCCACAAGAAAAGCTAAACATTTATCATAAATTTTAGCTCTGACAAATAGTCCCTCATTATTTGCCAAAGATTCATGAATCTTTATCGACTTGGGCCATTCTGTCCCGGCCTGGCTGGCTCCGAACCCTGAGTCCGACCTCAACTGGTTTCCCTGTTGATAATAATTATTCTGATTCTGACCAAAATTATTATTTCTTTGGTTAAAATTTCTATTGCCCTGACCAAAATTCTTATTCTGGTTATTATACCCTCTCTGGCCATTTTGATAGTTCCTCTGCTGGTTACCTCCCCCTTGGCTATTCCTATTTTGGTTTTGGGACATACCCTTTATATTTCTGGAAAATGAGACCAGTTCTCTTTTAAAATCACTCAATTCATTTTTAAATGATTTTAAATCTTCCCCCTTGTCATCATTCAACTCTGTATTAAATTTATCAGCAGTCTGAACTGAATCTGCTTATCTAACCATCCTCCTTTTTTGTCTCTCTGCTAACTTTAACGTCTCTAGCCTAACAGCTAGTGTTTCTGCTTCATGTATAGATTTAGGGATAGATTCCTTAAGTCTTAGTCTCAAATCAGCATCTGGTAAAGCATCTATAAAATGTTCTAGTGCTAATACACTTTCTTCTTTACCTCTCATACGAGTCTGGAGTTTTGCCCTAAAAAGTTCTGATTTCTCAGCTGAACCATATCCAAAACTTTTACTAAACTATCATAGTCCTTCCTAGATTCTTTATCTAGTTCATTTAAAAGAGCTCGTGTTCCCCCTTTTAAACTACAAGCCAAATATAATGATTTGGTGGCATAAATCCAACCATTTATTTCAGCTAAAATTTCAAATTGAGCCAAATATTCATTTAAATCTTCATCTCCCTCATACAATTGTGGCTTCAGGGTGACATTACTAGACTTGGGTGAATGGGTATGGGAATTGGCCAATCTTGGAACCTGAGGTCTATCCAGTACAGCATAGTTTTGGTTTATATTATACATTTTATCTTTATTAAATGAATAAATATCTGTGTATTGTTGTTGTTTTTCTGTATTTTGATTTGTCTGATTAGCTTCATCAGGAACTGCTTGCCCTTCACCTTTAGATTTGTTTTCAGTGTTTACAATGTCACTCATGTGATTATTGTGATTTTACTAAATCTTTATTTTGTTCCATCATCTTGTAAATAGTAGAAATATTTTTCTTGTTTTCATGTACATCATCTTCAATTTAGCTTATGCGATCTTCAATAGAAGAAATTTTGTCTTCAAAATCTCTTTTTATCTGATTTACAGCAATGATAACTTCTTTTTCACAATTAGAAAACTCATGGGCTATCTCCCCTAATTGGTTATGAAATAAACTTTTAAGGTTTCTTAATTCATCCATAAATAAGTTTTGTTCTTTGTTATGGCTTATTGTCTGCTCTGTATAGTCAACACTATCAACCTTCTGTTCATTTAAAAGAATGGTTATTTCTCCATCATTTTCCTCTTGGAGAGAATGATTTACATCTATAATTACTTCTCCAGAATCATCCATAATGTACTAAAATTTCAATAATTCTTATTATAAAAATTTAGTGAAATAGTTTAACATCAAGTAAAATACTAAAGCTTCTTTAGTATAATTTATAAATATTTATTTCAACCACCAAATTCAAAGGTAATAGAATCCAACTTCTGACACCAATGTAACGATTTTGCCTCTTAAACCGAATGGTAAGTTTAATAGAATAAGGAGTCTCGATCGAACATAATTTGCTTGGATCCTTTGAGTTGGTATAAAGTTGAAATAATATCTAAGTCAGGTATAAAGTTCAGATGCATTTTATATAACATCTATATAATCAAATATTTACAATTGATCATAAAAACATACATTTATATTTATATACAATTTGCCGTAATCGTCTCTAACGGTTTCTGTCTCTGCTAAAAATGAAAGTAGATTTCAAGAAAACCTCTCTCATCGTATTTATAGAAAGTTGACTTAGTGGAACTCTTCTTCTTCTTCTTCTTCTTCTTCTTCTTCTTCTTCTTTTTCTCATCGTATTTATAGAAAGTTGACTTAGTGGAACTCTTCTTCTTCTTCTTCTTCTTCTTCTTCTTCTTCTTCAAACCAACCAATTGCCATTTGTAAGAAGGTTGAGTTTTCTTAAAACCATTAAAACCTTCACACTAAAATAAAAGGACATCAGGACAGCATAAATTCCGACTGCTCTTGCAGGCGGTGAGATTAATTCTGAGACTAATTCTAAAGTTCGTTTCGTCAACCTTCTATTCATAATTTTCCGGTCAATGTCTCGACCAATCAAAACGTTTGTTATGTTCACAGGCAATCTCGTGTATTAGGCCGCCAATACACAAATAAATAAGGCTTCTCTTGTAAATAAACTATGACACTGCTGGTATTTAGACGATTACGGCTAAAACACAAGTTATTACATAAAGAAAACAAATAAGCAAATAAGGTAAACACATTACCACATCATATATCATAAAAATACATTCCAACCAACCGTAAATATTCTGTACGAGGTGACATTCCATCCAGTCCGATATGCGGTTTAAATAGAACAAAAGAATTCGACCTCTTGTGTTTAGAAGGTAGAAAAGTGAAATGATCTTTGTATACGGTTGTCAAGATGTCACAAAAGTTACTTTCCGTAAAGTCATTATAAATATTTGCATTCACATTGATTAATTTTCATAGTGTACGATTGTTAACAATGCAACTTGCAAACAATCGTTTTTAAAACGACCATAAGTCAAGCTGTTACGTGATTTAGGGGTCTCCTTATAAACTGCTACTTTTTTTTGCCCGACATAGAAAAAATCTGGGAAAAATTATAAAAATTAAAAAATTAAATGTCAATCGTTTAAGACCATTCCTAAAGTGGCACACCTAAATTTGACATTTGTATGCAATTTCAAAGTTGGATGTTATATGACGTGGTTTTGTTAATTAATTTACGCATCGAACACACCCCGTCCTACATATGTAACACCACGTGACTTTTTAGTCATTAAAACTAAAAAAAAAATAATAATACTTGCATGTTTGACATGTTTTCTTCCTAAACAGTTACAATTACACTGACAGTCATAATTTCTGTATTATTTAAATAGGTTGTGTTACACATTTTGTTACATCTTAGTTATACAGTAACAAGGATTGGTTGACCATTGTGAAGTTGAGTTTTTTGAGGTAGCATAGATTTATATCGTTGGATATCCCGTGTGTTTGAGTTAACCAACTGTACTTTCGGAATTATTTTTTTAATACATCTTTTATTGATCTTGTTATTTAGTTTGCGTCTTATTTCTTTGGTGTCATATTTTGGCTATGTTTGTAATCGATCATACAGTCGGTAAACCGTATTAGAGTGTTTTTTTACTTCTTGTGACTCTTTGCGAGTTACTCGTTGATTGCCGTTGGTTGGTTTTGTGTCATGTGGTTACATAGTGTTATTTTGTTTTTCTTTTGATGTGTTAATCAGCCTTTTTTTTTTGATGAAATATAATGAAATATGTGTATAATATTATTGAAACATAGTTTATGATAACATTGGCATTGAAACGAACAAAAAAAAATTGAAAAAAAAAAGATTTATATAACCACAATTTTAATACCAAAACGGAGTGTTTTTTGTACCAAAAAAAAATGCATTTTATAACTTTTACTGTAGTCGAAATTTACAATGTCAGACATTTCAAAATCAATCCTTAGATGACTGTTCATATCATGGCTGATCGTTATACGCCAAAGAATTAGTACTTTGTGCGCAGCCTCCATTCAAACGGATAACTGCATCTAAAGGTCATCTGATTCCTGCCATAAATCGACTTATTTGTTGCTAAGGTAACATCAACCATTTCTGATGAAGGGCATTGTTTATTTCATGATGTGTTTGAACTGAGGTGTCCTTTCGCGCACTTTCCGCCAAATAGTGTCCGAAATATGCTCGATATGGTTGAAATCCGGGCTACGATCGTGCCAAGGAAGAATTCCATTTGAACACTGAATCTTCCTCCACAATGCTAATTTCCAACTTTGGCGAGCTCTGCACTACATTGGATACGAAAACCTGTTTGTCTTTTCGTTTGCAAAGGTCTCCGAAATGGTATTATCGCACGATAACCAGTAGCGATGAGTCGATCTCGAACAGTTCTTTTTAAAAGGCTGCTGTATGGCCACCACTCTCTTTTTAGGACTGTCTTGTATGCAATGGGTTTCCTTCTGACCAACCTTCAATATGCTTGATTTTCCTTAGCAAATGGTATAGGGGGTCTTCATTATCTCGGAATGTCTTTAACAGCGTTTATTGCCTGATTTATTCTCGAAACGACTTATAGTGAATTGGCGATCACCAATAATACGTGCAGTTTTTACAGCGACATCCAAGCTTCCCTTATGCTGATAATCTGCCATCGTGCTGCAGTTAAGAGTTGTCAAGGAGCCATTATAAGGTGTCAATCACATAACTTTAAAAAATTTGTTAATTAAAGGGTTGAAAACAATGAGGATAAAAACAACTGTTTTGCTGTTTACGGGTACAGAAGCTGCATGTGCAGATAAAAAAAATTATCGAGTCGATATTTATTGATAAAACTCAAGTAATGCTTAAATAATGTTTAACTAGTTCTATTTTACCAAATTATATCCCAAAAAAATGAAGAGTGTTTTTTTAATTTTAATTTCAATTTGGTGTTGCAATACTTTTTTTTCCCATGTGTATAGTTTACCTACAGTCGAAAATTTGCAAGACATTAAGAGTCCACTTATTTAACAGTTTTACATTGGACTCATTTTTATTATAGTTTATCACATAAAGACTCGATTGTGTTATAGTACTTTACTTGAATTATTCAATAACCGTTAGTTGCATGTTAATTCTTCACAACTCAGAAACAGATTCAAGAATATCAAAGTTCCTTTATATTAATTTTTACCGTATACAGTGGCTCACTCTATTTTTCCCATACAACATGTTCACTATTAAAAGTCAAGTACTAGTAGTACACGAGTGTCTTCATATTTCATGTACTACACATGTGTATCAGTGGTGAATCCACCTAATTTTCATAAGGGGGGCCCACTGGCTGCCTCCAGTTTTCACAGTTTGAAGTTAAATTTTCTCTCCCGTATGTAAATAACCAGCGCAACGACTTTCATTATCTTTTTATACATACATCTGGCTGACTGAACTAATGAGTGCCCGCTCCAGTGTTCAGTGATTCTCTATATTTTTCCGACGAAAGCCCCCGCCCCTATGTTCTTGAATTCTTGAAAAAAGTTGTTCTTATACATACTTACTTCCATGTTATTGTCTCAAGTCACACTTACAACCAACCAACGGCTTGGGTTAAAATTGTACTTACTAGACAGTCTTTGATAATCTGTTACAGTTTTGTACAAGATTTACACGTAGTTCTTTGCTGTTTTAATAATAAAAACGGAACTATTATGATGTTATGGAAAATATCGAGTTTGCTCGATATTGACAGATCAAAAACTCAAGCAGTCACACGGTAATGTTTTGGATGCTTGAACCGTTGACATATTTTGTAAGTTGAAAAATGAATATATTAAAAACAGTTTTAGGTGTTAACATTTACGGTAGACTGGCATATTTTATGTAGAATGTATAAGCGGCTTAATTTTTTTTTTAAATATGGTTTTAAAAAAAAATCCGATAATTAAACATAACGATTTAATTACATCGAAATAACGACATATATATTAAGATAACGAAATAAATTATTTGTAGGTCCCCTATGGGCTTCCGTTTGTTCTTGAACAGGGCTCTAATTAAAAAAGATAAGAGTTCAGATGATCAAGTTCTTTGAAGAAGGAGAAAGGGGCCAATGTCACTGCTATATCATCTCAGAAAAAATTTAAATCATAACCATCAGTATTACAAGACTATAAAGGTCAGGATGCATTCACATCTCTTCTGTTATGAATACGTTTAACAAATTCAGTATACAAAAAAAATCAAGTTCCTTATGTGGCATAATTGTATTCATATAGATTATTTCTCCTACATATCTTCATATATTGCTTTCTTTAGCTCAAATCGGAATCTCAGATAAGCATCTGGTACGTTAAAACCTCTCCTCTCTGTTCCATGCCTCTGGTCGACATGTGTACTTCAGAATAATTGTTGTCTGTCAGATTTATAGCAGAACTTCCACATAACTTCTTGGTAAAAGTGCTGTCTATCACCCTTTTCGATACTGCAAACAAAAAATCGAAAATGCAATTAAAGAGGGCTTGCAACCACATGTTCCCCGTACAAACGGGATCGGAACTCAGAGCTCTTTCCCGGAGTTTAAACATCAGATGCATCACAAAAAATAAACATGTTATGAAATATACTAGAAGACGAAATAAAGAAAAATATAAATCGAACATGTTGAATTATCATTTATGTCTACGAAACCACAAGATCCCATTTAATTAACCATGTTTTCAAATCATATCAAATGATTTCATTGGTCTTCGCTTGTTAGAAAAATATACTGAATTTATTGTTAGCTAAATTATCAATGTTAGGTTATGCAGTTATTGCATATTCTTCAGAGCAGGATTTTTAATTAATGAATTGAAAAATGCGTACTAAACATTTGTCTGGTTTTTTTTTCAACATAGTCTATCTTACAAACATGTGAAAAAAAATAGTTTTAGATTACGAAATATCTCTCATTCTGTATACAAATAAATAAAATGTAGGATTGTTAAGGTATTTTGGTATATTTTAAAGCACCCCCCTTTTTGTAATGTACACCACCATATTTTTTTAGTTAGGATAAAGAACTAATATGCTATAGTACTATAATGTAAGACTTCAGAGTTTCATATCATTCACACTCAACATGTTTATCGGATATTTTTTTACTATTAATGACTGAACCGTTAATTTTTATTGGATTTTTTTAACTATCAATGAACCGTTGAACCGTCAGTCAACATTGATAGTAAAAACAAATCCGATACAAAATGTTGAATGTAAATGATATGAACCTCCGGTCTTATATTATAGGCCAATATATAAGACTTCTGAGGTTAATATCGTTTACATCTAACGGTTTTATCGGATTTTATTTTTACCATGAACCGTTCAACATGAATAGTAAAAAAAAGCCGATATAAAATCGTTGAATATGAGTGATATATATGAACCTCCAAATTCTTTTATTATAGCACTACGGTAAATAGAATAACTGAAATCCAGTTAATGTATTGAGTGTGGAATACTATTTTAAACCACTTTATGAGTGTGTATTATATAATGTTACAATGTAACAAACCTATCAAGGTTGCAGTCTTGTAAATGACTACTCCATAGGCTTACATGCTAAACAGCTGATCTTTGAAAATAAAAAAATAAAAAATGCTACATAGAAACAAAATTTCATGTTCATATCATGTATGTACTAATGTGAAATTGTGATTTAATCGAGAAAAAAAAGAGAGTGTTGCCACGAAGAATAAAAAGTTAGGCAATCCTGAAGTCAAAACATTTTTTTTCTACTTTCTGTTTGCTATTTTTACTAGGCCGCACCACTTCCAGTAAACATGATATCCTTCCACTTTCCTGGATTGATATCCCCAAAAGATGCAAGATTTTTTTTAAAGTCTATATATATGTTTCAATTCAGCATAAACCTATAATCAAACAGAAATAAATGAGTTCAGAAAAAAAATCAGAAAAAAATCCACTATTTTGTTTCCCTCTATGTTTTGACATGCACCGGAAATTGGAGTTATAATACAAGACTGGTACCTATAACATTCATGAAATGTCTTAAAAAAATAATTCATTTACTTAGTTTCATTAAGTAGCCATATTTGAACATAAAAAATGTCATAATTAGAACTGTTTGGCTATATTAATGAAAATAACCCCACTATTTAAGCAGTACCCCTTTCTGAAAACAGGCAAAATTTGGAAATCAGTCATGTCTTCTAAATGATCTGTAAATCTCATTCTAGTCTATCTTCATGAATGTCTTTCTATTATTTGGATACTGTGGAGCTAGAAAAGTATTCATATCTCTTATTTTTATTTTTTTTACTCCTGTTTAAATGAACCACATTCAATAGTTTACCCCTCCCCCTTTTTTCAATGAAATCTACCCAAGTGCGCCTCTTGTTTAAGTCAAAATTGAAAAACTACCCAAAACTTTTTCATATTGAAGAATTTGCTACAATACAACTATCTTGACACAAGAAAGACCATACCTTTTTCTTGTTTGACTATTCTGGTCTTTATACATGCCTACTATATCATGGTTTTTAGACTGTACTTGATCCACAAATGCATATAAAATTTGAAATAAAATTCAAGAAAAAACAAAATGAATACTCAAGTTAGTGTTTTTTGTTAGAATATTGATTACTTGTCACACTTATCACAAAAATCCATGTCATGATAGATAGTTTTAGAAAAATTCTACTTTTTAAACAAATTTTTAACCTAAATATGGAAATTTCAATTATCCATGCAGTGCCGCAGACAGGAAAAGAAGTATAGACTCATGAAAAATGAACATTTTATGAAAATCTTTTCACCAAAAGTTCATTGTATACATATTCTACCTAAATGTCAACAATTGAGCCATTAAAATAATAACCCTAAAGAAAAAACAGTACTTTTGTATGTACATTATAGCTGTCTCTTCAACTTTGCTCTTATTTTCAATAAAACTGTACAACTAAATATTGCATCATAAGAAGAAGATTTCATTGAGAAAAAAATCTTTCTATAATCTTTTTAATTGAAAATCATGTTTGTAATACCATCAAAATCTCAATTTGCCTCAAACTGTTGTGCTTTATATCTATTTATACTTGTGAATGGTGTCTA
The DNA here is from genome assembly GCF_036588685.1 of Mytilus trossulus. Classification (NCBI taxonomy): domain Eukaryota; kingdom Metazoa; phylum Mollusca; class Bivalvia; order Mytilida; family Mytilidae; genus Mytilus; species Mytilus trossulus. The sequence continues at coordinate 52,772,717 of NC_086373.1, forward strand.
GTATAACAATGCATAATTATTACATAATTTCAGTTTTTTCAGTGTAACTTGATACCCCATGATTTTTTTCTCTTAAAAAGTTCTTAAATCATGATGTTTTATCATTCTGGGCACACATAAGTCCACATGAGATACTTCCTTGCAGTGAACATATGAAAAAATTACCCTATGCAGGTTGCAGTCTTGTAATTGACTGCTCCATAGGCTTACATGCTAAACAGCTGATCTTTGAAAAAAAAAAAAATTCATGTTCATATCATGTATGTACTAATGTGAAATTGTGATTTAATCGGAAAAAAGAGGATGTTGCCACTAAGAATAAAAAGTTACGCAATCCTGAAGTCAAAACATTTTTTTTCTACTTTCTGTTTGCTATTTTTACTAGGCCGCACCACTTCCAGTAAACATGATATTATTCCACTTTCCTGGATTGATATCCCCAAAAGATGCAAGATTTTTTTTAGAGTCTATATATATGTTTCAATTCAGCATCAACCTATAATCAAACAGAAAAAATTGAGTTCAGAAAAAAAATCAGAAAAAATGCACTATTTTGTTTCCCTCCATGTTTTGACAGGCACCGGAAATTGTAGTTGTAATACAAGACTGGTACCTCAAACACACCGTAAAAATAACATTATCTCCCCTGGACATGCTTAACAACAAGACACAAAAAGCTGCTACCTTTTTTTGCCCTATATCACATAAATATGAAAACTCATTACATAGATAGGGAATACTTGCGTGTGTACATGTTTGAATGTGTAGGTGGCATACTCAGAACGATCGTCTCTAGATTTTTTTTTTAATTCTTCCATCGGTTTCCGTGTTCACGTAGCAACACGTTTCGTTCCCTTCCAGCTATTACAGATTATGAATTAATACTAAACATGCATTTATCCCAAAGCAATAACTTTTAAACAACTCACCTATACCAATGGTGATCGTCTAGTTCCTAGCTGATTCCTGTAAATGTACCTTTCTTGACTACACATATCGTTGTAGCGTCTACCATTGGAGGTAGTGAAATTTCATGATTTGACAGGAGAGCGAAATAAACAAGGGTAGCAATTATATCGAACTGCATTCCGGACTGCATCGTAAAAATAGCGTTGCGAAAACGTAAACAAAAACAGCTGACTCATAAAATTACTACTGTAAACTATGGAAAACACGAGTTCCATTAATTTAATGATACGATCACTAAATCGTAACAATATATATAAGATATACACTTGAAGTATTAAGAAAATTTTGACGAAACATTCCATATATAAAGATAAGCGATAAACTCTGTTAATGATAGCTGTTTGTTCTGCTTCAGAACATTTACACATTTACGCTGATTAAAATATTTGTTTGTGTTATTTTAGAAAGAAAAACAAAACATGATTTTAGTACAATCAGTCAAATATATGTGCATTCAAATGTAACTAAAAGCGATTATATGGGAATAAATTGACAGCACATCAGCATAAACAAAAATTCACAAATACAAGTTCTAACACAATACTCAAAAAGCTTATAAAAATGTCCGTAATCTCAGGTATTCCGGAAGGACGAGGTGTTCCTGCTCCAATCAGGTCACCCGTCATATTAATCTGTTTAAATACTTGTTCTCGTTCAATATATCATACCAATATAAAAATGAATAACAAAATAGCAGATAAGCTGTCGAAAAAACAAAATTATTGGTGAAATAAGATTTCTTTTAATATTTTACATTTTTCTGTGATTTTTCTCAAATGCCCCTTTTTTATTGATTAAGCATGTAAACTTATGGTTATAGTAAATACTTTGATTTCCTACACAAATTCAACTTGATGAAATTAAACCTTTATTTCTAATAATTATTTGTCTATTTGAACTATGGTCTAACACTACAATGGATTTGGGAGACATTAAAGATGTGTTGTGTAATGTATTTCTTTTTTTTTAAAGATGACATCAGATCAATGCCCAAGAATATCAAGTACTAAAGTATTGATACAAGCTGGCGACACTAATATTCTTACTGAAAGTTTGAAGATCAATGTTGATAATTTAAACAAATTTGTAAGTACATAGTTTTGTGAGTGTGTGTGTTTTCAAATGTAAGCAACTGATTCAAAGTATACCAAGTTTGCTCTTCAAGGAAGCATTACATATAAAGAAGAATTATATTATTGCAATTTTCATTAATCTTGAATATGCAATAAGATGCCATGATTAGAATTCTAGCACAGCAGGTAAGGGGTTAACTCTTTTTTGCTGAATCCCTTTTCTTTAAGTTTCCCTTTGTAAGACTTACATAATAGTCAACAACAATATTTAATTATTTCATTTTTATCATTTTATAAAAGTGACTCAGTCTACTAATTTCCATAGAGGCCGAATATCAGAAGTCTTATTTTGCTTCTTAACGTCAAAACGATTATGCATGTTTACACTCTAGATCAAGAAATAACATTGACAATCATTTAGTATATAAAGCGTAAAATTACTTTGAATGTCTTGTTCAGTCCCTTCATTGTAAGAATTTGTACATAAGGAAGTATCCATTTTATCCTCTGTGGATGACATGAATGTGAAGCACAAGTAAACAGTACGTTGTTAATTCTATTAGCATCCATACATGTATCTTAAAATTATTGTAAAAGCATACGTTTGACAATGTTTGATATGGTCTCAATCTCAGTTCCTAAAACTCAAATCGGTGTTTATTTAAAATGGTATGCATTAACTGTTCCTCAAATTTGATTTTTGTTATTACATTGTTATAAGCCGTAAAACTTTTGACAGCATTTGATTCAGATTCATTTCAAGGGTTCTTGAAAAACAGGAAAATTAATTCATCAACATATATTTATTCTGCAAACACAGTTAAAAATGTTACGAATACAATAACTCAGTTATATCAATGCGTAAAAACAATACACATATTACAATGCAATGAATATAACGTATAATATTAGAGTCATTATAAAAAAAAAACATGACTTAGAGATCATTGTAAATGTCAGTGTTACATCTCGGTGCCACTCATCAAGGAACATTCATGCAAACTGATAATGTAATAGTTGTTCATTTACAATTCGTTTTTGACCTGCAAACACATTATAAATTTTTTAGGGTAACGAAACGGATCACTTGCGTTGCATTGTTGGTGAGGAAGAGTACGCTGTTGTTGTAGACAACTCATATACATTTGTGTCTTGTCAAAAAGTAACGGTATGTATATATATATGTTCCGGACCATATGAGTATTTGGACCATACGCGTATGGTCGGGGTAATTAACAGGTACATAAATGCTTACCTCTTTATATAACCATTTTAGTTGTTACGTCATTAAAAAGACAATACCAAAGGTCATTTTTTCATAAAAATTAGTAATAACAAGAATAACAAAATAAAATAAGCAGTTTCACACAGAAAATTTCATCACTAGTCAAAATTATTGTAAACACATTTTTTTCTCACTACCGATATGTTATAACGAGTGAATGGGAAAATGTCGACCTGGGAAGTTAACTTCCAAAAATATTCTAATGAGTTGTTTTGCTATAACCGGACGTAAAAGTCGACAGGAGGGAGAGTCTATTAAATTGTTTACATTTGTACTTTTGGAACATAATATAATTAGCATTAGCTTTGCAATATTCATATTTTTTTTATACTTATGCGTGTTTTGTTTAAAAAAAAACTGATTGACGTCACCGGCAAGCCGACACTAGTTTATTATTTAAAGTTGTCTGGTGATCTGATGTACTTCAGTTATTTTACGATATTGGAGCGATATTGGAGATCTAGACTGGGGGCTTTCGCCGTAGTAGACACATCGTAATGACCCAGGACTCAAGAAAAGCTACGGTACCGTGTTGACGTAATGTGACCCTACGCATGATGATGTGAGAAAACTAGCTTTGACTCCAATATTTAATGTTATCTGAATTGTAAATAATACAATTTAATGTAGCAATCATTGTTATTTTATAAAGTTTTCTCACGCATATTATTGAAAATTATACCCATATGGTCCAAATACTCATATGGTCCGGCCCGTTTATAACCAAACGAGTATATACTCATATGGTCCGACCATAATCGTACGGTCCAAATACTCATATGGTCCGGAACATATACATTTCTTGTGTTATCAATTGATAAAAATAAACAGACAACTTTCGAGTTCATCCGTCCCCTGCAAAAACTCGTCAATTATGCTCGCCTTTATGACGTCATTTACCAGATAGAGGGGGTCGGCTGTAACCCTGCACTATTAACGTTCATCACGCGTCTTAGTGATCGTCTTTATGCAGGATGAACTAGAAATAATGGTTGCTCTGTAGGTACTTACTGACAATTCCCTAATAACAGGAGTGTTGATTGTCAATTTTGAGAATTCAATTTGCCGAATAATTCGTACAATATAGAATTATAGTTTTCCAACCACTCGCTCAACATTGGACGACGCCCCTAAACGCACAAATGACGGTGATAAAGGCGCGTATAATTGACGAGTTTTTCCGGTGACGGATGAACTCGAAAGTGGTCTATTGAGTTTACAGTCTCATTCTTTCTCTACATGCATCAGTCTAATGCAAATATTCCCTTATGAGTTCTATATCCCTGAGATATGTCAATACAAAACAACAATAGGATGATGAAACGCTATTGTTGCTATTGTGTAATAATGATCTTTGTTTGAAGCCGTCTAATTGTGTCATTAACAAAACAAAAGCTCCAGATATGATTTAGATCTTATGTTTAAGTGGTATTTTTTAATTTCGAAATAATTTGGATATTTGAGAAAAAACACTCACTAAAATATCAGTATTTTTTCGTTAAGACTTCAGCAAAATATTTTTGTCAACTTGACATGATGTGTTTTACTTGTCATCAGTCCTTTTTGGAGGAAAATGAAAATGCAAAGGTCGAAACCCATGGCAGGAAAGTGTTCAAAATAAAGAGATTAAAAACCGACAATTTGTTGAAATATACTATAAAAAAAACTTAATCCAATATGTGCTCGAATCCTGGTCAAATTATGGTAATATTGGTTGTTTCTGTTACTTTTTTGTTGATGAGTTCTGTCATTTGATTTCGCCATGATTAGGGACTTTTCTATTTGATTTTTCTGTGAGTTCAGTATTTTTGTGATTTTACTTTTTATTATAAATAAAACGGAAACATATAATGCTAACTGGGAGTAAAAAAGAGAAGACCGTTCAAAACATTTATGTTAGACCATGTATTCCTGTTGACAAGTTTCAATACTACGTGAAAGTCCTGATAGCAGCTGTAAAAGCTAAGCTGTTTGTTTTCTTTAAGTTATTGACTTTTAGCAGATACATTCCAATATAGGATGATTTCACAAGTAGGATGAGTGCAAAACCAGGATCTTTTCTTGGAATAGATTTAAACTTTTATGGTAGTCAATTAAATAAAGCAGGTTTTTTTGTAGTCTTTGTTTACTATAAATGTATTAACCATTGCCAATATGTCAACTGATTTAGGTATTAAATGAAAAACATGTATATTTTAGGCTCCTGCAGGGATAGCTATAAGAAAGTTGTATCTAAATTATAATGGTTCAAGAATAGATAATTATGTAGAACTAGAAGGTAAGGCTTTTACAGCGGCTAATACCTTTCCTGAAGGATGACTTTTGTGATGTCAGTTTATTTTAGATTTATAAGTTTGACTGTTCCTTTGGTATCTTTCGTCCCTTTTTTTTTTTGTTAAGAAGATTTCCAAAAAATCATAGGTCATATTACATGTATCTGTCTCGAAACATCAACTGCAATGTAAACAAAATAGTGTTTACAGCCATATGACTTACGTATTCATACAATAATTGTTTATGGCACAGTCCATTACCCAATTAAATCAAGGAAATGTTGCCATTTTTCGGCATTCAATGTAATGTTCTTTTAATTATTCAAAATATTTATCAAAATAATATGTACGCATTGTTTTCTGTTAAAAAGACAAGACATATGATTATTTTAGTATATGCATGCATGGACTTCAGCAGCAGTTGTGGAATTTGCAAACATTACAATAATGAGGGATATAAATGTGACTGGTGTGGTTCATGCAAAACTACAATTGGTGGTACACCAGAGACATGTAAACAAGACCAAATTGTTCAATGTCAATTATCAGTATCAGGGGTAATTTTTGTAATAATATTGATGAATAACCAGTTGTGTTGCTAGTTTGTTTACGATGTTATCAAAGTTTTTATAAAAGATTGAAAGATTGAAAGCGAATTTATTTCAGCTAACACTAAACACTAAAAACACAATGTTGAAATTTTAAAATGAATTTGGACGATATCAGTTGTTTGTACAATATTTATTTTTAAACGAATTTCCACTTTCCATTTCATTTTAATAATTTTGTTTGTTGTAAATTTTGAACCTCACAAAATGCATTAACATACTGTCAATGGGAAACACTTTCACACATTTTTTAGTTTTCTAGCTAATCCATATATCCAAAGCAAGCAAAAGTAAAAACACAAAACTACTGAACTCCAAGGAAAATTCAAAAAGGAAAGTCCAAAAATCAAAATCAAAATCAAAAGTAGTCCAACAACATCAAACGATTGGATAACAACTGTCATATTCCTGACTTGGTACAGGCATTTTCTAATGTAGAAAATGGTGGATTGAACCTGGTTTTATAGCTAGCTAAACCTCACATTTATATGACAGTTGCATCAAATTCCATTTCATTGCGTGAACAAAATAAACATACTCAAAGAGTAAAAATGTCAAAAATAGGGGCACAGCAGTCAACATTATGTAATCATCTAAATCACTATAAAAACAACAAATGTAACGAAGAGGCACAACAAGGCATACATCAAATTTAACATCCTCATTTTGCTTATCTTATACGATTTTATCTATCTATGTAAAGTTTACCAATAAAGGATGTAAGTTGTTCATTAATGGTGTAAAATTGCGCGTTTGAAATTCTCACAGGTAGATATAAAATAACTTTGTCGTTCAAAGTATGACGGCATACATAAATGCAGAATCACGTAATTTCTATGTAAAGTTTACCAATAAAGGATGTAAGTTGTTCATTAATGGTGTAAAATTGCGCGTTTGAAATTCTCACAGGTAGATATAAAATAACTTTGTCGTTCAAAGTATGACGGCATACATAAATGCAGAATCACGTAAAGTAAATATACAGACTTAACAGTAAAAGTAATAATAATAAATAAAATAATTGTGTGGTTCAAAGAATGACCGGATACATAAGTACAAAGTCACGTCAAATGTATATCATTAAAAACAGACTTAACAGAAAAAAATGAATCTACTTGAAAATAAGTGTTGATTCCTAATAGTAGATAGAATACATGGTAGATAGTTATTTCTGTGAAAGTACTTTTATTCGTAGGGTACCAATTTTCGTGGTTTTCGTGGATGACTTTATCTACGAATTTAAGTGTTCAACGGAATAAAACAACCATTTTCCAAATCAACACACATGGAAAGATCCCTATCGGTAGGTTTTACTACTGATATGATCTAAGAATATATTGAATTATGCCAAATCTAAGAATAATTTTAATAGCAGTCACAGAATTACAATCGCATGCAGGAGTATGCCCATTTCATCTAAACCTGAACTGTACAACTTAAAGTCTTTTGCTCTTTCAATTCTCATAAAAAATCATTTTGATCATGTTGATCTATGAAAGTCAGATTTCCGGAATCTTTATGCTAGAATGATAAAGTCTTTATTTTACATCCTCATCGTTCTCGTATATATGGGAAATAATGCCATATGCTGGGCTTGATTTTGATAAGAATTTTTTGACAATTCAAGAAACGTTTATAGCATTTGTTTTTGTAACTGTTTTCTTTATGTGACATGTCTATGGCCTAATAAACACATTTGATGGTCTTTAATATGTATGGCGTAATAAACACCTTTGATCGTCTTTAACTTTTTGATATTTTTATAATGGGTTAATTAGTGTTATCACTACGATTTACACGGGTCAAGGTTTACTTTGCAATTTCCTTCCATCCAGACTTTTTTAACCTACGTCACTAAAGCCATTTTTTTTTTTAGAAAACTAAAATCCACGAATTAAAAAACCCACGAACATGTACATATTGCCCAAACCACGAAACTTGATACCCACGAATTAAAGTACCATGCATGTAAAATCAGAGTTGTCATTTCCCACATTTTGCAATTGACAGGTATATCCATCCACAGGGCCAGAATTCGGTGGAACACTTATCAACATTACTGGAAGTAATATTGGTAACAGAGGAGATAATATTACAGTTACCATAAACAAAGTGAATTGCACAAATGTAACAGTTATAGAGCCATCTACTGTGTTAGTATTTCAGAACCTTTTCATCGTCAGGTTATCGTACCTACAAAATAAAGCAAGATATAGTAATGCCAACTATGTTTTTATCTATTCATTACTTTGACATCTGGTATCATTTACATACATTGGCAGTTTAAGCAACATTATTAATGATTCATCTCTCAAATCATTGAAATAATATGCAAAATGATAAACAAATATACTACAACTGAGAACTGCCACACCATTTGGATGTTATGATAAAATTGTTTGCATAAGTTTCTTATTTTGTTTCAAGCGTCAGTGATGAGTCGTGTGAATACCAAACTAGCGCCTGGCGAAAATACAAAATTTCAATCCTAGTATCAATGATGAGTTTATTTTTATCATGTTTTGTTTAACCAACTATCATAGAAGTTTGAATGTTTGTTTATATTTGTTCAAGTTCTAAATTTGAAGTTTAAATCGTCATTACAAGAACTATCCGTTCTAACATGTTGATATAAACCGGTCAACAATCTTAGAAATTCAAAGTGTCAAATATCGAGCGTCTGAATGAATACTAAATATTATGAGAACAGTGAACTGCATGGATTGGTTGTATGGTTACCCATAATTATTCATATTCTCTTCATTTTGGCTTTGATGGATAATGGTCAAATTAGCAATCCGACCTTATTTTATACTTTTATATGGTCAGCAGATAAACAATAAATATATGTATCTTAAAACAAAGGGTGATTCAAACAATCTAACTGAGTGGAACGTATCAATGAATCTCTTGTGTATGTAGACGTTGCCATTCCTGCACACTTGAAAAAATGCAGAATTTTGTTTTTAATTGTTTGATACATGTTAACACCACAATTTAATTTTGTATCCGTGCAGACGATATATGTAATTTATAACGAGATATAAATAAAAAATCTAGGATAGCAATGTTGACGTTGTATATGCTTTCATCATCTTTTTTATTGATGCATTATTTCCATTTCTTCAGTATCAGCTGTATAACATGTAATGGTTCTGCAAGCACCGAAGATGGGGTAGTAGTCACGGTAAATGGAGTCTATAGCCCATTAACAAGGCACATGTATACCTTTCAAGTAAGTTGCATATTTTTGCTACAAGAAAAGTTAAAGAGAACGTATCTTATCCCTTAACACTAAACATTTTTTAGATCAAATAATGTATGTATGTACCTTATCATCCTGATTACAAATCATTATGAAAATACCTTTAAAATATTTTACATTCTATTTTGGCATAATGGTTAAGACCGATGAACAACATTTTAATACTGTTCTGTTGATATATTGTTATCATTACAGTAATGTATGCTATAATTCATATATTTGTTATTTTTTAAAGAGTAAAATTGAATTATCAACCTTCTCGCCGAACACAAGTATTTTGTCAGGAGGAAGAACGATATCAATACAAGGAACACATATTGGGTTTTTAGGAAGTCGCTACAACATTTCATTTTGTAATGACATAAAGTGTATAGTTTGCAGGTGATTTGACATATTTATTATTACAAGTCCTTTTTGTCTGAATAATATTAACTTTTTAATCAATTTTTGAGTGATTTGAATTATCATTAATCGAACTGTGAATTAATATCTGATATCACAAATAAGTGTTAAATATTATGTTATTTTATTTTCAACATGAATAACAAGAAAATATCAAAATAAATTTTACACCCTCTTTCACGCTGCAAAATTGTATTCGCCTTTTTTCTGATGAGTTCAGTAGACTAATTGCTTGTTTCATCATATGCCTTTTAATGTGATAGTTTCACCAATCCTGATTTTTTCATCTTGAACAGAATGTCCATTTTACAAAGAAAAACGTGTATTTAGTTTTTTTACGAAGTGCATACTAGTACATTTTGATTTGCAAAAAAATCTGCTTTTCGACTTTTATTAATGTGTCAGATGTATGCGTCCTTCTCCTCCATCAATGTTCTGCCAAAACAGAATATCATCATATTTCAATTACGTATCTAGGTTCCTACAAGTCGAAGAAGACCATACGTTGACATGCAATATGGATAAATCAGACAGTGTCTATACATTTACATATCTGATTGTTACTATTGATGGCAAAACACATCTAACCCTCCACAAAGAATTCTTGGTTGTAGCCGATCCATTAGTTGACCTTCTATCTCTAGACAATGCAACTGTGTTTCAAAGGTAATTTCAAAAACAATATTCTATTCATAAATATTTAAAATAAAATTCTTTGTCAAATATGTTCTTCTATTCATTTTTATTGTAATCCTGTAATTCATGTTGTCATTTAAATGTTTTATTTAACATTGCCATTAAGGCGGGAAGTTTGGCATGCCACACAATCAGGTTCCACCAACCATTTTTATCTTTTAAAAAATGTCCTGAACCAAGTCATGAATACAGCTATTGTTATATTATAGCTCGTTTCTCTGTGTGTTTCATTTTAACGTTGTGTTTCTGTTGTGTCGTTTGTTTCCTCTTATGTTTGAGTGTGAATTCGCACTGCTATAAGACGTGTGACGGTATTTTTCTATCCCAAGTTTAAGTATTTAGTTTTGATGTTATATTTGTTATTCTCATCGCATTTTATCTATTGCCTAGTTCTTTTCTGTGTGTGTTACATTTTAATTTTCCGTCGTTGTTCTCTTCTTACATTTAAAGCGTTTCCCTTATTTTTTGTTTGTAACCCGGACTTTTTATTTTTTCTATCGTTTTATGAGTTTCGAACATCGGTATACTACTGTTTCTTTTATTTGTAGGAATAAGAAGCCCAACATTATACAAAATCAAACGTTTGGTTTGAAGTTCATGCATGACAATATCGCGGGTTGAGTTTTGCTCCAAATCGAATATCCTATCTTTGTTTTTACAGTGTTGAAATTTGTTGAAGATACACAAAACTATTATCCCAGCGTCTTATCTGTTTTCTCTAACTCACAAACTTGACATAAAAGTCCGTCGGACTTTAATTCAGTTTGTGAGTTAACCGCCCTGGTTTACACATCAATAACCTCTAGAAAAAATGTGTTTAATCCTATATTATATTCAATTTTGTGATTCAAAAAACACATGATCAGATTTTCGATTGAAACTTTTTTACCCCTTCCCGAATAAATTTATATATCTAGATCCTCGATAGCCTTTGTGTAGAAACTTGTGTTCTGGTGAAAGGAAGTTGCCTAGCATCGGTTTCATTAAATACACAAAGCTAAATTCAAACACATCGATATTAATTTGTTTCAGGGTCGTGGACTATTACAAGGTGCTAGACCTGATGAGTATTTGATACGTGTAGGCTTAGATGGCTTATGCGTAATCATAGAGATAAACAATGACAATATTGCATGTCTGCCGCCGGAAACCAAGCCGCGTACAAACACCGGGGATTTAGTTTTCATTTTAGTAAGTGTAATTTTGTCTTTGGTTGTAATAGATTCACTAGTATTTGTTCTTAGAAATGTTGGTTTGAACAGGCTACCACATACTGTGCTTTTTGTACAATGCTTTGTGTCTGTTTGACTAATCGTTCACAAAAATGAAATCAAAAGGATGTTCTACCCGCGTTTTATATCAACAAACTTCTTTTGACAGATCTAAGGAGATTGTAAAAAGTAACCGTGATGTTGACACGTATATTGTTTAATGCTGTAAAAACATATGCTACCCACGAAAAATGATGTGAATGAAATCGTAAGTTGTTCATGAACCAAGTCGTTGACGTCATGTCCACTTCGAGATATGATGTTGTAAATGTAAATATTGTTTCTGTTGAATACGTTTCATGATCATTGGTACATTTTTCGTAGAATAAAATGAGAGAACAAAATCTATAGTATGATCTTGCATGTAGGATGGAATTTTATCTCGAATAAGTTGTTTGAAAAGTAATTATTTCGAATATCATATACATGGATACTGTCCTTTTCTCTTCTCATATTGCAATGTGTGTGTTGGCTGCTAATGTAAAACTTTTGTATTCAAATTAAGGTTGTGGTTGGAAACATCAATGAACATGTTGGATATTTGAGATATGAATCTTCTACCAATGAAAGTAATAATAATATAGTTCTATATGGAGTAGCTGGAGGTGGAATTGCAGGAGTTTTAGTTATCATATCAGTTATTGTACTAATGATGCGGCGTTCAATGAAAAAGAAAGCAGACAAAACAAATACTGAAATGAAAGAAATTAAGGAAAAAATTAGCAACATGGTCACCAAAGAGGATGGTATGTTAGTGTTTCGTGGTTATATATGTAACAAAAAAAGTAAATACTAAGATAGCCTTATATTTTATTTGATGAATTTGATATACAAATAGAGATAACATTGTATACGATGTTTGTATCACTAGATTGAAACTTTTTGAAAAAAAGTAGTCTTACTAATTGTTTTATCCAAAGTATAAAAAGCGTTGAGTCATTTTACAAGTACTACGGATTGTCTCTTAAATAATGAATGAACCACAACATGAATAAAAATCTAAACAAACCACCCTGTTATGTTTTCATATAATTCGTACTAGCCTTAATTATATCAATTTTCAAATCACTTAGTTGACATTGATCAATCATTGTGTTAATATTTAAATTGCTAGATTGCTAGATCTAGGTTAACTAGTTGCATATAACTTAATGCTTTTATGTCTACTTGTCTATTTACACACACATTTTTGTCAGTTGTAGGATTGTCTTCCGGAACAGCGAACTCGAGGTATGGAATTTTTACAAAACAATTATTTCATGCCATACTCTTTGCTATGTTAAATCTTGATACATTATGCTACTATGTTACAATGAACATAGAGCATGACATGATAGAATACATTTTGAAATAATACACGTGATAGGAAAATTCAGATTTGTTTTACTAGGAAACAGATCAATATAACGCATTCGAAAGGCAGCCACTATGAACCTGAAACGTCTATAAAACCATAATTGTTAGTATCAATAATGAGTTGTTGTCGTGTTGGTTTGTTGTCTTATTTTGATTTTCGTTGGTGGTTTTGTATATTAAAAAAATCGTTAAATTTCTCCTTTATCCTGTGGTGTGACATTTGCCGAGATATTATTTAAAATACATTTGTCGTTGCAATATTTATAGTGACGTCAAATATCAGTTACATGTTATTTTGGAATGCGAAAGAAGTGTTGTACATTCTACATGTACATGAAAAGCCTTATTATCTATAAAAAGTAAGAAAATAAAGTAAAAAGCATTATACTATCAAAATCTTAAATGCAAATGGTTATTTTAGGATAATTTCTTTCACATTGTTTCTTGCAAAAATTGTTCTACGATTGCATTAATCTTCGCATTATTCAGATCTATAATTGACAAACATGTCATATGAAACAATTTCAGCAACGCAAATAAATATATAAAGAATATGTGATATGAGTGTCTATCAAAGTCCCAATTTATGAAATTAAATCATTAAAGGTCAAAGTACGGTATTAAACAGGGAGACTTTAAAGATGGCTCACACCGTACAACAAGCTACAAAGGTCCCAAAACATTAGTAGTGTTAAACCATTAAAACGGAAAAACCAACAGTCTAATCTTTATTAAAAAAAAAGATACAAGACACGCTTATGAACAAAATCAACAAACAACAACTACTTATCATCAGATTCTTGACTTAGGACAGATGCAAAAAAAAGGCAGTCAAACAGGTATATTTGTTTATGTTTTTCTGGTTTCATTTTGAAAATGTTGTCTATCCATATATGATGCAAATGTTTTAACATAGGATAAGATTTGACATAGTCTATTAACATGTTTTTATCTAACAGTATCTTATAAATCGTTTCTTTTATTCATGTTAGGAGGGAAATTGTTGAACCTTACGACGAAGTTTATGATGAAATAAATCCAGAGGAAGAATCAAATAGCAACTTCAACAGGCACACATATTTGGATGTAATTTCTGGATATGACGAACTTGGACAAATGTCAGCAATCAATCCTTACAATCAGCTGCAACATACAAATAATGACCGTGATCAAGACGTGGTAAACACAGATCACCTCGCAAGTACACAAGAAGATGCGAATACGAATCACCTTACAACAACACGAGAGGTGCCGAATACTGACTACCTTACAAGAACAAAATTATATTCTAATGACTTTAGAAAGTTCGATGATTACATGGAACCGGTTGCTACAACAGAGGAAAGCAACTACTTACAAGTTATGTCTCTTAATTGCGAATAATGCCAATGATAAGAGATGTAAATAGACATTCAACAGAAGAGAAATCTTCATAAAATAACTTGAATAACCGTATAGTGGGTTATTTTCGCGGGTTGTAAATTTTCGCGGATAGAACAAAATCGACAAAATAAATTCCACCAAATTAAAAGTGTACAAGCAAAGGTATTGACAAAGGTCTTGAAACAGCCAAAATAATAACCGCCAAAATATTTCGTATACCTTATTCAATGAAAATCGCGATAATTTCAATCGCTAAAATAACCCGCTATACGGTATTTTTTTATCAAATATAAAATGTGTGTGTATACAAAATACAAAGTCTAGCGTATTTGCTACATTAACCCCGAAGCTAAGCTTTAAATTATCCCATTTAACTGTAGCCCGGCAGTCAACATGTTCGGTGTTAACATGAATATCAACACTGTGATCATTTTTTTAATTTCCTGTTTACAAAACCTTGATTTTTTCGAAAAACTAAGGATTTTCTTATTTCAATCATAGATTACCTTAGCCGTATTTGGCACAATGTTTTTGAATTTTGTATCATCAATGCACTTCAACTTTGTACGTGTTTGGATTAATAAATATTTCGATGTGAGCGTCACTGATGAGTCAAATGTAGACGAAAAGCGCGTCTATCGTACTAAATTATAATCCAGTTGTTACCTTTGATAACTAATTAACATCCAAGCATTCAAAATATTTCAAACACTACAATTTTGTTTGTAAAGCAACAGTTTTTGAGATTTCTTATATGAACGTCTGGTACGTTACAATATGATTTGACACAATGGATTCCTAAAATAACTGAACATCCTCTTGTTTTAACTTTCAGAATTATAACAGAACAATCTACACTGTAACTTGTGGCTCATTGACCAGCAATCTTCATGGTTTTTTTTTAATATCAAGACCTGTATTTTAATATTTTGTTCATTTAACTCATTTATTAATCAACACGCTATATTTTTGTCTTCCTTCAAGATTTCTCAATTCTAATTTCGGCATCTGAAAAAAGGTAAACTTGTTTGTCTAGAAACACATGTGTAACCGGAAAAAAATGATAGCAAATGTATGACTTTTACACTGCGCATGGCGTTGACTTGCATATACATATGTAACCAGATTCCATTGTAGAAGACATAAATTCATATATTTTTTGTAAGATATATCCTTTTAATGCCACTATATTTCTCCGATGATTCTAAGCCAAACTGTGCATTCCTCGAACGGATGAATGCTTTTTTTTAAAACGATTTGAGGCGTAAATTGATCCATTTTTTTATTCTTTATTGGTCGATCTTAATGACAAAACATTGATCTGCTTTCTTTGTTGTTATGTCTCAAAATCAATCGAGTATGCCTGCTGCCTTACAGACAGTCAGGGGCGTTACTTAAACAAGTTATTTTTTTTAATTACTTATATAAGTAATTTTTTATTTTACAAATAATAAAATTACTTAATACAGTTATTTTAATTTTCAATAGAAACATAGACTAAATGTAGTTTTCATGATTTTAAACAATATTTTATATCATAAAATAAAGAATTTATCAGATTTGAGAGAGGAGTATAAAGATAAAGGGTTACTTTGAAAATAATGACAAAAATATTACTTGAATAAGTTATTTTAAACATTTTTGAAAAAAATAGCAATTTCTCTTATCTAAGGCACATACAAAAATGTATGTAATCGATTTAGGTTACAAATTATAAATAACTTCAGGTCTTAATTAATTCACAAGTATTTATCTATTTACATCAGTCTACCTTCAAGATTTAAGAGGAAAATTATAATTTAATAGTCCCAAGAGACCAATCTTTGACCCAGAAGCGTCGGTATGAAAGATAAGTGCGTCGGAAAGTTAATTAGTGTTTCTGAAGAATTAGTTTGTATATATCAAGGGAAAAATAACCAGATAACTGTGAAAAATATTTAAAGCTAGTAAAATCTGTATTCTTGGACACCTATAAAAATAATATTCAGAAAAATAACTTATATAAGTTATATTTAAATAAGCCTCGTTTTCAACATTACTTGTATAGGTAATTTTAATTGTTACTTGTTTGAGTAATGCCCCTGACTGACAGAAAGAACGAGTTTTTCTTATTGTAAAGAAAAGACAAGATATGCGTATTATGTATATCGTCTAAAAATTATAAGAGAAACAGTTTCCATCATCGTACTCCAAGAAATACGATGTATCACTATTATCATTGTATGCATGCATGTGCGTTTGCAAAAAAAAAATCATGATAAAAATATATGATCTGAAAAAAAATTCTTATATAATTAAAGAGATATTGCATGATTGCAATGAGACAAATATCCACCAAAGTTAAAATGGGATGAAAATAAGCAGTCCTAGGCAACGGTATGGACTTACACAAAGAGAATAAATGTTTTATAATTTTTCATGATATATTGTTATATTTTAAATAAATCTCATGCATGTGTAGGACCTTTGTTTAATGTATATTTATTTTCACAGTACATCAACTTTAGTTTTTTAACAAGCAGGTAGAAACCTAGTTGAAATGAAACAAAAGAAATGAAATTCATTGCTAGGGAAGCTAAAAAAAGGCGCAGTTGAACTATTTACATCTGTTTGTATGGGCTTTTAAAGTTTGATGAATGTGCCGGATGTAACATTTTATGGCTCTGATGTCATGCATTTTACTATTTGTTTTACTTACATTTTTGATTGACCTTCGATATTTTTGTTAACTTGTGTGTGTGTGTTGGTGTGTGTGTGTGTGTGTGATGGATGGATGCATTGTTACTTTTCAAACATGATATATTCTTATATTAAAACAAATATTCAAACCTGTATTATTATTTTTTCTTGACAAAACCTCCTTAATAACCAGATGCAATAAATGATACATATGCCGCTTCAAAAATGTACTTAATTCTTTTAACATTCTACAACAGCAATGTGCATGATGGCGGAATAACTTTTGGGGTTATATCGTTCATGTCAATGTTACAGATTCCTTCCTATTTAATTAGGTCTTTCAACCTTTTCGATTGAAGGACCTATTCGTTTTGTTCTGATTATTGTTTTTTTTCTTCCGCCAATTTTTTGTTCCTTCGCTGTTTCGCAAGATGTGGCTTAGACAAATGGTATATGATATCGAACAATTATTACGCTTTTGAAACTGATACCTCGTAAGAAAAAAATTTCCATGTAAGAGTTATCTCCCCGAACACTGTTTTGTTTGTTATCGCTCAATCTCCGCAACCGTATAAGAAACCGACAAATTTATTTTACCAAATTGCTCGTTATATCCTCAGGATGATTTGATTAATTTTGAACGAAGCTTTCCGGAGACTCCATATGAGAGTTGTTTCCCCTTTTATATTTGATATAAGTGATATGCATTTTTAACAGGAAAACCATAAGTGATATAGGCCTAGTGTCATTTGATTTAAGGTCTTTGGTCCCAAAAAATTAAAATGATGTCAAGATCAAAGGTCAAGGTCATGATTAGAATTTTGATTTTGGCTTGTTATCTCTTATTTTCAGAAATAATATGAGATATCGACAAAAAAAATTCACAAAATTGTTAGTAAAGACATGTTGGAAACACATAAATTTTAGTCGAAAGCTTAAGGGTACGTAGACATTTGACGCGAGTTTTCCCCTTTTTATATTTAATATCATACATATGGTAATATGATTCATTAACAATATAAAGCAGAGGACTTCTAGAGTCTTTTGAATTCAGGTCCTTGGTTTATGAACTTGAAATTGAGCTCAAGGTCATATGCTAATTTAACGTTCTAGATTTTGACCTTTGCTTTTACCTCATATGTACACATGATAAAGCCATGGGACTTTTTGCATTAAGTTGTAAGCAATGTGACCATACAAAAGACAACCGGAAGTGACCTTTGGAAACCGGAAGTAGCTATTTTTTGTACTAAATCAATGTTAAAGTATATTGAACCATACATTTTTGGATTCAGTGTCAAGTAGACTATCAAACAATACCGTAATTAAACTTTTTAAACTAGAAGTAAAAAATTATCTCCCTTTTTTATATATTTTTTTTATATAATAACCATATATTCTCAGAATCAGCGTACGCTAACCTGTCATTTGATGCTGCAACTGACATTTAAAATCAAATGTTAATATTTTCATTTTTAAAAAGATTCTTACTGATTGAAAGACCTTCAATTGTTCTCTGAACAATTGGTTTTTAATTCGTTTTTTTTTTTCTTGTTTCAGTTTCTAATATGTTGCCACTGCGATGGAAAGAAAAGCATGCAACGTTTCAGTCGGTTCATTCCAAAATGTATATTTATTTATCAACTTACGTTTGTTAGCATTTGAATCGAAAGTAAAGTGAAGAGATAATCGTATAGACACATTGTCGTACCTGAAACTGTTCTACCCTATATGAAACCTTAATAATTTGGCGCGTCTAAATACTGCACTGGATGTACACATTGTGTTAGGAATAAGGTAGTTAAAACAATGACGCGCGTAAAGAGAGTGTTACACTCCCTGCATTTGCTACATCCCCTTGTTAAAGTGTTATGAGATGACCTGGTGCGGACTATTGCCCCTAATCTTGATGTTTACCACTGACATTCACATTGCCTGACTTTCAATGGGAGTAATACTTTCTGTAAACTGCTGTATTTTATACATTTTTAGCTCTTTTTCTTGTCTGATTGATTTATTAATCCATCGTTGTCACCATATTGGAAATTGATGCCATTGTCATACAAGTGAGATGTTTAGCTAGCTATAAAGCCAGGTTAAATCCACTATTATATGTAAGAAAATGCTTGTACCAAGTCAGGAATATGACAGTAAGTATCCATTCGTTTGGTGTGTTTGATGTGTTTTGATTTTTAGATTTTGCCACTTGATTAGGGACTTTCCGTTTGAATTTCCCTCTGAATTTAGTATTTTTGTGATTTAACTTATTATGTAAATCCAACTTATTTTTATTGTTCATACATGTAATAATTTCAGCTTTATATTAAAATCATATGAAAATATTAAATTATAACAAAAAAGATTAACAATGTTTTTATAGACATTTTTATTAAAACTTGTCATCGTAATACTCATACCAGGAAGAACAAATGACTCCTACATACATGAAAATCATTTGTGGAGAACAACCTCACATTTTCGTCACGAATCACTGCTGGTCTATTAAAAGTTCGCAGTTATGATGACTGAATATGTTAGTAGTCAACACCCATGTTCATTTTAATTTCTCACTTGATGAATAATATGAACTTACATTTAACCATTGAATAGTTTCGTAATGTGATAATTATTCCTTTGTTATCAGGAAGAAGACGGCTTACAGGCTACGTAGGTTTTTGAATTTTACTTTTATCAGATTCATTTAGTATTTCCCATAGTTATGTTATACCTTGTTATACATATTTTTTGGAGCGTATATTAAGGAGATTTTTAATTCGTAATTATTTGTGTGTGTAGTACACGTATGCAAATTTTCAAATAAGAATCAGGTTTTATTTCTAATCGTCGGGGGTGGGGTCAATTTTATCTACTAATTAACACTATCAAATAGGATACGATTCTTACTTAACTTGATTTATTTAGCAGAATATACGTGTACATGCAGCAAATTCAATGAAACAAAGTTAATATACTCTACAAAAAAGAAACGCGGAAGGGGGTATTTTAGAATTGTAATACATGTATTTTGAATGACGTTACTGCTAGATAAAGATATTCACTCAAATCGTGTTCGATTGAATAGAAGACATTCAATTCCTTCTCGAATGATAAATAAAGCTAATGTATGACAATAAGTGTTTCGTCTTGTGTCATATGGTATTCAAAACCCCCTGAAAGGTGAATCTGGTTTCAAAATATTGGAAGAAAATTAAACTCTTGGGTTATCATACCGCATGTGAAAATATCTGTGTTGATGTATATTTCATCCAACCCGCCTTCAGAATACCACATGGAAAATTGACGCCCGTGGTCATTTTCCAGTCTGGTATTTTGAACTCTACCTAGGAAAATTGTCCTCCTCTGTTATAGATCAATCATAATGCAGATTATCTAATGTACACTATGTTGGCTATTTTTTTAAAACAGGTAAACAGCTAATAGGGGGTTCAGTATATATACCATGGACACCTAAAATTTTCCAAACCACTTTATAAGCATATTGAATACATACTGATGATCGTAGTACGTGATGAGCGTGGCCAGCTTTGGACATGTTCAAAACAATCGTGGCGTGGTCGTGGCGAAATCACGTCGTAGTAGAAGCGTAGTGAGAGCGCACTTAGGTCGTAGTAAGATCGCACAGGTCGCTGTGCCATCGTAGCGAGAGTGTACCGAAAGCGCGTAGAAGCGTAATGAGGACGTAGTAGCATCGTGAAAGCAAAGAACATTTACATTTTCATGCTGCTCATACCGCAACCTCACCACGATCTGCATTTATTTTAGATCGCGGTGAGCATAATGTGGTCGTGATCTAGTGGAACTGGGGCTTAAGTATTGCAACTGCAAATTATTTTTAGATTCATTTGTTAGACAACTAACACTGTTTTCATTTACTCAAAGACAGAGGGAATCCTTTACAGGGTATCTCGTATCTTATCCGATCAGTTCATCGGTGTCATTCCCTATTATTAGCGACCAATGTGCAATCAGCTGTAACAATCTTCAAAGTTTACTTTTGATTTTGCAAAATTACATGAACATAAATGTCGAATACAATGAACTGTTTGCAAATAGACAATGTTTCAGTTCACTGATTGAGATTAAGTTAGTGTATTTGAATTATTAGTTATTTAATTTTGTTATACCACCCATACATTGTTGGCTGCTTTGTTGGAGGGTACTTGAATTTTATTTTTCTATCCTAGAAATTGGAGAAGTACATTTCTATAGTTGTCGAAATGCAATATGCGAATTTCGACAATATTGAGCCATTTATTTTATAAAATAGGAATGAGTTTACTTTTTGGTAGGAAGTATGTCTCATATATAGACTTACATTTGTACATCTTAACTTAGACATTGATGATCGGTCGAGAATGAAACTTTTGAACGCAAGACATGATTTCACAAGTTCCTAATTGTGCACTATTCAATTTCTATGTAGGACCATTTCAGCCTCACATGCACATTAAGTGTGTATCTCCATTTTGATACGATTTCAAGAGATAACATATCCTAATGTATTTTTCATACTGCAATAAGACTCATTATAATCTTTTGATAACTGCAATAAGACTCAGTATAATTTTTTGATAACTGCATTAACTCATTATAATCTTTAGATAACTGCAATAAGACTCATTATAATCTTTACAACTGGTGAAATACAAATGATGTATATGATTACAGTTCCACCTTTCATTACCGACTAAGTATAACCTGCATTTTAACTTTAAACGATCGAGATGTTTTTGCTGAATGTGTCAATTGGCTGTATATTATCATTCAAAAGCATTTGATTCATACTCTGGTTTTGATATGTTTTGGTATGTTTTTGTTAGCCTTTCGAGAGAACTTATATCATGTTAAAATATGGGTTTAATTTCACGCTTGAGAAGAAATTAGCATACGACTAAGGCCAGGTGAAAATTTCCAACAAATACATGGCTTGTGTGAATTATTTTTGACTTGATATATAGGAAGTGATTTTGACATGTTAATGTAGAGTATCGATATTTGCAAGTGAAGAATGCTGTACTGCTTTTTTAATGTGAAAAAAGTAATGCGATATTGTTCGTTGTCTTAGTTTTCCAAAGATGATTTTTCATAGTCTGTTTTTAAACCATTTTTATCTTCAGTAAATGCTTTACTGAGAAATAAAATTCAAGTTCCCGCAATTTGTTTTGTGTTCGTTTCGGCCAACAAAGCAGCCAACAATGTATGGGTGGTATGACGAAAAATTAAATAACTGATAATTCAAATACACTAACTTAATCTCAATCAGTGAACTGAAACTGATTTGTTACTTTCATTCAAAGGTCGTTGACTTTGATTTAATCAACTAATACGTGTGCACCAATGACCATTATCGATGTAGGTATCATTTACAGAAGATGTCAAAACGATTAAACAGGTGAAATCCATGGGAGGAGGCCATTTAAAAAAGAAAAGAACATCTCACACCACATCTTCCTATATCTATGTGCATACACCCTCACAAACAGCTATAATGTTACTATTAGTAGCGAGTTATAGGATTAATGTCCAGAAGACAACAGCCTACCTTCAAATATAGATAAACATAAAAATCAAATACAAGTAAATGTTAATATGAACGTTTCATAGTTGACACTTTATATCAAGCAGTAGACATTACAAATGTAAAAAAGAAAGAGAACAAACAATTTGCACTCAAAGATAAAACAGATAGCTTGGATGTTTTTTTGAAAATCAATTTTAAAATCAAACCGTTTTTGTCACTGATATAGCTGTAAAATGGAAAATAGGGGCTATGAATGTGTCTGCTGAGAAGCGGCGTTCAGGTGTGTCTCACTCATGAATCCGCTCTTAAGCTATACTTATAGATCAACTAGTATATTGTTTTGTTCATTTACATACACATTTTGACATTTAAATATATATCCAGAAATTGAATTTACAATCTTTCATATCATATATTCTGCATTAAATAATGACGATTGAACATAAACATGCAAGGAAGATTTATGATTGTTTGTCACTCAGAGTCCAATGGCAAATATTTCATAAATGTTTGGAACAAAAACACAATTACTCCTTCAATCTGGTCGTAGTATATGATTATCTGTCGTACGTTATTAATTCCTATATTGCACGAAAACTTAAGTTAATGTTTGTCGTTACGTGCAGTCTTTCATAGGCAAACATTACGATGAAAGAAAAATCGACTTTCCATGACGCTTGGATTAAAATTAATAAATATGTCAAAATAAAGTACAGAAATGTATACCTATATAGCTTAAACGAATCTTGTGTATAATTCGTCAAGCGTACGTACCGTACCATTCATCAAATTGTAAAAAAAACTCTAATATTAAGTGATGCGTGAGTGTTATGAATACAATATTTGTTATTAATAAAGAAAGAGCAATGAAATTATTTATTCAGTTTATTGAATTTGATAAAAGTTAGTTCATACATAGGCGTCTGCCTATAAGCAAGTTAAAATAGTTTTGTGCATGAGGTAAATATGACTTGTGTTATGTTCATTGGGATCAATAGCTGTCTCATACTGATTCACTGCATTTACATTACATTATTACATTAAGGAATACCATTACCCTGGTACAATTATAATGCATGCCAATTTAAGTTTTTAATATATTTTATGCTTTAAGCTCACAATAACGTTCGTCCTTAGAAGTGCATACCTAAATAGTTGCATTTATCTATACTTTTTATTGGTGGATTGTAAAGATGGAAAACACCGTAAAGCCAACTTGACGGGTAGGTTTTTACATTTTTTACATTTTTTTTTATTATTATATTTTTTATTTGATCAGCTAATTCTAAGAATAAATAGTTCAACTGTTATGGTATTCTTGTAGTTCAACAAACATAAACAAATCCTGGTCCGTTTTTCAACGAATAAATCTGATGACAAGCGGAAAATTTAATAATTTAAAATTACTCATGGCCGTAAACTATTTTTTTGTATCAGATGAGCGGATTTTAATTCGGAATTGATCAATGTAAAATTCCTTTGCTTTTTCTAATTCTTAGTAATAAGATATTTGCGATTGTATTTGATGGAATTAAACATATTAAGTTATTGTTACTCAGTCTTTAGTTTTCTATGTTGTGTTGTTTTGTGTTCTGTTGTTTGTTTTTTTTCCGTTTTAAGACAGTCATGGTGTTGTCGGTATATTTTCAACGCATGCATTTTAATGTCCACCTGATATATACATACGCCTCCCTGTTGTACTTAACTAGAAAGCGTTTGTCCGTACAGATAATATAAGAAGATAATGTGGTTTGTACGATTGCTAATGAAATAATCTCCATAAGAGACAAAGACACGAAAATTAACAACTATATGTCACTGTACTATTTTTAAAAATTAGAACAGCCCATACCGCATAATCATTTATAAAAGGGACCGAAATAACAAATATTAAACATTTCAAACGAGAAAACTAATGGTCTCATTTTTTTTTTTAAATAATGAACGGACAAAATATTGTTACACAGCAACAAAAGACAATCCTGAATTTCAGGCTTTTAATATGGGACAGGCATATACAGAATGTGTTTGAGGGGCTGTTGGAAAAGTCTTAATTCATTAGACAACATAGATATACATCTACAAAAAACAAACAAAATGGACGAAAAGGAGTTCTTCTACATCTACACCAAAAAAAATACACTATTTACAAATCTGCGATAACTCACAGTACTGAAAAGTAAAATCACACAAAGACTGAACTCCGAGGAAAATGTAAAACGGAAAGTCTCTAATCAAATGGTAAAACTGAAACTCATCAAACGAATGGATAAAATATTTCATATTCCTGACTTGTTACAGGCATTTTTCTATTTAGAAAATGGTGGAATGAACCCGGTTTTATAGCTAGCTAAATCGCTCACTTGTATGACAGTCGTATCAAATTCCATTATATTGGCAACGACGCCTGCACAAAACAAACAGACATAATTGGTACATGGAAACATGTCAATAATACAGCAGTCAACATTCTTGTATAATCCTAATTACTAGAAAAAACCACATACAAACATATTACAAAGACAAACAAAATGGCATACATATCAAGTATATTAGTAAAGATTTAAGACCAGAATACTAGTACACAAATTTAACATACTAGTACAATGACCAAATGACGGGATGTATAAGTACAGAGTCAAGTCATATCTATAACGAAGAAAGATATACTCCAAGCATATATCAAAACAAAAAGACGAGCAACAATCATGTTTTCTAAGTAACACCAAAAGGCTTATAGACAAAGCACGATAGAAAAATGAAAGACAAGAATACGAGAACATCTTTAGAGTGTACAAGTACCACAAGTAACTTAATACCAATAAAAACAAACAAGTGTTTAACAAAGATGCACCAAAAGTCATAAATTAAGTGTAACAAACTCATTCATTGCCTTCTTATTTTTTAATATTAATCATGTATGTTTATTCAAAAACGACTGAAAAGTTTCAAACACTTGGAAACAATGGCATGATAAATGACAGCCAGCTCAAAATTAATAACAACTAACAATAAAATAATTATTTATCCAAGACAAAAAGTCTTTATATACAGGATCACACTGATTACTTAACAAGTTGTATTTTTCCAGAGATTAAGGTAATCCATCCTTAAGTTAAAGAATTGAGAATATAAATAGGGATTGTGTAAAAAATACAACAACCCGACCACATCAAAACATGTACAACAGCAGAAGGTCACTAACAGATCTCCAATGTAGCGAGAAATTCTCGCACCCGGAGTCGTCCTTCAGCTGGCCCCTAAACAAATATATACTAGTTCAGTGATAATGAACCCCATACGTCATACGCACGTTAAAATTCAATTCATAAGAAGTCCAAGTCTGATGTCAGAAGATGTTACCAAAGAAAATAAACAGAATGACAATAATACATAAATAATAACAGACTACTAGCTGTAATCTGACATGCCAGCTCCAGACTTCAATTAAACTGATTGAAAGATTATGATCTCAACATATGAATATTAGGCACAATCCTTCCCGTTAGGGGTTTATTATATATCATGGCATCAGAACATATATGCCCTTCACCATGAAATTATAGACCGTTAATCCAAATCATGCAAAACAGATCACATCGATACAGGCAATTAGTAGACTAGATCCACTATGACATGGTAATGGTTGCAAAAAAATAGTTTTCTTATTTTTGTATTGATTTGGGAGGTTTCTTTATTAAAATGCAATATTTTTTTATTTAATTGGTATAACTTGTCATTTTGATCAAATATTAAAAAAACGGAGAACTTAATATATGTTTATTGTGTTGACAGACCACAATAAGTTCGCGCTAAATGATATTATCATATGGAAAAGGGATATAATATACGATCGGATGATACAAGAAAATCATTCATTGTTATCTATTAATAAATAGAATCAATAAGTTATATTTTCCGTTTGCTCTTTTTAATTCTATAAACACACTTTTTTTCAGGTATATTTGCATGCTAAAAAGCTAATTAAACAAAAGTTCTACACTTCTCTAGACAAATACATGATCAAATGTAATACAGTGGGATAAGCAGGAAAGATGTATTTGCTGGTTCTGATAGTAACCGTACTTGTCACTGAATTAAGATGTTTTTATTCAAAACCAGTGTACATAAATCATGATGAGAAATTTCGGAATATAGCTGTTACATCAGACTTTGTTTACATCGGCGGCAATAGTAAAATAATTAAGCTCAATTCATCCTTGATTCAATTAGACCAGAAATATGTTTCTCTGGAAGGTAGGAACTCCGTTTACGACGAAAACTGGTTGTTGACTACTGATAACAATGCCTCTTTAATTGTTTGTAATTATGACTCAAAATACAACACATTGTGTTTGAAACTCAAACTAAATCTTAGTGTTGTTACTTCTGATTTGAATCTAAGAAGTAATAAACCATCGGCTAAATATTTACTCACTACATTTGAATCATCAAACGTTTTAATAATAGCATCTTCAAAGTGTTTATCGTATGATTTTAACAAACACTGCCATGCTGTATCAACGTATTACTTAGATAGTTTTTTACATGGAAGTACACAAAATCCAGATTATATTGTCGACTATCTACAACAAGAGAAGCATGTTACTTTTAGAGCTGTTCTAGACATAAAGAAGTTTGTTTATTTTCTGTTTAATACAGAAGATGGACATTCAAAATTAGGGAAAATGTGTACAAGTGATACTGACAGTAGAACTAACTCATTTGAAGACATCCCTATCGTATGTGCACATGATGGCAAAAACTACACACTGGCCCACGACGCTATTCACTGGAAGGACTACCTGTTTGTTGCTTTTAGTAATGATTCGATAAATGTAATCTGCAAATACAAGATGCAACATGTAGCAGAAAAGTTTATGAAATCCAGAAAAAAAAGATTAGAATGTCCATATAATACTAAAAATACATACTTCAGAAGGCAGACAATAGCAGACTGGTGTTTCAATGAAACGTCGAGAGTCTGTCAATATGCCTTGAAATATGTAAGTAAAAGTATATGTCCTCTTCATTTCATAATCATAACACATGACATGAATATGTTGAATGTATATAACAGCATGAAAGACATTACATTTTCTATTGATATGACATCATGCACTTTATTAAAAGAAATGTATATATAAACGACTCATTAATTAATAATATAAGTACATACAGAGAGAGAAGCCTATAAAAACCAACATAGAACTATATATATGTGAGAGTCAACTCCAAATCAATCCTTATATTTGTGTACCGTGCCTACGTGACTCTGTTGACCTTTACTTATACAAATTTAAAAAAAAAAATCATATATACGGTAGACTTTTAGAACTTAGTCATGACTTTGGACAGGCACATATATAATGTTGCGTAGTAAAAATGCTAGTGAGAGGTAAACCCTCTCCTGAGATGAGACCAATACGTATAAATAAACTGTACAAATCAATGGGAAAGGGTTTGCTTCATCAAATCGGCACAGACAAAAAATATCATTGCAAAATAATACACCCCTGCCCCCCCCCCCCCCTTCCGCCAAAAAAAAATAAAAATAAAAACTAAACAAACAAAAGGTACCACACAACCATTTGATAGTTAAATTCTTTTTAGTTTGGCCTTCACCAAATGTTCAAGGACAAGTTTTTTTTACAAGTATTTATTCTCAATTTTCTCTTTATTTTAAATGTTAGAATATTCATTTATATATGGTGAAAAAAAAAAAGATGAGTTATTGACCACAATATGCAAAACATAGAAAAATAAATATTTTAATATTGACTGCAAGAGATTGTAGGCTTCTACAAACACTCTTTAACACGAATAACTTACCATGGAATATACTGATACCCAGTTATTTCGAACATATAATTCCTTTTGATTTATTTCACATGAAAACTTATTTTGTCAAACTGTTTTACTTGTTCCTTCTCTCAAAATCACAAGGCGAAAAACGACCCCTTAATCACGTTTGGATTTAACATGAATTCATTATTTTCCAAAAACATAAGTATAAAAAAAAATTCGAAAAAAAATTCAAGAGGAGACCACTGTGTTTTCCTAAAACCATTTATATCTTTCTTAACATCGGCTCTTGTCATTAAACCTCAGGACATTACGTTAAACGTTGGACATTTAACAGGGTCATTATAAAGATAGCAATTACTTAACACATACATTAACCATATGCAAAAAAAAAAAAATAAATGTGTAAATGTTGTGAACTGTATTTCTGTTGGTATAAAAAGTGCCTTAATATTTAATTGTTTGAACAAATTTAATTATTTATGTCTATAGAACACCATCAGAGCTATTGCATTTAAAACGGAATATATATCTTTTTTTATAGCACCACACAAATACTCAATATAACATACCTTTGTGCATCTTTCAGACTGAGCATCCTTGTCCAGAGTTGACTGACGTAGACGACGGATTTTGTAATACTATCTTGTTTGGGTCCGTAGAAGGAGCCTTGCCTTTAACGGAAGATGCGATAATTTACAGCAAAGAGAGTGAAAAAATTGGTGCCATAGTTAAACTGGGTATTCAAAGTTTTTTTACCCACTCAATAATTTTTGCTGGAACCACAACGGGAAAGATTGGTAAAGTATGTAATCTGATTTCTCTTATTTAAGCAAAGTAATACCTTTCAATATAGGTTATCAACAGTTGGTTTCCTTGAAATTTAATTGGTTGCAACGAAAATTGGCGATATTACCTAAAAATGTATCTTTGCGAATAATTTTAAACGAGATAAAGTTTGTCTATAAATCTATTGAGAGACAGATCATTCAACTTCCTTAATTTATTTTAGACGAGTTTTCGTTTTCACTGTTGACCTGCGCCATGTCGTATCATACTCGATGCATTGGTTAATAGATATAAAAATATGTAGTATGAGTGCAAATGTTTTCCTCATTTAAATACCTATGAGGCAAACTTTAACATTTATACATTTAGAAAAAATATTTAAGAAAACAACCTGATTCAGCTGTTATCTTTCTTGACATTAATATTTTGGTTTATCATTCGTATATAGCTGCACAGAACAGGTGAAATTAATAATATGAGTATACAGAAATGACGCCAGATGAGAATACCTCTGTGTATAAGGATGTACTTAGGTGAGGTTAGGTAAAATTTTAGAAATTAAGAAATTAAAATTGGCACTGTAAGCTGGTATAGCATCTATTAAGGGCAAAGATAAGCTAAAAATATTGACAGGTCATGGACCTCCTTTTCGAAATATTTGAGAATTAAAATATAGTGGGAAAAGGTTGACGCTGATTTTTAGCTTATATTTGCATTGGTATTGTTTGGGTCTCAAAACAAAATAAAAAAATTAAGAATCTTCTAAAATTTTGCTAAAAGACCTTTCGTGCGCTATTAATTCTTATGTAAAAAAATAAATAGGTGTTATGGGGCAAAATATTGTACATTGTATTGTATGGAAAAACACCAAGGAGTCCGAACGTTTGACACAAATTAAAAAACCTCACTTAAGTACATCCTTAAGGACTTTAAAGGACACATTGCATAGACTATTCACATCCAGATACAGAGAAAACAAAAAAGTGTCTTATATTTTTTCTTTGTCAATAAATAGGAAATTCCTTTATATCAATACACCATTTCTTTATTTAGGCTGGTTGGACAATATTTTACGAAATTAAAGTCGTCGTTAAGATCATTTTACCATGACCATTAATAACCGATTGCACGATATCATGATAAACAGTGCCTTTCATGCAGCCCAGGTTTTAAATTTATTTCAAAGTACGCAAATTCAGTCATTGTATTTTAGTAAAGCTGCGAAGAGGACACTTCTATTTTATTCCTCATGGAATTTTAATGTCTTAAATTGCCAATCGATTATTCAGCTTTAGTAAAATGTGTGTCGTAAATATCAAATCTGGTACATATGACGTAAAAACAGCCTTGACTGACGATACCCAACTTGCAATGAGTACCCCATTGATGATTCAAAAGATATATCTCATACCTAACCCCTTCTAAACATAATTTGGGAACGAAATTGGGAAAAACAGTTACTCTTGAGTTTCGTAAACTTAAAAGGCATTTTTAAAAAAGTCCTATATGTGAAGTACAATGCATATACAAATCGTTTAAATAGCACTGAAAAAGTATCGTGTTTAAACTAGCATTATTTGCACGTGCATTATATATGTATTTTAAAGCTACACCAGTAAAGCTACAGTTTAATACTTTAAATCAACCTGATTTACTTTTTAAAGTCAAAGCGTAAGAAGATAGATTTTTTTGTTGAATATCTGCTTTTATCGAGATTTTAAGCCCGGATATTTGTCACACATTAACTGTTGTAGTTTCTAGTTATAGCTATAGGCCCTTATAATATAAGTGATAGCGAAGATCATTCGTATTTATTAGTAAGCTTATGTCTTGTTCAATTTACAATTTCTGAAGCCATATAAGCCTTATGTTTGGTTAATGGTAATAAGCTATGCTTTGTTTGATGTTTATTCGACATTACTACCATGAGTGCAAACTTGTTATATTAATATAAAATGTGAGACATGACCGTTTCCGTAGAAATGAAACGGTAAACACGTTCAGATGATGTGTCGGCTGATACGACCTGGACATTGCTGACATTTTGACAAAAACACACATCAGTTCAAGGAAGACTCTATTCCTTTCAAACCGGCATATGCGGCCTGGTATGCCTTCCCTTCCTACACAATCAAATTTTTTACCGATTTAAAAAACAGAGAAGTGAATTAAGAAACCACCCAAAACATGAACATAATGCAGAATACTAGTGACAGAAACTGGGTAAAGAAAGAAAACAATGGCGTGAACTGGTATAAATCGTCTGTTATCCTGCCAATTCTAATTTTCCATTTACGTTATTCGTGGACTTTGCCACTTCTACAGCTACACAGCCAATTTTGCATAGGTACTATTTTTGTACATTAAATCTGTAGAACTGAAAATTTACTTTTGATATTTAAAAGTACTATTTCTTTACTTTAAAATTATTGTACTATTTACGTACCTATATTTTACAGTTCTTGATTTGTACTTAAAATTTTCGTATAACAATAATACCGAAAGCGATCACAATATTCCACATTTGAAAATCATAATTTTAAGAGATTTGAAATAGACATATTATCAAAATGCTGAAAATGTAACGTTGTAATGCCCGGGTCACACTGTCCCGATTTTTACGCTGATGGTAACACGAATATGGAAATTTTCACTTCTTCAATCCTACGGGGAAAACTTCGGGAAGGGTTCTAAATTTTTTAACATGTTAAAAAATCCCCGAAGGTGTGTCCGATCTTGAGGGTTCGTATTGAGTTCGTATCACCATCCTCACCATCGTGATGTAACAGGGAATGCATCTTTGAACATCGTATTTCATTCGTGTTTCCATCGTTTCCATCGGGCACTTTTGACATTACGATGTCTACACGATTGAATCACGAAGCTACCCGAAGGTATAACGATGGCAACACGACTTCGTGAAGACCTCGTAATCCCGTCGTGTTGCCATCGAATAAAAGTACGAAGGCGACAAGATGGAACTACGACGGCAATAAATCCAGCTAAATCTAAGTTAATTTTCGCGCTGAAATACATTTAAAGTGCCATACGTGATATGCACTGGTCAGTCTAATACGACAGTTAAGAAAGACGTTCAGAAAACATGGAGCTCATATCGTAAGATTTCTATTAATTTAAATTTAACAAGAACAGCAGCTATTACAGGCTTAGGATTTACTTTTACAAGTAAAATATTATTTTTTGTCAATTTTTCAAGTAACATAATGAAAATCATAAAAGGCGCCTCGTACACCAACACTGCAGGTACACGTATATAGGGAAACCAACTTTTTCTTCATAATTCTATTTTTTTATGTATCGTCTGAGTTGTTGTCACACGAATGTTAACTCCATAACCCTTTTGTTTTCTATATGTCATATTTTGCCGCATTTGTTGCTTTCCCTCTATCCTTTCTTTTGTCTATATTATTATGATATTCTCCTGAAAAGTGCTCTTTTTGAATAAAAGGGATCAACGAACCCATTACCTTACCTTTAAGATAGATCAGTAAACATGGGCATAACTATGGGTGATTATTCAGACTAGTGCACATATTTTACAGTCCAAACAAGGCAATGCCGAGCGTGGCATCCCCTCGTATGTAACACATTGGGATACAAATATGGACACTATATTTGTATATGACACATGCAGAAAATGGTAAATTGAATATGCATATTTGATACATAAACTATTTTTTTGGGAATCAACCAAAACATTCAGTAACTGGAAATACCTTTAATATTGTCTTTAGAACAAGCAGGTAAAAAACATAAGCAACCAATTTCCAGTGTTTTATGCTATTTCAAGGAGAAAAAACAAGTCCATCTGCATGACCTTGACCTTGGCCTTAAACGTAAAAATGTCAGATCATTACAAGGAGGAATTATATACCAAATGTGGTTAAAATCTTTTCAAGCATATTGGTTTCAGAGTGTCCACAAGGGTGATAGTGCCTTGTATTACAACTGCCACTGTGACCTTGACATTTGAACTTTAAAGTCAATAGCGCTTAAGATATACTTAACTAGTATACCAAGTTTTGTGCATTTTGGTTCTAGAGTTTCCATAACAATTTTATATACACGCAACTTACATGTAGTAGGCGAGGGGATAATAAACTAAGTTTTATCCTTCAAGCCCACGGTCTTCCGTCTTATGATTAAACAAAAATGAAATGTGCAATATAATGTTTATTCAATATTGATCAAATAATTAAAAACGCATGATGCATTCGGCATATAATTTAAATGTATCGGAAGCTGTACACGACTACTTTTAGACATCGTATGGCCGTCGCGCCATGATCGTAATCCATCGTGGAGCCTTCGTAATCCATCGTGTAGCCTTCGTGATCCATCGTGTAGGCTTCGGCTGAGATATGAAGCTTAAAAATCCGTCTTCGGTTAACCTTCGCATGTCCATCTTGTGCTACGTATATAATTTCGGCATGGTCGTATAGACTTCGTTATTCATCATACTTGCTTCGGTTACTTTTTTGTATTTTAACTAGATCGGGACCAACTTTGTACGAACTTACAATTTTCGCATTCGGGTGTCCATCGTATATAAAAATCGGGACAGTGTGACGCGCGCATAACCAAAACTTTGTAGTACTTAAATTTTCAAGTACTAATCAAGTACTGTAAAACACAGGTACCTAAATATTCCAATAATTTTAGAGTAACAAAATACTACTGAATATTAAAAGTAGATATCCAGTACTACAGATTTTTGGTACAGGCATAGTACCTATGCAAAAGTAGCTGTGTAAAATATCACTAGTAAAAACAATGCTAGACTAATCTGGTCCTTGTTTGTCAAAGAACACAATGATAATTCTAGTATGCCTCGCAAGTTAAGCCATGAGGTTTTATTCGGTCTGACTAGTTTTATCTAGTTAAAGAGACTATCTAGTATATTGTCAAGGTTTTTTTTGTCACGAAGAAGGTCTCTGTCTGTAGTTTGGAGTACTTTTTCGAACGCCAAATCATACGAACATTTATCAATGGATTTTGCTCTATATGTCAAGTATGTGGTCAAACATGATGCATTATAAGCTGAATTATTGAGCCAATTATCTTATTTGAAAAGATGCAATGATATGTAATGTTATCACCTTTTTATGAGATAATTTTTGCAAATTCTACACTTTTTTTGTTGTATTAAGAGGATGAACATCTTTTTAAGACAGCAAAATTTAAAGAACTAAATAAAATGGGATTATATCTGCTTTTTCTCTTTCATCCGAATTCCGAAGAAAGTGCTACTTATTTCCAAATAAATCATTACGTCTTCGTTTGCTGCAGAGTTTATCAGAATTTTGCTTCCAGATTCTGTTTGAACAACACCAACTTTAACTTGCTTTTCTTGGCATTGCGCGGATCCAGTTTTAAAGAGAGAGTGAAATTGTTCAATTACTTGAATACCAAAACGAATCATAAACACCTGAAAACAAAGCGAAACCTACAATGATATTCAGTTTCCCTGTAAAATTCAACAACAACGAATAAAAATTAATACCACACACAATATAAAGAAATCATGAGACTTTGGAAATTTGAAAATCAAAAGAAAGAAAATAAGCTTTCTCATGTTTATAATGACTACAAATACCTTCGCCAAATCGCCAAATAAGGGCTTAGAACTAGACGCAACAACAGTTTCGAATTATGTGTTTATCGACAGGTTGTAGGTATCCCCATGGGCACTAATTGTGCCCCTTTAATAGCAGATTTGTTTTTGTACTGTTAAGAATCACAGTTTATTAATAAACTCAATAAAGACCCGTCGAAATTGCATTTAATTGATAAATTCAACTACACTTACCGTTATCTTGATGTAAAAATCAAGAATTTTCTCAATATATTGCTGAAATTTACCCAAAGGAACTTACTCTTAATAAATCAAATGTATTCGGTAATAACTGTCCTTTCCTGAATTTGGATATTTCGGTTTTAAACGGGAAACAACACACTAAAATTTACGACAACAGAGACAATTTTTCGTTCCCTATTGTTAATTTTCAATTTGTAGATGGTGATGTTCCTTTGGCACCATTTTTCGGTGTTTATATTTCACAACTTGTTCGCTATGCCCGTGTCTGTTGTGACGGGTTTTTTTTTATTTTAACGAACGCAACCTATGTATTACTGGTAAATTATTAAACCAGGGATATTGTTACCATAAATCACTTTACTAAATTTTTCCATAGATATAAAGATTTGGTTTTGAAGTTTGGTTGTACCTGCAGAAAACTTATTTCAAACGGGATAGCACATCCTCATTTTTACGGAAATGTTGTTAACCGTGCCCAGAAATTTAGAAAGGATCCATGTAAACTTGTTGCTCCTTTAAATAAACTTATTCTAAAAGGTATATTCTATCTAATGAGTTAAGCATTTTTCAACTGATTTTTATAGTTCTTTCTTTTATTGTACTGTTATACCACTGTCCCAGGTTAGGGGAGGGTTGGGATCCCGCTAACATGTTTAACCCTGCCATGTCATTTTTGTATGTGCCTGTCCCAAGTCAGGAACCTGTAATTCAGTGGATATCGTTTGTTTATGTGTTAAATATTTGTTTTTCTTTAAATTTTTTACTTAAATAAGGCCGTTAGTTTTCTCGTTTGAATTGTTTTACATTGTCGTATTGGGGCCTTTTATAGCTGACTATGCGGTATAGGCTTTGTTAATTGCTGAAGGCCGTACGGTGACCTATAGTTGTTAATGTTTGTGTCATTTTGGTCCTTTGTGGATAGTTGTCTCATTGGCAATCATACCACATCTTCTTTTTTTATATTGTTATCTCGTTAAAAAGCAGATATTTACCAAAACTTTTTTTTTAAGCTGAATAATCGATAGCTAATTTAAAACAATAAAATTCTATGAGGTATGTAGGTAATATAAACTCATTAACTAAGCGAGTTTTTTCAACATTCGCCGCGCCACTATTTATGACTCGTTAAGCACACATGATAATTGAAAATGTTTCCAGTGTTTGTACGTACAAACTTATAGAACATATGGAAAGCCATATCTATTAAGAAGATAGAATATCTAAGTCATAAACAATTCTGCACTATGAACACTATTAACGCATCTGGTGCAAGGAAATTAGTATCATTAATTTTATTAAGGAATATTTCGAATGGCAGACTAGTAAAAATATCGGCAAGTACTATATTATATTTTTCAAATGAAACCTACCCGAACATAGTTGATACTATGTTATAATTCCACGTATTGGCAAATGGGTGCTTCTGTTTCTCATATGTTGATTTTGGTCTATTCAAAAAGTATAAACGTTATATAGCCAACAAGATCAATATCAAAAAGAATCAAGATGGAATGTAAAATAAGAAGAAGAAAGAATTTTCGATTTAATTTTCTACTGTTAGATATTTGTGGATGATAGAAGAAGTAAACAATTAGGAACATTTTACATCGTTCAACATTCGTTTCCAGTTTTAGATATACAAGTTCATAACCAGAGTGTCTATGTGATGACTGAGAATACGGTAAGAATGTGTAAAATATAGTATGAACATAGATCAACTAG
This sequence comes from Mytilus trossulus, assembly GCF_036588685.1. Taxonomy (NCBI): domain Eukaryota; kingdom Metazoa; phylum Mollusca; class Bivalvia; order Mytilida; family Mytilidae; genus Mytilus; species Mytilus trossulus. The sequence continues at coordinate 52,809,674 of NC_086373.1, forward strand.
AAATAAGTTTTGAAGCAACATTAATAAATCTCTTTAATTGCACAATAATAAAACTTCTAAATCGCCAATAATGACGAAGTCGTCAGAGGGTAAAGCACGAGAAACTTCTCTTCGTGGGCGGTTCAAGTGGTTCATTTTAATTTTATTAGTTTGATTTAACCATACACATAGTTTTTACAAGCCTGTTTGCACTGACTTACTAAATCAAAGAAGTTGTAAAATGTAACACGTTGGTGCTATAATGCAATATCATGTGATATATTGTTAAAACAACAATGTAATTGTATTTAAGGTCATAAAGATCGCTGATATTGACCCATGTCCCTCGAATGTACTTTGCCTGGAATGTATGACATCGGAAAATCCAGCTTGTGGATGGGACATTCTAATAGCTAGGTATGTATCATATAGATATTTACAGAAGAATTATATAGCATAGTATTTACATTAAATTAGACGGCATGTGTATCCATTGTCTTCTATTTTTTATATCTTGATTATGTTGTTTTTTGAAGTTAATATTTTTCGTTTGATTGTCTTGCTTTGAATGTGCGTCGGTTTGATATCAACAGTGTCAAAATATGTTCTGATCATATTCCATTTAAAACTCTAGTGGCAATATATATTTAAACTGGGGTCTGAATATTCTACATCCTGTTCATTGATTCTATGAAATTTGTCAAATACTCAGATGGCAACAATAGTCTATCGATATTTTGAAATGTGACCAAACAATTAAATTATTGAAACAAAGGTACAAAACACTCAGAAAAACGTATGAACTTCAACTGGCAAACATGTAATTCGTCGACAATGTATGCGTTTTCTAAAGAAAAAAAATAAAGAACAACAACAACAATTTAGATTGCTGTTGGTTACCAGCTGTTGTTCAATTGAACTGCATGTAAGATTACTGGCATACACATGTACTCTACGACAAATTAGACCATTCGTCCTAGAGTGAAATTTGTACCTGGGTTTTTTAAAAAGGTAGATTTTTATGATTAATATAACCAAGTGAACGAACTTGACGTAGATGAACATAGTTAACTGAAACAAATGAGATAAAATCATCTTATATAAAATTGAGAATGGAATTTAATATTTAACACAATGTTCCCAAACAGCTAAACGTATCATGTTTTGTATTTTTGGACAGGTTAACGATGATAGGTGTGTAACGTTACCTAATAAACATGGCGTAAACTAAACGTAATGCTATAAATATTGTTTCGTGTCAATTTCAATTTCACCGATAGTTTCAAATGTTGATTGATATATAGGACTTAAAATTAAATTAAAAATGCAATCGATAAAGTATACATGTGTAGTAAAGGGTTATGTGTTATGATTGCCAATAAAGCAACAACCCATAAAAAACACGTTACAAAAGTATAAATAAACTCAAAATAGATACTAGGACTACATTTTCTATTTACGCCAGACGCGCGTTTAGTCTACAAAAGACTCATCAGTGACGCTCGATCCCAAAAAGTTATAAAAAAGTCAAAAAAGATACGAAGTTGAAGAGCATTGATGAACAATTTAAACTATTCCTTGTAGCTAAATTTTTCGAAGCGCGGTATGTTTTAAAAAAAACAATCGCGTAAATATTCATAAAAAAGCGTCTCAAAAAAAGTCAATACAAGTTATACATGTGTACGATTTTTTCAGACAATTGAATTTTAGAATAGATTTGTCGATCAAAATAAAAACGGAAACGGAAAAACATCAAGATCAGATTGATTTTTGGAGACACTTTTCTTCTTCCGACGAACGAAAGGGGAAGAATTTTTGGGCATTCAAACAGGCTTTTTCTTTTTAAATACGAGTAAAAAGTGTTCACAAAGCACGATTGAACCTTTTGTTGATGGATTGTCGATAAATAGATGTCCACTGACACACATGTATTTAGGACAGGAATATATATACCGTGAAAAACAATACTCAGTCGCCCAAGAGGGCTGAATATCTAAACTACAAATGGAATATTGGCGTAAAAAAGGCAGAAAGAGGAAAATGTTTGCCAACTTAAGCCCACTTTCAAATACATGTACTTGTTATTGTTCTTTAAAATGTAGAAAACTTGACATAAATCCTAAAACACCGAATTACACTATCCCATGATGAAAGTGTTTTTGCATATTAAAATATGTATATCCGAGGCCAGCGAATCAACAACAAATACTTGTCAATTTAAAGTTATTGGTTTACCAGCTATCTGAAGGCCTGGGATATTGACCACCGCTGTAAAAATTAGGTAGTTTGAATAATAGGTTGAATAATAGCTATAACACCCACAGACCCCTTCTTGTGATATTTTAGGACTGTTTAACGTTGAAATCTAGCACTATTTAGTCAAAGTCGTTATCCAGTCTTCTGTCGAATTGTAAATTGACGACCAAAGTTCAATTCACTTTGCAACCTTTTGTCTAACAAGGCAAAGGACCTTGTATGTTTCAATTCTTAAAAACAAAATTCAGTAATATACATTCAATACAGCAAAATGAAATCACTCTTTAATTGAGTTTACCCTATGTGTATTTGTTGTCTATGTCAAATGTACAAATGCATCTTTTTCACAACACTAATGTTTTGTATTTTGAATAATATAGAATGTTCTGCATTATAGTTGTACTGTTAATCCTGATAACTCTACTTGGTGGCTGCCATCTGTTGGAGGGCAATGTCTTAAAGTCAATGCAAAAGAATTGGTGATTGATGAAACAACAGATAATGTCAGTATCATTATTTTATTTTATTTTTTTGTATATAACTGGCTGAGGTTAAATATCGAAATCATACTTAATTTTTCAACATTTGACACATATTCTTATATTACGTGCGTCTTTCGCTTTGTGAATAAAACCATGCTCTAAATCCAAAATAATTTGATTCCGCATGCGTATATTGACTACTGTAGTATAATGAGTTTTATCAAATTGGCATGCATTTAATATATTTCATTAACATTCAAACTCTCAAATGGTGCACATGTTACTTATTCATTTTTTACGACTTTAATGTGTTGCAATTCACAATTAACATATTTGACCTAGAAACGACGCCATTCATGCTGACTGTTCTAAAATCCTCCCTCAGTAAAATCACATTGCCAGTCGTTTGCTTGTTTACAAACAAAAAAGAAGGTTCATGGAAGAGCATACTCAACAATATACACTTATACAAATCGTACATATATATTCCCTTAATTGTCATTATCAGAATCGAAATAATTGATGCAAGCTATAATTTATTGTAGTTCTAACCTGGGTAGCTATTATATTATATATATCACTCGCACAAACAATTGTTATTTCCCTGCTGGAAACGGTTTAATCATTTCTATTATTTTACCTTTTCTGAATATTGATGTTTGAACCGTAAACAAAATATTTTGGTGATCAAAGTGTTGGTCCTAGACATGTTATATAATTATCACGAATGAACAACAGAGAAAACTAAACAAAAAGTATCGGCAAAATACTAGGTGTCACTTATGAGTGTTGTTGACCATATGGTAACATATTTAAGACATTTTGGCTTATATTTTGAAGACTAAAAGACGTTGCGAGACAATTTATGATAGGCAAAAAATAACGATATGAATACATAAGTATAATGATATTATCATGGACAGGAGTTGGTCGATATTTAAATGCTTGCGTGAGGGATAATCTGCCTTGTACTCAATAAAAACAACTTTAAAATCAAAATGTGGTCAACGTGAAAGCTTCCTATAATAAATACGTCATACTCAGGCAAAAGTTATCAAATATCAACCTTTACATCACACTTATATGAAAACGGAGCTGTGACTTGATTTTCAATGACACAGTTGTTCACTAGAGACCAAATTGCCTGTAACTTAAAAATATCTAATAGGAAAAAACTCTTCCAACAAACATAATCATCAAACATTGTTTTTACACCACACAGTATCCACTTATTATGTTCTAGTCCAAATACCATTTTTGCATGGAACGAAATGCATGCAAAACTGCCAAATGACCTGTACAATTTTCAAATGGACTTCAGCTGTAAAGAAAAAAAACCGGTTACATGAGATAAAGTACTCTTTTTTTTAAATTGGGTAAGACGAATAGATGTCTTCAGTGTGGGCAATTTAAAAATGTAATTGTACTACACACAATGTAATAAAATCAAAAGATACCACGGGACATTTAGATGTCTATCTGAAGATACCAAGACCTTTTTGATAAATACTTTGCACCAACTTCGCAAAAAATACACGATAATATTGAAGTTTAAATTCGAGGTACTGACGTTATTTATCATCCTAATTACATGTTTAAGTGTCTTTTATTTTGTCTGTGTACAATTATAACCTTAAATATTTATTCTATTTCGGTAATGTTCATTTGAAGTGGCCTGCAGGTACTTATATATCAAATAGTTACCTTTAACTTATTAATTTTATTAATGTGATCATTGCGGAGACCAACTTTCCGGTAATTATAAATCGCCTTTGTCTTTGATGTTTCCACCAATACAAAGCATGAATTCTACAAGCAAATCATGCATGCAAAATTCTATGTTTGTACTTAAATGTGTACTTGTTGCAATCGGCATAATCGTGTAGTATGACAATCTGTTTGAAAATAAACTGAAACCAAAGTCAGCGGAAAACTCCATGTTTGTGACATTTTAATTATTTGCAGAAACACCCAGAAGTTTTGTCAGTTCAGCTATTGTTTGATCCAGATGTTAACTTTTATGGAGGAATTTGTCTGAATGAATTAAGTAATGGTCAGATGATGGAGTTAAATGGATATTATAAATGCTCATTGTCTGTTGGCGATGGTAACTAAAGATTAAGTAATAAAAACCCTATTCACCAAATATTATTAGTTACATAGTGTGTTAGAGACCTAGTATGATATATACAGGGTAAGTAAATTCCATATGGGGTTCGAGCGACCTAATATAATATAAACAGTATCAGCAAATTCCATATGGGGTCACTACCACACTATGTTACGAATTTATCTTCCGACTATCTTTATTTGTTGAATTTAGACTAAAGTTGTCTTATTTGCTTTCATGACATATCTTCTTTTTTCTGAATTAAAGTGTTCAAGTGTTCAATTTTACGAACTTTCTTCAATTGGTCTGCACTAAACGACTAATGTAAACGATACATATGTATTATCAACATTCTTCATTGTTCTTGATATCAACAATATTAAACAGAACTTTAATAGTTTTAAATAATCAAACAGTACCCAAGTCGTAAATCCACAACTAACCGAGTATTGAAATCAGCCCCGCATCCCTACTATCCTAATATTGAATATACACGGTCTCCACGAGGTCGCTTTTAACCAATCATATTCCTAGAAATGTAAAGGAGGTAAGATAAATATGCATCTGTGCATTCAGATGAGCACAACACGATTTGCAAAGACTAACACATAAACAATAAAACAAAAGCTATCGTAAAACAAAAGATCTTAGTTTATCTTGTTATTCTTTTTTATATAATACTTTCCTGATACAATACTACGTAAATAAAGCATACATGTTCTTTGGCATTTACTTTATAATATTTTCAGAAGAAAAAAAAACCACAATTACCACACCAAAATCAATACTGATATTTGGTGAAACATGTACTAATAAAAAAAAAAGTAAGCAGATATGATCGAGAATATTTGCCCTGTAGGTAAACTTTCTCTCTTAGTTATTTAAGATTAAGTATCTTTGATTTTTTTAATCTTTGTTAAACAAAAACACATAAAGAGACGGTTTGACAGAATCAAGTATTGCAGAACAAACAATGATAAAATAACTTTAAAAAAACATTTTACAAAACATATCACAGAAAAACAGATATTTAGCAAGTCACTAATCGAAGTAAATGTCCTCCGTGAGAGACAATTGGTATATTATTTTTTTTAAACCAAATGATAAATTATATAATGGGTATTATCACTGAACTAGTTTACATATTTTTAAGGAGCCAGCTGAAGGACGCCTCCGGGTGCGGGAATTTCTCGCTACATTGAAGACTCATTGGTGGCCTTCGGCTGTTGTCTGATCTATGGTCAGGTTGTTGTTGCTTTGACACATTCCCCATTTCCTTTCCTAATTTTTTTAGATATTTACATGTTGTATACTGTCTCTTCAAACTGCGATAGTTTTACTTCCTTTCAGAACCATTCCAGTTGTATGTGATATCAAACTCTACGCTAATAGACATGGAGGAAGTCATTATAGCGTCAACAACTGTCAATGTATTTAAATGCTCTGCGTTCAACAGGTATATATCATGCCTCTTTTTCACAAATTATCAAAATCATAGAACTAAAAAAGATAACATGTGTTAAAGTTGCTACATTAGATACTTTTGAAGATAGAAAAATGGCTAGTGCACAACAAAATTAATATATTACGTCAATTCTACCTCAGGAATAGATTACCTTAGCTGTATTTAGCAAAACCTTTAGGAAATAGGATGATTTTATCGCAAACGTTTATTCGGAAAATGGATTCTTTCACAATACCCTGTTATTTACGATACTTACCCACTCAATATAAATTATACATGTTCGGACTTTTAAATGCTAGGATTAACAAAAATTTAAAAATATCGAAAATCGATTAAATAAGTTAAGAGATTTAACTGTGTACAGTAGAAATATATATCACTATTTATAAATTAATTATCTAATTGATATGATTATTACGATGTCCCGATATGATATTGCTGGAAAGTAAGACGAGACAAATTCAATACACTTGTGGTTTTTGAAAATTATAAAACTGGACAGACCAGATGTCTGTTTTCTCTATTCATATATTTTTGCGATCTTAGGTCTTTAAATACATATAAAGGTTTCCGATCTGAAAGTTAATATACTTTTTTTCTATTCCCGATGTAGCTGTTATGTCTGAGTATATGTTCGCATGGTATGCGATGTAGCATTACAGAAGACGCTAAAAGAGGGCGAAAGATTAATTAACATGCAAACTCATAGATCAAAAATAAACTGACAATGCTATGGCTACAAACAAAATATAAAAAGATAAACAAAAGTACAAAAAACACAGTTATGTCAACTGATATTTATCAGATCATTACTGAAGAGAGAAGTTTATGGTCAAAACGCGAATCTTGCGAAGAACATTTAATGCAGTTAATGGTAATTCTTTAACCGGTGTCTTCCTTATCAAACAAAACAGATTACAACATCGATATACTAATGTTGCATTTCTTTAGAGATTCATATTCTCTGACTGTGTTTTATATTTCTTGCGGCGATAGGCGAAAGAGATACAGGGGACTAACAGGAAGTATAGTTAATGTACCGTGTAAAGCCTTCATACTAATTATATTTTGCGGGATTGTCCTGATTTCATCATTTATAACACTTTGATTCTGATATTTGATTTCTTCACATGATACAGGAGGTTTTTGGCTCTTTTCATATCGTCTACTACAATATATAATATAAATTTCCTTTACATGGTTTTTAATAAATGTCTTATTATAAATGAATTTTTAGCTGCGGTGCATGTGCAAATACAACTGGTTGCTTTTGGTGCCTGGAAACCGTATCATGCGTTAGACCAACCTCAGCCTGTGCTACCTCAGTAACCATTTCGGTAGGTTATTCAGCATAATGATGTACGGGATTGATGAGCAAGTTATATTGCAATATCAGTATATCTGCAATGTTCCATTTTTATATTTTTCGACAAGCAACAGTCACATTACAGGTTTATTCCTTAACACTCTATTTTTTTTTGTTATACATTAAATACATGTATACAAATTAATTCAGAACAAATAACTATACATATACCATTTCTAATTGATATATTAGTGTGCTGTTGACGGGGATATTCTCATTTTAGACATGAATACTCTTTTTACTAGACGTACCATATTAAAACCCTAAATTTATAAATTCACTATTGTCAAGGTACCTGAAAATGTTCTATAAAAAAGAAAAATATTCAAAGAATGGCACAATATTATATAAGAATAACCTGTTGAAAGACTGATACTTTGTTTAAATTTGCTTCTCTGATAAACGTGTTTTTTATACCCTCGGCAGGGTTTCAACAAAAAATAATTTAAACATTAGTACCCTTATCAGGAACTTACTTAATCAAAATCAAAAAGCAAAAAATACTGTATTGTGACAAAACATTACAGCAATTGTATGTTATTGCCTGTGAAAGTGTGAACCGTAGTTTCTGAAGGAAAGAACTTATGTCAAGTTATCAACAGATAATTTAAAGAGATGGTTTTAGGTCCATTTATTTCATGTTTTTCAACATGAATGTTTGAGGTGAGTTAAAATCTTGAATACGCGCTTAGAACGACTAATGGGCTGATATCGTCGGATAATATTTAACAGTAACTCAGTAGTGGTGTCATCTTCTCGCTATTCAATAAAACAAAATGTGCCTGTAGCCCTATTGCTAGTAGATTTCATTTTTTTCCAACAATTGAGACATCTTCATTTTGTTCATTACCAGCACAGATAGAACCTCTAATAGAAGAGCACATAACTACACTTCTAGAGGACCTGAGTTCACATATATACAACAAAGTGTTTGTTTTGAATATTTGGACTCTTGTTTGGTTTACACGAATATTTAATTTGTGTACGCCCCGTCGCATACAGTCATAGCTAAGTCATTAACTGTTATGTCTTATTTTGAATTGTAAAATATCTATGAACGTGAAAAATAACCGATAATCATGAACGTGTCCACCAAATCACACGTCAAGTATTTGACGATTTGAAATAAAAACATATTTTCTCAAAACATATGCAGCTCGGCGAAAATCAGTTACCCCTTAAAAATTCCAACCTGTTGTTAGCTGTTTCGCTTTGGTCGCTCTCTGTCAAACTGATATAAATTGTTTTAAAGTAAATAAAAAATTGTTTCGACATCACACTGCTAGCCTTCTTTTACATGCGCGTCAAGAATGCGAAAAGGTGTAGGTACAATCCAAGGTAAACTCAAAAGTTGGTACTTGATACTATTCCGCAAAAAATACGGCGTTTATGAGTTAGAGAAAATTTCGATCTGCTCAGAATGATATGTCAAGGAAAGATTACATCTTCTTGAAACCATCACTTATTACTTTATGAACTAGCACGTAAAACATTAAACTCAGCGTGTCGGTTAAGCACACATCAGGAATTATATTCATATATCATTATGATATTCTCGTTCTGAATATGCCCTAATTACACCACTGTCCAAGGTGAGGGGGAGGAATAGGATCCCGCTAACATTTTTAACCCCGCCGCATTTTGTATGTGTGTGCCTTTCCCAAGTCAGGAGCCTGTAATTCACTGCTTGTCGGTTGTTTATTTGTTACATATTTGTTTTTTTTGTTTTATTGATTTTTAACATAAATTAGGCCGTTAGTTTTTCTCGTTTGTATTGACTTACATTGTCATTTCGGGGCCTTTTATAGCTGACTATGCGATATGGGTTTTGATCATTGTTTTAGACAATACGGTGACATATAGTTGTTAATTTATGTGTCATATGGTCTCTTGTAGAAAGTTGTCTCAATAGCAATCCTACCAAATCTTCTTTTTCATAATCTTGACATTGAACGTTAAACAGCCTATCATTCAATCACCGTAACAGGTCAGAATATAGCTTGAGCATTCTTCTTGTTGAAAAATTCAACATTCGGTATCTGCCTGTACCAAGTGTAGAGCCTATCATGCAGTTGCTTTGATGAGTTATTTTATATCATATAATTGTTTAAGATTACCTATTTTAGCGTATAAGGTCAATGAGGTTTCATGTTTGGCATTGTTTCACTTTTGCCATGTCAGGACGTTCAGATCTTTTGGTGTGTGCTTGTATTTTGATCATACATGAAGACCGTTAAGTTACTTATCCACCTCCTATTGTCACTTGAATGATACATGAAGTAGTATCACTGGGTAGACTTATACGTGTTGACCTTATAAAAAACCAGTTGTGTTTCGGAGCATTAGATGTTGTACATATTCTTTTTTGCACAACTGTATAGGAATACGGTATAAAAACCAAATTGGTTGATTTTTTATAATGTTTAATTCGTTTAGTGTTTGTTTAGTCTGTTATGTTTTTATTTTGGTTAAAGATGACCAGAGACCAATGTCCCAGATTAACAAGTACTACAGTATTCATACAGGGTAGCGACACAACAGTTCTAACTGAAAATTTGATGATACATGTCATTAATTTATATAAATATGTAAGTAAATAATTTATATTTATTATATCAATCAATTTTACAAATGCTAATATTTGAAGAAAAACTTCCAGGATACCTATTCAACACTGCAATAAGATCATTGAATATCGTTTTTATTGGTATGAATATTGATTTTGTTATCAATAAATTAGAAGCTAACTAAATATTACTAGTATGTTATATACATATACATATTCATGGATCTACAATCTGTCGATACCTGTAACTTGGCATTGCACAAGGCCATGTTTTTTTCTCTGGCTGTTTATGACGTCTTTACACTTAATCCATTGGATGTTGGATGTGTACAGATTGATAGTTTAGTCTTAGATGCATGTTTTTTTTTTATTAGTTGTTAGTGGCTTTGAACTCGCTATCAGATAACTGCGAGTACTCTCAGATCTGTTCATTGTGTCTTTTTGTGTCGGGATGTATAAGTACCTTGCCACGTCCACTAGTATTTTTGTCCATCTGATGAATTAAGCCTTTTTCAACTGGTTTTTATTGTTCATTCTTATGGTGTACTGTTGTACCACTGTCCCAGGTAAGGGGGATGGGGTTGGGATCCCGCTAACATGTTAAACCCCGCCACATTTTTTATGTATGTGCCTCTCCCAAGTCAGGAGCCTGTAAATTAGTGGTTGTCGTTTGTTTATGTGTTACATATTTGTTTTTCGTTAATTATTTACGTAAATAAGGCCGTTAGTTTTCTCGTTTGAATTGTTTTACATTGTCTTATCGTGGCCTTTTATAGCTCATTTTGCGGTATGGGATTTGCTCATTGTTGAAGGCCGTACGGTGACCAATAGTTGTTAATATCTGTGTCATTTTGGTCTTTTGTGGATAGTTGTCTACATCTTCTTTTTTATATTCCATGTGTATCATTTGGAAGCCTCTTACAGCAATTTCATTTAGCTTCCTCCTCAATGCAATATTACACTATACATGACGTCGTATAATATCATTGCAATTGAAATTAAGTATAAATTATGCCGTGAAACAAGAGGCATGCATTGATATTTGTTTCAATAATAGCAATCCTAGACAAGCATTAGATATCAATGGCAATCACATCGGTATATACCTGAAAACAAGTATTGCAACACTTCCATTGAAAGCAATGTAAAATGACACGATCTTCGGTCTATTCACATAATGAAGCAAGTGTTAACAAAAATATAAAAAAAAAGTTAAGTCCTAATTATTTTTCTTTTTATAGAAACAAAGCACGGGTAAACTGTTTTGCGTTGTTGGTAATGAAGGGTACGCAGCTGTTTTAGATGACTCATATACTTATGTTGTATGTCAGGATGTAAAGGTATATAAACGTGCTAAACATTGTGCACGACATATGATTTTAAGGCAGCAGTAGTTGACCGATAATCCTATTTCATATTTTTGTTTATTACATTCCAAAAAACTATTCATGATTCCATAATGAGGAGTACCCAAATTGCATCTATGCGTAAATTCACATCATTAAAAACCAAATAACAGATGTTTTGGTGTTTTTTTTCAAATATTTCGAAGAAATTGACTCTACTGCATGCTCACTATTTTTTTATTTTTAAATTGATGCTTGAAACAATTTTTTTGCCTGGTTATTTTTTTACAAAATGTCTTTTTGTGAACGTCGCATGGCGGCGTTTCGTACATTTTGTTTGTATATTCGAATACATTCACCTATTTCATTAGACGTGTATAATATCAAATAATCAAACTAAAAATTGTTTAGTCTCAAAAGAAAACGTTTGAAAATTGCTAAGCTGTTTATGTTGAATAGGTGTAATTTGGGCACTCAGTGCAATTCAGGTACCCTGACGTTATATATATAGTGTTACATTGTATCAGATCTAACCTGGAGTGTAATAACTTGTAAAATGTTTCACATGGCTTACTGCAGTAGGAATTATTCTTGCTTCTTGGGTAAACTATTAACTAAATATCCGGGTACAAATCATGAAAGCCTTGACGTCTGCAAACATTGAACTTGGTCATAGATGCATACTTCTTTCATGTAATTTGCTTGTTCTAACAGCAATAATGATAAAGTTCAAACAAAATTACGGAAAACTTTCTAACTTTGTATTTATCACATATCACTTCTGTAGAATGCTTTCCATCAAATTGCATGCAGTTTAGACACAAGCACACTCTTGTTTGGGTAAATTTAACGAAAACGAATTTAGAGGTCGTCAAAGGGTCTTATTTTGACATGTCTCTTATAGTCTATCTGACATTGTTATTATTATTATTGGTATTTGTACATGTTTACTTGTAATGGGATAATTTATGTCGTCAATCAATGTCCAGGACCACACTGTTTTGAATATGATTATATTTTCCATTAAATGACTGTGAGCATATTCTTTATGACAAGAGAGCTTACAAGTTCGACACATAGGATCACTGCCCATTTGTATAAACAGCTAATCCGATTGGTATCTTTTCTTAATTATTTTTAAATTGCTTAATTACTGAATCTTCACTTTTATGTGTGTTTAAAATTATTATAACAACCTTAAAAAACAAAAGTATTTTTTTTGTAATTCAGCAGTGTTTTTTTGTTTTCATTAGTTTGAGATCATTAACAAAACTAACGTCTCTGATTAAGTTAATGTCAAATGAACGTCGGTTTTGAATAGACAAAGCAAAATTGACATTATCAAATAGTTTTTCATTGGTATCAATTCTTCATCAATTAAACAACAAAAAATATTCTATAAGAGAGGAATCGATTCGCAATTATCGAATACGAAATATGAGTGTTCGTGTTTTATAGCAAGTGAAATGCATACTCATACTTGTAGGCTCCAAGATTAGACAATACGAAACTGTATCTAGAATGGTGGAACAGTGGTGTTAGTTCAAGATTAGATAACACTGCCGATGTAGAAGGTAAGGTTATTTCGCGGTAAGAAACGTCCTACCTTACAATGGGACGGTGTTAAAGAATATTTACTAGATATAAAGGTACACTCCCTAGTTGTCTATTTAAATATATTAAATTCAAAAATAGTGTTTCAGGCAGTTATACCTACCTTTTTATATATAATTTATATAAAATTGTCATGAAAGTTGTATAAAAAAAGAAATATTTCCATTATTGACTGCAGGCAATACCCAACAATTCGTTTTTTTTTTAAATATGTTAAGTTCTTTGTTGATAATGAAGATTATATGTGTATGCACATTTATGCAAATTGATATTTTTAGTAAATAAACTCATCAAAGAAACCAAGATTGTAACTGTGTATATACTCCACACCTTCATGTTGTCTATATAATACTCATCATTGACGCTCGAACTGAAAACGGGTTATAAAGAAACAAAAAGTAAATTGCTGTATGGCTATTCTTATTTTAGTATATCTGTGTAACGACTATAGTAGCAGTTGTGGAGTTTGTAAATACCACAAAAACAAGGGATACAAATGTGATTGGTGTGGCTCATGCAAAACTACTATTGATGGTGCACCAGAGACATGTGAACAAGAAATACTTGATCAATGTCAGCCGTCTGTATCAGGGGTAATTATCTAAAGAAATTATGTTGATTAACTATCTTTGCGCGTTTTGGGTATGAAAAGTTTAAGAATATTATTTATTAGAAAAAAGTTAAATCACAAATAACTGAAAATCAAATCGGAAAATCCATAATCACATGGCAATAACAAAAATAACAAAACGCATCAAAAACGAATGGACAAGAACTGTCATATTTCTGACTTGGTACAGGCATTTTCAAATGTAGAAAATGGTGGATTAAACTTGGTTCTATAGCGCTAACCCTCTCACTTTAATGAAAGTCTCATCAAATTCCGTTATATTTACATTGATGCGTAAAATAAACAACCACAGAAAAAAAAATAGTCAAAATATGGGTACATCAGTCATCATCGTATAACAATTTTAAAAGGAACAATTAAACAGAACACAAAAACATCTACTATCTACGAACACCTTGATTGATTAAAGTGTCTGCCGTCAGAAAAATTATATACGTCACATAAATTTGTCGTGCAATGTGAATACAAACAATTTTTAAATTTACATAGGTAATGTTAGAATACAGGGTAAAAAATCAAAAGTATGTAAGAATAAATATCAGAAATAGACCCGAGATTTCAACTAGTCCAAAAGATTTTATAAGAATCCAAAAAAACTACGCGATTGAATGATTTTGACGTTTGTGGTTCAACGTATATATTAATTCATAATAGAAATATATCATAATGACATATAATGTAATAATATCATACTGAAAGGATATATTAAAGAACAGAGTCACGTAATATAAACAAAAGAAATACAAAAAGTCGCATATACAAAACAAACCACCAACAAATGAAAGCCAATACATACACATTGACGAGATGTAATTAGCCACGTCAAACGGATATTACATAAAACCATATAACAGTAAAAGTAATAATTAATAATAGAACAAAGACAAATGAAAGAACAATACACGTTGTTAAGATGATAAACAACATCAGTATGCAGAACCTATACATCAAGACCATCTTGTATTATTTGAGAAGTTGATACGGAATATTTATCAACAATGTCTTGGTACCTTCCGATGAACTTTTTTTAGAAAAAGGACGCGACGTTCTTTGGTATACCCCTGGTTCATCAACTTTCGACTCAGACACAAATGACATTTTACAAAGTCTAAGTAGGAGCTGCAAGCTCTTGAATATCGAATAAGTTGTGAAATATATATCCCATATGCAGGTGAAGTTGGTTTATTGCTACTAAGGTGAAATGTACAATGTCGAGCAAATATCAGCTGTTTATTCATGGTAAGTTTGATACCTTGATTTCCCCATGGTAAATACACTATTAGATTACATTTAATGTGGAAACTCGTTTTTGATTCGCAAGCCCGATCTTGCGGTCGAAATAATTAGGAGTACGATTATCACATTCCGACTCTAAATTCAACAAAAAAAATGTTTCATTTTGTTATTCGGGCACAATGTATGTTCTATAGTGCACTTCTTAAATTTGTATTAACGTAGTCCTTGTTGTTTCTTTTTCGTGCAACTCAAAAAATTTAATGGAAATTACAGGTGTATCCATCTGCAGGGCCTGAATTTGGCGGAACGTTTGTTAACATTACTGGAACTAATATTGGTAACAGAGGAGATAATATTTCAGTTACCATAAATGGTGTAAAGTGCGAAAATGTGACAGTCATACAACCATCTTCTGTGTAAGTGAATTTATGATGTGTAAACTCAGGCATCTGTAATTATTTATATGATTCTTCATTTCAAGCAACCCAATAATATATCTATTCTACACCCTATCGACTTATTAGAAAAATATCCGATAAAAATAGCAATCATCAATAATGCCTTTCTGTACACAAACATATACTACAAGGGCAACGTCAACACCTCGTGGTTGTTATGGTTGTAAAGTTGGATTATCGAGCCTTTACTGATAACGTTGTAATTTAAAAAAACAGATATGGAATGTTTATCCACTTTTTAGCTCAACTGGCCCTTAAGGAGTTATTGTCCTTTAAACAATTGTCATTACTTTTGATAAATTTTTGCCAAGAAAATTATAGATAGAGAAAATTGTAAGTAGCAAGAATGCTTAGTAAAGTAAGATCTACAAACACATCACCATCATCAAAACACAATTTTGTCATGATTCCATCTGTGTCCTTTCTTTAATACGCACATAGACCAAGGTAAGCGACACAGGCTCTTAAAAGCATCTATTTTGATATTGCGAGTCATTTGTTTCCTATTTGTAAATTTTGCAGGGGACAGTAAGTTTCCAAGAACCTTTCAACATAGTTTTTTTTTATTGAAATTTGATAAGAAACAATGTGTACAATTTTCTCCAATGTCAGCAGATGTTTTGAACTTAAAACCTTAATCAAGCAATCGGTGACAACATCATATGTATACCACACTGTCAAAACTTTGTGCTGGCGATTCATATATCCCTGTGAAATTGAATTAAGGATACTACCGAAATTGTAAGGCCTTCCTTGATTTTTACATCGATGAAATAATAATATATTAAAAGATGGGCTATAACAACGAACTGTCAAAGCGATATAAGAATTCTCAATATACAGCCATCACGATTTCGTGTTTAAGATTAAAAAAAAATGGTCGTTTGATTTGTAAACTTTGCTCATTTTTAAGGTAGATTTCCGTTTTGCCATATAGACTGCAAGCATAAAGAGACACGTTCTCTGCAGCCATAACTTATCTCGATTCTTTTGGACCTAGTACCATTGATGCAGTCTTTAGTTTTAGTATTTTCTCCTCACCTGTTTCAGTTCTTATTCTAGCAATTCTACCTAAAATTACTGGGAAATGGGTACTTAAAAAAATCTTAACCTGAAGTTTAGATATTATAGGACCGGCACGGATAAAAATAATAGTCAATGTCAAAATGTTCAGGCTTTGGTTTAATCTTTACTTCGATCGTTGTTGTTTATTTACGATTGGTTTATGTGTCTTAGAAAACTTAGGAGCTAATTAGGGTCAGTCAAACTCATAGATAGAAAATAAACTGACAACGTCATGGCTAAAAAAGACAAACAGACAAATAACGAGCCCCGCAAAAATGATGTTGATCTCAGATGCTCCGGGAGGGTAAACAGATTCTAATCCATATGTGGCACCCAGGTAGATAGTCTAATTTGGTAGGTCGTATTCATGAAAAGCAAAGGAAATTGTAGTTTCGACCTAAGGAACATTGTCGATATCATCTGTGAATGATCATTCCATAACTGTCAACCAACTAGTAATGGCGTCCGTAAAATTTACGGAGCGGTGATTTAAACTTCACAATTTGGAACCCTTGGTTTAATAGCTTCTAGGTGAGCAGCAACCCTCTATCAAGGAAATCATGATAGGACATACAAGCCCAAGACTATCGTGCCAATTGGGAAATATATACTCCTTATGCAGGCGCTGCTGGAATGTTGCAACATATAAATTCAAAGTTCACAATTGGACAGATGACAATATCTCTCTTTTCGTAAAGTTGTGTTTTAAGGGGGTAGACCTGGTATATTGTAGACAACTCTTACACGTGTATTGAAAATCATTATTGCGTTTTAACATACCAGTAAATTAAACACTGATCAAGCATTTATGCTGTTAAAATTTGGCTGTGAGAATGTTGCAGACAGACGATTCCAGTGATCTGTTCATGTTTGACACCACCAAGCATTCAACTAAAGAACATTTTCCTTTAATGATATGAATGAAAAGGTAGAAAATTACCATTCATACATGAACTGTTTCAAAAACACCAATGAACTGAGTCTGAGAAGTTCTGGAGCAACTCTGCTGACAAAAGGACCTTGTAGCATCATTTAGAAAAAAAATGTCTTGGAAGTTTTTGAATATTTTGTTTGAACATATGAATTAAAAGATGAAGTAATATGACTTTATTGCAAAGTCATTGATACTTACTGTTTGTGTTATTTTCCAATATAAAAGGTAAAATTCTAGAAGATATGATCTAAACATCAATCCTAGTACAAGCATATGCTAATAGATAATCTAAATTAACACAACTATAGTACTTAGATAGTGACAGACTGTCAAAAACGATGAATTCTGATAGCGTCTGCAATTGATGACAGGGGGATTTTGAAGTCTGGGGAGATAAACCAATAAATAGTTGTAATAAAATTTATGTCAACTCGTTCCAAGGATACTTGTCCCATACTGAATATTACTGTTTTTACTTATAAAATCAATTAGAATTATTATTTGAACAGTACACATTTGACTATTACACATTTAAAGAATGCAAAGACAGTCTGTAGTAGTTTTGTAAGGAAAAAATGAATTTTCTCCCAACAATTAACTTTTTTCGTGTGCCTTGTTAGCCAACTTCTTGAAAAATTTTGAAAATTTCAAACGGTTATATTTGATAAAATTTTGTGATTTAAAGATTAATTACAAAAAAATGTTGAAACAATTTTTGCAGGAATTAAACGATAAAATTTGTTTCTGGTTAATTTGAAAAAAGGTGTAATCTGACCTGGCCAGACTTTTTCGCCTTATCAATTATCAAAAGCCGGTTTTGTTTTACATTCAGGCTATTTTTATTATCATTTTGTTTCAGGTTTACTTTAAAAAAATGTTTTTCTATGCAATTTATTAGTAATAGGTATTTCTAATGACAACATTAACACGTGCAGAAACACTCAATGATTTTTACCTATTAGTGTTTTCGACCGTTTTTTAGGGTACCCAAAAACTGGTCATATCCAATATACCTTACACATAAAATGAAATGGAAAATCTCTTAAATACTTCGCCAGATGATGCATGGACCCCTACCTTTACAATGATGTAAATATAAGAAAAAATAAACTAGCGTAAAATTTTGGTGATACCAAGGCCAACCCCTTAAATCGACCCTCACGTTCAATTTCTAGATGTAAGTCAAGATATGAGGCCCACTTAACTTTAATAACCTTCTGTGAAGCAAAGATTTGTGCAAGATATGACCACCGAGTAGTTCGTGTATTTTTGTGTGTAGATTTTAACACATTTCAAATAAATTATCTTTTCTGTGGACTGCATTCGTTAGCAGTCATATGTCTGTACATAAAAGACTGTTGGTTATATTTATAATTTAGGAAGTGCATAAAACCACGAGCTTGAATTCAGTTTTAAATAGTTCTGTATTCAAATTCTGTATCTATTTTGTAAAAGATTTAGATTCGAATTTTTCCGTTCACACATTTGATTTAGTCACGTTATATAACATGCATTTTCATACTTGATTAGATTGTCTGCAGATAAATAAGACCCTTCTTGGGGTAGCCTTCACAGTTCTTTCCTGTGATCTGATATTCAAAAATACTAGTACACTGACAGGGGAGATGGCATAAGAATCCCTTGATAAGTAATCAAAAAGTGGACTGACATCCAAAAAAATAATTATCAACATTCCCAGCGTATTTCTTTGTGCTAGTGGATAAAGGAAATGTATTTTCAAGCATTCTTTTTTAATCTAGGTTGTAAATGTTGATGAATTGTAAAATCCTATCTTTTTCAAAGCTCAATGAATTTTTTTTTTTTTCAGTATCAGTTGTATAACTTGCAATGGATCTACAAGCACACAAGATCTAGATGGAATAGAAGTTTCGGTGAATCGAGTCATAAGCCTTTTAGCAAGACACATGTACACATTTCGGGTAAGCTACATACATTATATCTTACTGAAAAAGTGAAATAGAAAGTATTGTATCATACAACATTTATTTATTAGTCAATATGTCTACTTATCTATTATACTAACAAGATTACAAAATATTATATTATTAACTTAAATGTTTTACTACCTCCGGGTGCGGGAATTTCTGGCTGCATTGAAGACCTGTTGGTGACCTTCTGCTGTTGTTTTTTCTATGGTCGGGTTGCTGTCTCTTTGAGACATTTCCCATTTTCATTCTCAATTTTTTAAAACAAATATTTATTCTTTTTAATTTAAATAAAACAAATAGTTGATTTCTTCAACCATTATCGTGCCTTACGTATCATAAATATAAATAAAATAAGTGTCGGTGAAAACCTCAAAGCTCAAACACTTGAAACGGAAAACGAGTGTCATATTGCTAATAAATATGAACATCCGTCTCGTTTTCAATGAGTGTCCCCCAAAAAACGTAAAATCACATAAATACTGAGCTCCAAGAACATTCAAACTGGAAAGTCTCTAAATCAAATGACAAAATAAAACCTCAAATACATCAAACAAATGGACAATAACTGTCTTATTCCTGACATAATATAGGCATTTCTTATGTAGAAAAATGGTGTCTTGGACCAAGTGTTATAGTTAGCTAAACCTCTCAATTGTTTGACAGTCGCATCACAATTCCAATATATTGACAACGATGCGCTAACAAAACAATCAGACATGATAGGTATAACCTTCGTTAAATATATTATAATCAAAAGATTTAAATATACTATTGTATAGTCATTAAGTAATGGAAAAAAAATACACGCTGTGACAATATGAAAAAAATAACAGCACTTGAAATTACATATTAGGTGGTATTAATAAATTCGATGTCCAAAACCACACATAGTTTCTATTTGACGTGTTGCTTTTATTAAACATTAAGATGCCACGATTAGTATTAGATTATTTTTTTAAAGATTCAGCTTGAATTGTAAACCTTTTCGCCGAGCAGCAGCATTGTGTCTGGAGGAAGAAAGATATCAATACAAGGAACAAATATTGGTTTTACTGGAAGTCGTTACAGCGTGTTATTTTGTAATAACATCAAATGTCTACATTGCAGGTAATTTTAAATATGTCTGAATACTTTTGTTTCTAATCATCTTTTCGATCCTTTTTAATTGTTTTATGTGCCTACTTCTAAACTAGCTTATCATACAACTTCAGATGATAAATGGTAATCTATTTTCTTTTTATATACATAATGGCAGATGGTTTTTAATTTGATGCGGAACTGTTCAATCTGAATTCGAGGAAATTATATCTAACACTTAAAAAAAATTACATTCTATATATATATGTAAAAAGTAGTATAACAAAAATACCGACTCCAAGGAAAATTCACAGCTCCTTTATCAAAAGGCAAAATTAAAAGCTAAAAACAACGGCTTAACTATTTGTCAATATACCCAAGTTGATACTGTTGTATTTCATGCAAACGCTGATACCAACAGCTTAGTAGACAAGTAAACCAAGGAAAAAGATAAAAATGTTCTAACAAATCGTTTTACGTTTCGTGTCAACATAAACAGAAAATCATTAATTTTTTTTAGCTAGTAACATTAAAACATTATGATTATTCATACAGATCATCGTCTCTTCTTCATTAACAATTCATTGGATTTGAAGAATACTAGCAAGATAAAATGCCATTTGTGTACTACTCTACCGCTACATATTTCCAAACAAAATGAAACATCTTTCAATATTTTATTTGTATCTAGATTTATTCAAATTGAAGACGACCATACTTTGACATGCAATATGGAAGGATCAGAGAGTGTCATAACTTTAACATATCTGATTGTAACTATAGATGGAAATACACATCTACGTCTCAACAGCGAATTTATTATTGTTGCTGATCCATTAGTTGTCCCCCTGTCTGTAGACAGTTCTACTGTATTTAGAAGGTAATTGTAATATCAGTTTTCGATTTTAGCAGAAATAATGTACCTCATGGTGTAGTTTTTGCTTATAAGAAATTCCCATGCAATGACTTTCAATTTTATGTCTATATCTTTTGTCTCGTTTTTGGCAGAAATGTTTGAATTTGCTACCTACAAACAATTCCACATTGTCATAAATTATTTAAATAAAGCAAAAAGAATGGTTATTTGGTACTTCGCTACAAATAAGTTTAAACCAAATGCAATGGAATTGAAACGATGATTTGTTCATTAACATAGTTACTATATGATATTATAGGTTACTTATATGTCAACTCGGTATAGTGATATTTTAAAACGCAATTTGTTTTCAGTGGAGGACAAAAACTCACTATAACAGGAACTGGCTTTTTAAATGTAGGGATTGTTATTGTAGACACTCCAGTAAGTATGATATTAGTAGAATTAGTTCAGTTATGAAAATACCCAGATTAAGGTAGTTCGGGGGTTTAAATTTTCGCGCCGTCTGCGCATAAAGTTGCGCATTGATATCGTAAGTGATGTACATCGTCGTAATTTTCCGTAACAGTAAAATATGATCATTTAAATAATCTTTTTTATTCAAATGCATTGAGAAAGAAGTTAGCCTTATGATGCAGTACATGGTTGTATATTATGTGAGCTAAAAGATAACAATGATCAACAATAAGAAACCCCACGGCTTTATTAAACTACAAGAGAGTCAGACATGAAACATGTGAAACAATTCTCAAACGTTACAATTGATGACTTTATTTATAACCAACACAATTTACGAAAAAACTAAAAGGACAGACATGAACCAACGACAATACCTCAATTGCATGCACCTTACTTAGGACAGGAGTAAGTCTTAAAACTGATATAAACAATGACAACATAACAGGTCAGCCTCCTCAAACCAAATCTCGTACAATCACCAGGGATTTATCATGCATTGCTACAGTGGTAATTGGAAAGGTTGTTTATTTATCTGAATTTATTTTTAGACAAATTTAAACATTGATAGATTGTTTCTATTATGCTGTAATCAATTATAGGATGCTGTCCCATGTACAATAATATCTGATAGCAGTGTGATTTGTAAATCTCCTCCGTATGTGAAATCAGATTTCGAAAGAAGGAAAAGAGCAGCTGTACAAAATATCTATGTGAAATTTGATGATTACAGAGTATCCT
This sequence comes from Mytilus trossulus, assembly GCF_036588685.1. Taxonomy (NCBI): domain Eukaryota; kingdom Metazoa; phylum Mollusca; class Bivalvia; order Mytilida; family Mytilidae; genus Mytilus; species Mytilus trossulus. The sequence continues at coordinate 52,832,282 of NC_086373.1, forward strand.
TGGGAGTATTTTATGTGAATGATCCTCTATTCGAGAAACTATCGAAAGATTTTGTATATATTAGTAATGCAGTCATAGAAATCAAGGTAACATAAACTCAGGATTAAAATTTAGCAATTGCGCCATATGCGCGTTTCGTCTATAAACATGATAAAAGACTCATTAGTGACGCTTGAATAAAAAAAAACAAAGTTGAAAAGTAAAAAGTTAAAGAGCATTGAGGACCATAAAATCCTAAATGTTTTGCAAAAGACAGATACAAAGATCTTTTTCTTAGGTAGAAAAGCCTTAGTATTTCAAATATTCAACAGATAATTTATAATTAAAATCATGTCAACACAGAAGTTCTGACTACTGGGTTTGGGATACATTATTGTTGTCAATATTTAGTTATTTGGGGTTTATTTGCCAGTTTTTTGTCTATACAATCGGTCACAAAACACAGTTTCCTGGTATATTTGTAATTCTTTCTATTAACAAGCTTTTGTACATTAACATAAAGTATAATTATATCATCATTACCTAAAAACTAAATAGAGTTTCGTTAAATCACATTAATTTTTTTTTTAAAATAAGTCAAATAAATGATGTGCATTTGTACATGTATGACTTAATAATGCCTCTTAATTTCAGGGCAGTGGGTTACTACAAGGTGCTAGAGCTGATGACTATTTAATCCGTGTAGGCCTAGATGGTTTATGTCTTATTACAGATATAAACAATGACAACATCACATGTCTACCACCCCAAACCAAACCTCGTAGTACTACAAACACTGGAGATTTAGTGTTTATTGTGGTAAGAAAACCTTTCGTTTTTGGTTTACTAATAAATGTTTTAGTGTTGTACTGAATGGTTCATTAATTCTTCAAAATTCAACCTAGACCCAGCTACCAAAAAGTGTAAGTACTCTTCTTTCAATAGTTTTGTCTATTTTTGACCACTTTAATTGTGTTTTGACCTTTTTGTTTCGGATTACAGCTGATATGATTTTCATAGTCCGTTATGTTGTAATGTTTCACTACCGTTTCATGTTAAGGGGGAGATTAAGATACTCATAAATATGCGTAAACCCGTATCATTGTATATGTTCCAATCCAAACAATAAACTATGTCATTTATTTATAGCTGCCTGTCATAATGGCTATTCGTAATTAATGTGTTGCGTAAGGATAGATCGGTCTATTTGTCTTCTCTTTTAAACGCTTCACATAACGATAGTTAGAACCTCCTTGTTCACATACAATATAACGTGTATAAATAAATCTGTGATTTTAAAATAAACTGTAAAAAAATTATAAAAAAAAATCTGAAACCAAAAGAATTTCCTTACTGCGATGTACAGTTGTCATAAGACAAAATTAACTTTTAACTGATTCGGCCCCGAACCGGTTGATAACTCTTATGTAGTTGACATGCATTTCTGGCGTATTAATGATTAACCTGAAATCTTTTATTGGTTTCACTCTTGGGGCGGGGGGCAACTTCAAACTTTTTTTGGTAGGGGTGGGCAAGTACCCCACCCTTTTCATATATGTGTTAATCAAAAATCTATACCTTGTCATATATTAATTAACAAAAACAGACCTATAGATATATTTCAATAATTTTCTCGCTCATCATCACGTTCTTGTTAAGAAGCAAAATAGTCGCAGTAATATCATTTTCTTTTGCAATAAATTTGTCACATCTTAAACACTTTTTCTTATTGCCCATTTTACATCTTTCATTATAAAGATATTTCAATTCCAATATACAATACATATAAAAGACGTTTGGTCAGATCATAGAGGTTATTACATCTATGGTCAAATAAATGTAATATCACCCCAGAGTGTAACACCTTCACTGATTTTAACATGTTTAAATATTAATTAAAAACTGATAAAATGTTTCATTTTCGTTCCCTCCTAAAGGATGATGTCACAATAGAATTTCTTTAAATACTTGTTATCATATTTTAAGTATACAAACCCTTGAATGATAATTAGGGGCAATTGTCAAAATAGTTGGATTTATTGCATCTATCACTGGCATCAGTGGAAATACCACGTCAGAATAAATAGATTTTAATTGGTTTGACAAATAACTGATGCATTTACGACTGTGGTTTAACCGCATCAAGAATAAATACGGACAATTGATTAGTTTCAGATACTTATGATATAATCAAGCAAGTGATAATATCAACCTATTGATATATTTAATCTGAATTTCTCACCCTTTTCATATATCATAGAGCATGAAAACGTGACCTATTCCAGCGGCTTATCCCTACCACTGATTTTATAGCAAGTGCCCCCCCCCCCCCCCCCGAGTTAACTCTTTTTTCATATCGTGAGTTGTTATCTAAATCCTGTGTAGCATGGACACACTAAAAGTAAGTTTTACAGCATTAATAAGCCAGGAAAACACAATTAATGTTTTTTTAAGTATTCAATACAGTCCAATTATAATGATATTTTACGTTGAAAGAAAAGTTATTTTGTAATTAAAAATGTGTTTAAAACAGAGAAGTGGCTTTTATATACTATAAAAATAAAGAAAAAGTTGTGACATGGTATTATAAAATTAAGAAGCATATTCATTTTGCACTATATAATTTCAAGATATGTAGAAAGTCCATTGAATTATTTTTGCTTTACACTTACATGGTGAATAATATTTTCTGCAAAAGATTGCAATTGTAAGTTTCTATTATGGAAGTACTAATTATAACTACATATAAGATAGTTGGAACAAAATTTGCAATAACCCATTGATCATGTTGATATAATTCAAATGTATTATTATAATGAAAAATGTTTAAGTGAATGAGTAATTTCAATGTTTTGACTTCTATGTGGAGAGTATTAAATAGAAGTTGTTGAATGACTTTTCAAGATGCAAGTACCCCACAGTGTCAAAATGACGCCGATTATGGCAACTATGTAACCACACGGCCTCCAACAGTATACAAAATCTTTACATTAAAGTCAGCATTTAACTGTGTAAACATGACAAATATGAAACAATTTAAACCAAAAAAAATGTCATGAATTTTGAAAAGAATAAGCGAAAATCAAATGATTTAAAGATCGTAAAGCAGGATCAGACAATGTCAGAGCCATTCATAACTTGTTAGAAATAAATAGTTCATATGAGACTAAAGTATCGATTAGTGTACGTCCAAATTATATAGTGTAAAGACAACATTAATAGTCTGTATAGCTAGGAAAACATGATTATGTTCAAAACCAAATTATAAGGAAATAATATAGATAGAATATTGGACCATAAGTTTCATCAGTTATAATTCAATTTATAATATGAACAATATTATAAGTTCATTGTAAAACAATATTCAAAGATATCATTAGTGCTAGATAAGTTTATTGAAAAAATCAATGTGTTAACATAATGTTTAGCAGGCAAGAAAATGTGTAAATTACGATAATTTGACTTATCTATGAACGTTCTGAACATTATAAAGTTATGTGCTATATTTGCAGTACAATAGGCAGATAAATACTAACGCAAGAATAATCCTAACCAACTTAACATTGTAGTGGCAAACATACAGTAGATTTCAAAACAGATTTGCACAACAGTCTTTTGTATTATATATATATATATAATTGAGAATGGAAAAGAGGAATGTATCAAAGAGACAACAACCCGGCCATAGAAAAAACAACAGCAGAAGGTCGCCAACAGGTCTTCAATGTAACGAGAAATTCCCGCACCCGGAGGCGTCCTTCTGGTGGCCCCTAAACAAATATATACTAGTTCAGTGATAATGAACGTTATACTAATTTCCAAATTGTACACAAGAAACTAAAATTAAGATAATACAAGACTAACAAATACCGGAGGCTCCTGACTTTGAACAGGCGCAAAATGCGGCGGGGTTAAACATGCTTATGAGATCTCAACCTTCCCCTATACCTCCAGCCAATGTAGAAAAGTAAACGCATAACAATACTTACATTTAAAATTCAATTCAAGAGAAGTCCGAGTCTGATGTCAGAAGATGTAACCAAAGAAAATTAACAAAATGACAATTATACATAAATAACAACAGACTACTAGCAGTTAACTGACATGCCAGCTCCATACTTCAATGAAACTGATTGAAATATTATGAATATCATGCACAATCCTTCCCGTTAGAGGTTTAGTATCATACCATCAAAACATATACGAGAAGAACATAACCCGTGTCATGCCAACAGTCTATATATATATTTTTGTTATATTTTATGAGAATGGGAAACAGAACCATCATTTATCGAGGTTAATATTTACTATTTCAATTTGTTATATACATTGAAAATCGTGGTATTGAGTTATCAACGGTTGAAGTTTCAAATACCTATTTCAGATTGCAAGGCTTTATAATTAATTATTTCGGTCATTTGATAGTAACAACTGACATGTTTAAAATACTAAACTATATCAAGGGAACTCAGTTTCTAATGAGATCTGGTATAAAGCAAATCATTGAATAAAGTTTTTAAACATTTTTTTATCATATACAGGTTATCGTTGGGAACATCAATGAACCTGTTGGATATTTGCGATATGAACCTTCTGTCATTGGAAATAGTAATATAGTTCTATATGGAGTAGCTGGAGGTGTTACTATAGGAGTTTTGGTTATCATAGCATTTGTCGTTATAATGATGCGGCGTTCAATGAAAAGGAAAATAGATAAGACAAAGACTGAAATGAAGGAAATGAAAGAAGAAATTAGCAAGATTGTAGTTAAAGCCGATGGTATGTTTAATAACCACGTGGTATCCTATTGAGATGGCTGCCATAAAAAAAATACTTACTCTGTCGACCATTGAGAACTTCCATCACAACTCTCTTATCAAATCTCGGCCAAACAACAATCTAGATTTAAATTTTAAACTCTGGAACATGTAAAATGTATCTCCTTCAAGCAAATCTCACAGTCCTTGTCAGGGTTTGGCGTTACTTGTGGTCCTTTCCGAATTTATCAACTCTTCATCGTGTGTACTAAGATTTTTTACTTTCAATTTTTTTTTATATTGCATCCAATGCGAGTTATTTATGTTTCATTAGTCTGAGTAGTTCGCATGTGATGCAATTTGCTTGTACCATTATTGTTATTCTTTCATTTTGTTAGCTAGATACTATTGGGGTTTTCTTTTTCATTACAATAAATAATGTGCGGCCATTTTTCTTGTGTTACAAATTGTAATGTCTTTAAAAAAATTCCTTCAGTTTGTTTTTATAATAGGTTTTTGCTTTTAGTTTTTTTTATCAACCTTTGGATAATAGACCTCTGGAAAAATGTAGAATAACAAAAGTACTCCTATGAAAATTTTAAAAGAATAGATAACAACTGGCATATCTGACTTGGAACAAGCATTTTCATATTTAGGAAGTGATGGATTAAACTCGATTATCAGCTAGCTAAACCTCTAATTTAGATAACAGTGGCATAAATTCCATGATTTGACAACGATATATTCTTAGTGGGGGTGTTAAACGACCTTGATTGGCTGGTTAGCCTTTGCATTGTCAGATTGGTCGTTTTGCAAGCATTTTAAAAATGTTTTTGTTGTCAAGTATGAAAAAGGCGATCATCTTGATTTTGCTAATCTATTTGTTGGTTTACTAATTATTGTTGGTTTGCAGCTTACCTCCTTCACAATGGCTTCTAACAAAGAAACACTTACTGCCTTTCTTTTCGAACTAAACATACATATTCAAATGATTGAGTTGACTATGATTGGTCATTATATTAAGTTTTATGTTGCTACATTGCTAGAACTAGATTGATTACTTGCATTCAACATAAAATCTGCAATTCACTTTCTGTCTTTTGTAGAATTGTCTGCAGGAATAGCAAACTCCAGGTATGGACGTGTTTAAATAATAATTTCTTCGTGTCTTCGTGCATTTTATTGCATTTCTCAGCCATCAACGCTGACACAAATGTCCTTATTATTCTAATACAACTGTTGTTCAAATTTCGATTGAGACGTCAAATACGTATCGCATGGTCTATACTTATAAGGACATGATTTCGTTTACAAAACGAAAGAATATCTTCATACTTTATAGAACAAAATTACCGTGTGATGATCTTTAAAGTTTAGAAAAATGAAGTAAACAGGAATATAATATGTAAAATGTAAAATGCAATTCGGTGATTTAGTATATTTTTATTTACACTGTTTCTGTAAATGTTTTCTACGATCGCACTACTCGTCGTATTGTTGTACACGTAAAATTACAAACATATCATACAATTTAAGTTCAGACTTTGGAATATACCGCAATACATGAAATTATCAGAAGTGGTATCCACATTTACCGTGACAAAAGACAAGAATGTCTGTAAGAGTTAAGAAAAAAAGGGAAATGTACGCCCAGGCCTGCAATCTAGGTGAAAAGCATGAATATACGCTTTCCGGTATCTAACTGATTTTCTAATATTATTGTTAAAGGGTTTTCTTGTTTTTGTTTCAAAAAAAATAGTCTGTTTATAAATGAAGCCGATTTCAAGATAGAACAAGATTTTATTATAACTTTGTTTTCATCTAACTTTATCTAACAAATCGTTTCATTTCTTTATGCAAGGATGCAATTTGATGAGCCTTATGACGAAGTTTATGATGAAATAAATTCAGAGGAAGAATCATTTAGCAAATCACATAGAAACACATACTTAGATGTAACTTCTGGATATGAGGATCTTGGACAAATGACAGCAACCAACCCGTATAATGATCTTCAACAACATACTGAAGATCAAGAAGCGGCGACTACTGGTTATCTTACAAATACACAGCTATTTTCTAATGACTTGAGCCAATCCGAGGATTATATAGAACCGGTAGATAGTAATACAACAAATTAAAGCAACAACTCAAATCATGTGTATGTTAACTGCAGATGATATGAAAACTAGCGGATTGAAATAAACATTCAACAGATAATGAACTTAAACAAAAATACTTGAGTATATCAATTTCAAATATGAAATGTATTTGTTTTAATAAAAAATTGATATACAAAGAAAGAACTATTGATTTTTTTTTTCTCCACCTTTTTTTTATTTTGTTTTTACGCTGTATTGTTGTTTCAAATGATTTCGATTAGATTGTTTTGTATTTGATATCATACAGTCTATACGTTTTTTTATCCTTTTTGTCCAAACACTTTGCTTTGTAAGAGTTATCTCCCCGAACACTCTTATTATAACATCTACTTCGCAACTAAAAAGAAAGGAACAAATTATTTTCTTTCAAATTGCTTGTTATATTCTCAGAATATAACGTTTTATTTTGACCGGAGCGTTAAAATGACTCTATATGAAATATTCAACTGATGTATTTGAAATTAATGATATGTGTTTGTAACCTTTAAACCAGAAGTGATAGTAACCTAGGGTGCTTTAGTGAAGGTCATTGTTCCAATAAAAGATAAATGAGGTCAACTTTCTGTTCTAAATTTTGATTTTTGCTTGTTATTTCTTACTATCAGAGGCCGTATAAGATATCGACAAAATACGTTTACCAAATTGTTATTTCGAGATATCGTAACACACATATTTTGTTTGAACTGGTACGTTCACATAACGTGGGAGATTTAAAACCAGCTGTATACACCGTGACTCATTAATCATATACAGTAGAGACCTATGCTCTTTTGATTTGAGGTCCTTGTTTTTATACCTTGCCATGGTTATACACTTTTTATGTCACACGTCCGTATTTCATTTGAAAAATTAAAGGTTACATTATTCTTTTTTGTTTGTAAGCTGTGGAGAACAGTTCTATTCATTAATATATAACGCAAACATATTTCTTTAGTAAGTGGTGGAAAATTTGCTTGCAAAAATATTGCACTGATGGATTAAAATCTTCCAATTGGTGACGTCTTCCGTGACAAAATTGTGCTGCGGAAATTGACAAGCGAAAGGTAAAGGTAATTGAATTATTTTATTTTTTTAAAGTACCATTGTAGAATATTTTCTGCTACCATGTCAGCGATGCGACAGCACAGTTATAAAAAGAAAATGTGTTGCGTTTTGTCAAATCAAGGAAATAGAAAGCAATACTGGTTTTTATTAAGAATAAATTTCCATGTTTCATGAAATACATGTATATTTAAATTAATAATTTTAAAAGTGATTCAGATAAGGACGGAAATGTTACGAATTCGATTTGGTATGTGTTAAAGTGTCTTCAGATTAATTTTCATTCAGGTCAAAAGATAACCATGAAATCAGAGATTTATATATTCGCTTGGCTGTTTATTTCAATTACTTTCTCTCGTAATGTATATGATATACATAAAGTTGGCCATCGACCTGTTCTGTCGGTAGAGGGAGATAATGTGTATGTAGGTGGAGAATTAGGTCTGGTTAAACTAGACAAAAAATCGTTTGAAGAACTGAAATTCATTTCGGTACAAAATGTATGGGCAGTACTTGTTGATGATGACGCAAATTTGCTGATTGTATGTTCCTCTCTTGGAGACGGAAAAAGTCAATGTCATAAAATGACCCTGAATCTCAAAGAAAAAGACATAACATCTGAGCAATTTATGATCGATCTTAACACACCTCCGTTAAGCATAAAATGTAGATTATCAGACGAAATAGGAATCGTGATTGCAGCACCATACATAAAGTCGTTCACTAATCGCAAAGATTCCAAAACTATATACAGCTTACAAATTAGAAGTCTGGATGAGTTTATGTATTCTAGCAATACTGTATACCAATTGGGTTATAATGAAAACTTAAACCGCTCACAGATGACGTATATTGCGGGTTTCGAGCATGAACAATTTGTTTATTTTTTATATAATGTTTATTTGAACGATAAATTTATTGAAGCAAAGCTAGGTAAAATGTGTGCATCCCATCATACATACTCAAGTACTGGTTTTCGTACTTCTTATGAAGATATTCCTCTTGTGTGTTACCATGAACACGTAAACTACACTAAGATCGAAGATGGATTGGTACTGAATGGCAAAATGGTTGCAGCTTTCAGTAATATGGAATCAAGCGTTATCTGTTCTTTTAGCATTAAAGAACTAGCGAAACGTTTCCTAGATTCGAGGATAAATATTTTACGTTGTAATCAGAAAACAGGATGGAAAAATCGTAGCTTCAAACCGGATCCCTTTTCAGCCTGGCAACCAAAAACGTGTATTCATTTGAACAACAATACCTGTGCTGAATCGATGGTAAGTCTGTGTTAGACATGACAAATGAAAGAATCTACCTGTTAATTCAGCACTATAGATAATGATTTTGTATCAATTTATTTTCAAATGTTTGGTCTCTGTCTTCAGAATACACCATTCCAAAGCCGCATTGCTTAAAAGTATTTTCTAGAATCAACAGTATTCTTTAAATCAAACTTTATTACATTGTATTACAAACTATAATAAATAGACTTATAGGGTCTTTGGTCCATCTTTCAAATAAATTTCCATCTTTGAAATATAACGACGACATAAAATTTTGCTTCTAAAATTGAAATAAAAACACTTTGTTCTCACGTCAAAAGTACAAGACTTTGGCTCCAGGAATGAATATTCATGTCTGCATTGTATATTATGTTAGCTAGCATGTTTTTTTTACCATTTTCATTTGCAGTAATGCCCTTCATTTCATCGTCACATGGATCCAACCCCTAGCTCATACCGGATTTGTCTTACTACTGCTCGTCATCTGAACAGGTCCAAGTTAACATTAAGGCTATCAATAATCTTACTTTTATGTTCATAGTCATATATAAAAACAAGCAGATATGGTATGATTGTCAATGACCCAACTATCATTTACGCATTAGAAATGAGACCCACACATTCTTATAATTAGGCTGTACGCTGTTTCGCTTCAAACACACTCATTTGTGTTGACACAATTGAAGTAAAAAATGCATGTGTCGCATATTTTAGGTTTGTAATGTGATCAAAGGAGATTTCTGCAACACTGTTCTATACTATACAATTGAGGGAGTCGATCCTATTGTCTCAAGTGCAGTTTACAAAACAACAAGGAGAGTTCTACGGCATCTCACTAAAGTTGATTCAAATGACAGGGTGCTGATTGCAGCAACAAATTCTGGACATATTATTAAGGTAACACTTTTTTTTTATATCTTTTATTTATATTTCGTCTGAGTAGTTTAAGTTAAAGTAGTTCAGCACAACTTAGTTGGGACTATTTTACAAATCTTTTTATAATTCCTATTTGTTGGTCACTTCATGCTTGAAAAAAATATAGGGAAATATTAAGTACAAACAAACTCTTAACATCTGTTTAAATTGCAATACATAGATACAGAAATTTAAAGGAATAATGTTTTGAAAAAAGTAAAATCACAAAAATACTTAACTCTGAGGAAAATCTAATCGGAAAGTCCATACTCACATGGAAAAATCAAATAACAAAACACATCAAAAAGTGATTCATCTAGTTATGTATTCAATGTGTTAAACTTAATAAAAAAAAAACAAGAATACAAAGAGAAGAACAAATATAAGTCATTTTCATTTAACTTGTATTTGACAGGTATCGATTTACAAATTTATTTTTATTTTCTTCATACTCCCAAAAATCATTTTTAGAAAATGTGTCATGGACAAAATGATCTAGGTTTTTCCTTGTATAAACAATTGATGTTAATTGCCTCATTACAGCTATCATTATTGTTGTCGTCTTTTTATAGAATGGACTTTCTTCAAATTACTTCCCATTTCAGACAAACAAAGAATGTATATCAATTAGTCTTTCAAGTGTCTTATAAGTGTATACTATGTACATATCTAGAATTTGAATTGTTCAATCGATATATGGTGTTTTGAACTTCATTATGCTTATTACATGACGTACAGTTTAGTTTCCTTTTCATTTAATCAAAGTACCTTTGATTTTCTTGTTGAAAATAATAAATATTTGACAAAATAATAGACCAATTGAAAGCAGTTGGATTTCCTCTTATTAACAGTCTTGATAAAAATATATAATTAAAAATCTAAACTTCATTCCAACATTTACCTAATATATATGTAAAACTAAAAATATTTATATTTTTACTATATATTATATCAACATTTATTCACAACTAGAAAAAAAAATAACTCTGCTCCTTCACCTTTGACGATTTGTTACACATGTTACATGTATATAATCAGTTATTTTCTTTATTATTATGTATACGTTCCAGACCGTATGAGTATTTGGACCGTACGCGTACGGTCTGGACCGTATGCGTACTTTTTCAATACTCATACGGTCGGACCGTACGCGTACGGTCTGACTAATATTAAAACGTTGGTCAAGTTTATGAGATACAAATGCATATAGCAGATCAAGATTACTTAACTATCAAATTAATATAAGAAAGTTCAATTGTAATTGAAACAAAAACTTTATATTTTAACTTTTTTTAATATACGCTAATTAAATATGTTAATCTCTTGTAATAAGCATGTCGATCAGTACTACATTAATTGTATTATGAACACTGAAATTGAAGATATCGGAAGTAAATATAATGTGGGAGTTCAATTGTTTTAGCATATTTAGCAACTTTACCTAAAAAATGCAAATGCAAAAGAACAAGCATGAGCTGCATACATGAAAATGCTAAAAATATTACGTTACTTGAATTGTGTCACCTTGGGCGAGAGTACCAAAATAGGATTCAGATATACAATTAAACAAATATCTAATTTCAATTGTTCGTTTGTTCATTTTATCTATCTTATTGTATATCAATAACAATTTGTAAAACTAAAAATAAAGATTGTTTCAATTTAACCCATATGATAAAATAACATGTATGGTCAGCTCGTACTGGACCGTACGCGTATATACTCGTACGGTCCGACCGTACGCGTACTGTCCAAATACTCATATGGTCTGGAACATATACATGTTTCTATCATCAGGAGTCATAATTATAAGCTCAATCTGTACATGTTAATTTAAAAACAAATCGGTATTTCATTTTCCAAAGGAAACAAACACAACAAACAATTTATTTCTATATTTTCTTGCATTTTTCAAAGTTTTACATTTCATCTATAATAAATGTTAATCGAATTTCCATTAATTTATGAAAACATGTTTGTTTTAAACATGCACATTTTTTTACAGTTGAACATTAGTTCCTCTTATTCCTATACAGTAGACGTAGAATATGAAATAACAGGATCGCACAACATTGTGGACTTACAGACTCGAAATAGAACAATCTACATTTTAACAGATACAGAGGTATATGATGCAACAATAAACCCATTAAAAAGACCATAAATGAGTACAGGCATTTAGTTCTGATATATATGAATAATAAAAAATATGTGTTACAGTCTTATTAGAAGAAATTATCTTTAAAAAAAAAAGAGGCAAACATCCTTAAGGGTGTACTTAACACTACAGGGAGAAAACTCTGTAAAGTCAGCTGAACGTTTTAACTACGTTATGTTGTAAAAGGAATATTAAGCTCCTCAATGATCAAAATTGGCACTTGTTTAACTTTTCTGACAAAACGGTTGGTTCAATTAAATTTTTATATTTGTATTACAGTCTCAAGGTAAATACTTTGACAAAATTTTATGAAAATTAAACGAGCCAAATTAATTTTAGTGAAAGTGTTAGGTACCACCTTAAAGTAGTTTAATACCCAAAGGTTATTACAAAAGATGAATTTATTAATTGATTTATGTTTACAATTTTTTCACCACTCTGAGAACTGACAATCCTAGTCGATAAAGATAGATGTCAAGCGCACAAGCAAACATTAACATAATTTTTGTCAACACAGGCTTGCTCTGTTTGATGGGATGAATGAATGACAAGTAAACAAATAATTAAGAATTGAAAACTGTCATTTATTATTAAAATGACGAAGAAGCAATGCAACACAATGAAAAACATGTATAATGAAATCAATAAATCATATTTATAAACAACATATATGGTTATAATGACAAAACCTTATTGACCCATCCCATCAAGGATGGGGTTACATTCGCCCATCAGAGATGGTGTTACATTGGAAAATAAACACTAACATATATAGTTTATCCAAATAAAACATGAATACACAATACCCATTGTTAAACAAAATTAAAATATTTCAATTTCAATTGGTTCAAACATAATGAAAAAATCTGAATTAGCTATCCAGGGAGGGATGGTGGGTATAACTTTTAGTTCCAAAATTTCCTGCCACTTCTAACTACAGCTGAAGCGCCTTCTGAGATCATATAATATGATCAGGGGAAGGAATAATTTGATATTTGCGTTTCTACCCAAAAAGGACAAAGAGTTATGCCGCTTTCCATAGTACCGCCTAGTTTGCCAAAAAATCATTTTTAATAAAAATTAGCATATTGCGTATAGGTCGACCGAAACATAAATGTATTGGGTGATGGTTTTAGTATCATTTATTCTCCTTTTTCTTTTTAGTTACAGAGACTAGATGTTGATGACTGGTTCTTTGACAACGATTGCAGCATTCCAGAACCTTCGATATATATATGTACAATAGCTTTACTATACATAAGAAGTGTCCTTGGGGAATTTGTTTGAGCGGGTTTGTTGCAGTTTGCTTAGTAAAACAAGCTTCTAATGAAGATACTTGTTGATGTTTCTATTGAAATGTCCCTGTTATTATAGATAAGTTTATAACACTTGCACTACGGCTATCACTTGTTGTGGTATTATTAAAAAAAAATATGGAAATTTCAAGATAAGAATAACCAAATACAGTGTTCAATATTCATACGGTAAAAAGCGAATACAATCCAGTGGTTTTTTTATCTGTTCCTATTAGCCAAATATATGTGTGTGTGCTATGTTTATCTAATTACTCTTAATAGAATTCTTCGTAAAAGTAGTTTGTTTATAAAAATCGTCAGAGTATATTACCTGGACTGGATTCCTGGACTCAACTAATCTGAATAGTTGGTTGGACTAAACTGGACTTGCATGGTTTTTATAAATGATAAATATTCACTTACTTTTGTAATTGTTTATATATTATCTTCTTGCTTATTTACAATTTTATTTTTTAATATTATCATTTTAGTTTATAATCATGCGAAATTATAAATTGTATTAATTAACAATGAATAGAACCATACTTGTAAATATTTACACTAATACAAAAATAACTTGGTGATTAAAAAAACTCAAATGAAGTGTGATATTTGATGTCAGGGATGTTGTGGTCTTCCTTTTAAATACACCAAGTGCTGTAAATAACCTTTTATATTCACAGATCAAATTACACCCTTTCATTTATTTTAAATCAGTTTCTCTCACTTAATCCATCATCATATCTAAAAATATTAGATTTCGTATGCTTGTTTCATATTATATTCACCGTTTACGTGATATCGCATAGCTTGCTCGCCAGGACATTGTGCCCGAAAGTGGGAAATGTATTCAGTGGACTTTTATAAACTATTACATGTACATTTGAAACCAGCTAAGCTTGTCCATCTAGTTCAAGATGATTTTATTTCTCTTTGGTTCGTCCAAATTTAGCGATCTTACAACACGAAATGGAAATTAAAAAAAAAATTAATACCAATGCAGAAACAACATTCATTCAGTTCATACTTCATTGTACTAGAACGAAATGCTTACTTGATCTATAACTTATCATGTTGTAAAGTTATCAAAGGTACCAGGATTATAATTTAATACGTTAGACGTGACGCTCAGATCAAAATAAAGCCAAACAAATTTGAAGAGCATTGAGGACCCAAAATTCCAACAAAAGTTGTGCCAAAAACGGCTAATAAGGTAATGTATTCCTGAGATAAGAAAAAAGGAGGAACGAAAGATATCAGAGGAACAGTTAAACTCATAAATCAAAATAAACTGACAACGCCATGGCTAAAAATTAAAAGGACAAACAGACAAACAATAGTACACATGACACAACATAGAAAACTAAAGAATAAACAACAAGAACCCCACCAAAAACTAGGGGTTATCTCATGTGCTCTGGAAGGGTAAGCATATCCTTCTCCACATGTGGCACCCGTCGTGTTGCTTATGAGATAACAAATCTGCTAAATGGTCTAACTCGGTAGGTGAAATTAATGAAAGGAAGGGGATTGTAGTTACGACGTTAGGAACATATCCGATATCATTTGTGAAACGGTTATTCCATATCGGTCAATCAACTTGTGATGGCGTCCGTAAAATTTGCCAAGAGATGATTTCAACTTCACCATTTGGAAACTCTTGGTTTAATAGCTTCCTTGTGAGCAACAACCCTGTATCAAGATAATCATGATAGGAAATGCAAGCACGGGAATATCGTACAATTGGGAGATACACCGTATGCATGTGCTGTTGAAGTGTTGCTACTTAGAAATGGAGAGTTAGATTGTATGTACTCTAAAAGATCTTTAACATTTTTAAGTATACGAAAAAAGCTATAACAAATATCAAGTCACCATCATCAATTACAAACCTTCTATTTGGGTGAATTTTCTTAGATCAAGGGCCATAACTCTGCAAAAAATAATTAATAGGGAACAAAATTCGAACTTGATCTGTAATTTGTCATAATAAAACTATATATAATCGTGCAAGCACGAAGAAAAAAGGTGTAGCAACTGATTTAACAGACTAACGGACGGAGTACAAACCTACAGTCCTCTTCGACGACCTCGGTAGGGGACTAAAAACAACAAGCTAAGAATATCATTTGATTCTTCTTTATTATGAAGTACATATTAAATTTCATGAATAAAACATTCAATTATAACACATTTTTTAACTCAAAATAGCCTTTACGGTTCCTTTTATGAACGCTCTACAAATTGGACATCTCCTTAGCGCAGGCGCACAGTTTGTGCAGGCAGCTAGATGACCACATGGAAGAAAAACTATGGCTATTTGTTCGTCTAGACATATTTTACATGTCTGTTGATCTTTCAGGTTTTGATTTTCTTCTTCTAAGCTTCTTATCGACACTGAAATATAATTTGAAATGAGATTATTGAAAATTTCATCAAAGTCAATATTATATTATAAAACATGACTATAGTAAGATTATTTATTAATCCCTTTCACAAAATTCACTTCCAGTTTCAATTGAAATCCATCAAAAGAGTTTAGCTCAGATTCTTTTGACCTTGCTGTATAAAACCATACTAACAAATCTTATGTCTTAACCTGATTGTACCATGCGTAGCTGATTACTGATACATTGTCATCTGGCATCAGAAACACTTTTATTGGCATCATACTTTAATGGTCTCATTTGTGTTCTAATGAAACAAAAACGCGAATAAAATAATTCATATCTCCGACAGAAAGGTATAAGTTAATCTGATATTTGTATATTTACGTTCAAGATCAGGATTACATGTCGTTTCTTCAGTAGATTTATTTTTATTGACCTCTTTTGAGTTTTCTTGTTTTTCCTTTTGTGTATCATTGGAAGGTTGTTGTCCAGCTTCTGTTGAATTTGTTGACTCGTTATGTCTGCCATTTTCTTCAAGTTGGAAAATGGCTTCAAGCAGACGTGTTCCAGTAATCTCTGAAATATAAACTGGGTTTTGTAAAATTTATAGTCGACGGGTTTCAGGCAAAACATATTTAGTCATAACAAATTCAAAGTAGTTCCCTTTATAACATATAAAAGAAGATGTGAATTCTCACTGAACATTCTAAATAAGGATAGTCGTTTCAAGACTTTCAAGTTAAGGTTAAAATAATACTTTTCAAATTTCGAACGTCCGGATTGTTTTTCTAAATTGACCTTCACTAATAACGCACAACATACGCAACTATTATCAGCACCCGCAGTGCGCATGCGCCAAATTTGATCGCAATCGATATCGATAAATTTACTATAGATTGTTAAAGGAAATATTGAATTTTGGTTAGCTGAAAGTAAACAAAAATAAATATCTTTTTCATTGGCATCACATTAGAAAATATATTTTCTTAGCTTTCTAATGACATAATTTATAATTGAATCGGGATTGCAGAAGTTACGGCCATTTTCATTTAAAAAAAAGTGGTTCATTCCCTATTACTTCATACAATTCGAAACCAAAAACGTATGCAAATGAGTTTTCATTTATGAATACATCTTTCGCTATTCTTAGAAATAAATTCATTGGCATAAATATATGTTCTTTGCTTTATAATCTTTCCAATGGTATATATTTGGTATTTTAGAAAATTTAATGAATCGGGGCCTTTTTTATCCAAAACTGGAGTTGTTGTCATTATTTGAAGATTGCGAGAAAAATTCTAAGTCCATGGAAGTATTATATTGATATATATATAGTTCTTCCATGGTCCTACCAAGTAAATCGCTCACAGGTCACAAAACAAAGTTAAATCTATTGGTACATAAAATATTTATACATTTAATCAAATGTTTTACATCATGAGTTTAAAAATTCAGTAAAGTAAAAGAAGTGGAACTTTTCATTTAAAATAATATTTTTGTCCAGCTGTCATTTTTCATTATTTTTGATAATATAAAATCTTTCACTATTACATTAACTCAGACTTTTGGATGTTTTTCGTGAAGCGTATTAAAAAAATTCACGGAAATCCCATCTAAAATGGATTTTTTTTTTGCAATTTTCTTACATATATTTTAAAAAGTTTTTTTTTTAATAATAAGGCGACCGTAACTAAACAATTTTGATAACATGTTCATCTGATTTACATAGAAGTAATAGATACATATTTTATAAATATTATTCTCATGTTTTAAAAAGACCAATAAGTTTTGATGAAACAGGAAAAGTGTCATTATCTTAAATTTTCCAGATGCAGAAGATCTTTTGTAGTAGATGGATTTGGAATGAAATCTTATACGTCATATTTTCTTTCATCAATTTGATACCTTTTCACTGCTTTTGATTGGCAATATGAATCGCTGTACTATCTTACATGTACATGTGATATATACTAGTCTATTGCTTGTTTGATGCACATTCTCCTTTTATCCACTTAACTTTTAGAAAAATAAATCGCGTAGAACAAAATAAATATTATTTTTTATTTGTCTCCGTCCTTTCAGAAGTTTTTATCTTGAAATATATTTATTTTTTTATACTTGTACATTCAGGTAAAATTTGTATTAAAAAGGAAACTTATTTTAATTATTGTTCTGTTAATGTAAAGTTTACGGAGAGCTGTCTCATTGGCACTTATACCAAATCTTCTTGCATTTATATTGTACATGTATTTGCAGAATTTTTATTTATCGAATGAATGAGATAATTTGAATCGTTAAAACATGAAAACAGATGCCTGCGACCCCTGTTGTTTCAATTAGCATGTTCTAAAGATATCTGCGTGAAGTTCACAAATTTCATCAAGTATTTGATCACCTGTTGTGAATGTCAGATAACACTGTATCCGTGATTAAGACTTTCCTTTACATATCAGTAATATATTTCCCCCTTTTTTATATAATATTCGGAACATTATTGTATACACTTTTCTGTGGGACTTTCTTTACGGTTTTAGGCGGCATGCAATTAAATTTTGGGAAAATTTGCTGATTAGTTTGAGAATATCAGTACATAAAT
The DNA here is from genome assembly GCF_036588685.1 of Mytilus trossulus. Classification (NCBI taxonomy): domain Eukaryota; kingdom Metazoa; phylum Mollusca; class Bivalvia; order Mytilida; family Mytilidae; genus Mytilus; species Mytilus trossulus. The sequence continues at coordinate 52,850,861 of NC_086373.1, forward strand.
TCATTAGTATCAGAAGTATGTGCTTCGATTGGCTTATATCTATAAAAAATAAAACAAGTAATCTAAGACTATATCATTTTTGTTAGTGAGAGACCTATCCTTCCATCAACGAACATGTGAAGCGTGTATAAATATTGTTGAAAATGAGAAACATGTATCGATAGAGTGTCCATTATAAGATGACCTGCAAACTGATCTTTTTTAGAAAAAACTTTGTCACTTCGGAACATCCAAACTTAAAAAAAACCCAAACTAATTTGAGAAATTGTCTATTGTTCTATAGGTAGCCAGTGAATGTGATAGAAATGTCAAAATTTGCAAATTTATTTTACGTAGAAGACGCTTTTCACGTCGTTAACTTTTTGCTTAACTGAAAGCATTTTAAAGAAATTTGGATTTTTTTTAGCTCTGCATTTATACTTATTCACTATTAATATGACATTTGTCTTTTTTTGCACATAGCAAAATTAAAGCTATTTAAAGGACAATACGTGTATGTACTGTAGCGTGTTTTCCATTGTGATTTATTAACAAACTGCATCATCGCGGGCAAAAGTACTATAAAAGCATTTAGTGTTGAAGGCCAATTTTGAAATATCTCTCAGAAATCATGGCTGAAAAGTTAGAGAAAATATTAATAAACATACAATTCTGGGAGGTAAAACAAGAGTAAAAGCAGAGACTAAATTTATTCTTTTAATAAAAAATCAAAATGTTGCAATGAGTTTGTGTATGTGTATTCAAACTCTACGTTGTCTCATATTCGTATATGTTTTGTAATCATGATCTCATATTTGTCCCTTTTCGACTTTTTATTTTGTATGTGCGGTTTGATATTCGATAAAATCGAATTTTATCTTTTGGAAATAAAGTCAGTTTATACAACTCGTATTCATGCGGAACCTAGCATGCTACAATGTCATATATATAATATTGTTTACTTAGGGTTGTCAAATTATATACGAGTGTCAACATTGTCTTTACAAACTCAGCATGTTGTCTTGATAAGATATCACACACAGAAAAGACTGATCAGAAGGATAAGAAATCAAAATCATGCGCGATAACTCGTACTGGCTTACACTGAGGAAAATAGTTGGCCATGACAAACTTGTTTAAGTGCGAGACATGTATACATGATAATGAGTTGAAACGCTATGATCTGTATTCCAAAAAGAACTTTTATAAAAATATACAATTCATAAAAGTCAATGCTTTAAGTGTACTCATTCATCTTACAAACAAGATAGGTTTATTCATAAAAGAAATATATTGTGACGCTTAAAAAGGATATACCGAGTCAAATCAAACTTTTGGATTTGCTTGTCTGAATTGTTTCTACGGACTGTCTTATAGATAAAACAATACATGTGTCCTTTTCGTGATTAACCTTTACCAGGAATGGTTCTAAAAATGGTTCGTACTCGTAGTCATAATTTCAAAATAAAAACATGTTCGAAAACTTTAAATTGACAGTACTTTTATATACCTGTGGATGCTGAATTCTGTAGCGATTCATACGCCTTCTTTACCACGCGTTCATCATATCCAAAATCTGCCACCGCCATTACAGCAGGATGATTACTGTATTCAACAGGCTTTGTAACCGGCATTCTTGTTTCTCCTGACGAATTTGGATGCCAATTATTTTCCTTCTATAAGACAAAGTGTATTTTAAGATACTGGTATACTTTTCGAAACTACCGTTCGAAATTAATGCCAGTAGATATAGTAGTGCCCATTATGTTTAATACACTTAAAGTTCCAACCGAGAGTTTTGATTGGTTGTATAAATGCTAATAAGAGCGACAAATGACAATTATTAAACTATTGAATGATTGGCAGCTTTCAATTCATTGAATGCATATGGAGATATTGCAATTGATAAAACAAAGATATAAATACGCCTACATTTTGCAAATTTAACTTTGAAAACAAATAAACGAAATTCAATTTTAAACATACATCTGTGAATCACCAACCTAATGGGGATATGTTGCAAAATCTGAATATTATGACCTTAGTTCATTTGTAATTTATGCAAAATTTACTTTACCTTTTAAATGCAACAAAATAACCAATATACCTCATTTGGTGAAATTCTATTCATTTGAACATCTTCTATGAATTTGTCTCCTTTACACTGCCGTAAAAAGGTACACTTCTGGTACCAGCGTGCATGTTCTATCCATGGCTGATCACCTGGTTCCCAGCTTCTTAAACCACCACCACAGAAAAAGCATCGACAATGATCGTCTGTTCCTTTAGTAAATAAAACAAAACCTTTTGTCATTCAATTTACTCATTTAATAATTTTTTCGATCAGTTTTCCTTTTAAGATGATACTCAATTCAAATAAATATATTTTTTTCTCAGACTTGTACATGTAAATTAGACTAAGTCATGATTTTCATATAACTGAATTTTTCTTGATATTCAGAAGCAAAGAAAAGGAGGAGATTTGAACATTTTCTGTTACTTGAAAGAAGGAAAGAATGCAAAATATAGCCTTTTGATTTTACAACATTTGACATTTTAGAATATGTGGTATTGTCATGTTCCGCTACACATGTATCTCATAATAAGAGATGAAATATGTGCTTTCACTACATTTGGTGTGATGTGTATAAGTATGAATTAATAACAAAAGACATGTGTCGTGTGTCTACATTGTATTTTGTCAGCTGTTTGGGATTTAAAAATATGACAGAATTAAAATTCATTTAAAATTGTTTATATCTCATTCTTGTCCACAAAAGATAAAATTTTACCTGTGAAAAAGAATCCAGCTGTAACCATTTCTTCTGGAGACTGTGTCAAATGCTGCGGCCAATGATTAAAAGAATCAAGTCTTATTGATCTTATAGCGTATTTCGGATACTTCGGTTTATCAAGACATACTCCTAACGCTGTTGATTCTCTTTGATTGTTTTGCGATGTATATGTTGCACATACATCGTGCATAATACTTCCAGTAGCATTTAGTATTCCATGTTGAGCATGTTGATTGTGAGTATTGAATTCGGGAATTCTTATTAAACTTTGTGTGTCATTTGTTGAATAACTGGAGGCGATAGGAGTACCTTCCGTTCTGTTGTTTACGATGACAGAACTTATTTGATTTGAACACGTTGAATTATACTCTTTGTTCTCACGTTTTTCATCCTTCGATTTAAAAGAATTATGAGAACTTTCATCGTATGCCAAAAATTCCTTGTTATCTGGTTCAATTTCATTATGCCCACAAGCACCTGGCATATAAGGAGCTTCATCTCGCATTGGTTTTATATTTAATATAAAAGAGCAATTTGGAGATTTTTGTTTATGAATCTCCAATGGTGAATCGTAACGTTTCCAGTTTTTATGCTTTACTCCGCAACTGTGACAAATAACTTCATCATCATACCCGGAATAAAAGAATCCAGCTTCCGCTAACCTTGTTGCATATATTCCTGGTATATCAGGAAATGTTGAAAATGTGGAGAACCTTGCACCTTCAAATTGCATACTCTGTGATTTCTTTTCGTCTTTTAAGAATGTTCGGAAATCTTGCGGCAGGAATGGCATAGTTTGAATAATAGACTTTGGTATATTTCGAATGGGCATAATAATGTTATCGAGCAGCGATTTGTGTCCAAAATATGGTTCTTTCAACTTGTGGGATGTCTTCCATTTTACTTTTACTTTCACCGTATAAGCACATTTTCTAATCATGGTTTTATGAATAGAAGCCTGGAGCACACATTTTACAAAGAGAATAATGAACAATGCCAAAAGATATATATTCATTGGACTATTCTTGGATTTTTCGTATGAATGCATTGAAGAATCAATATCTATATTAGTATATAAAGCACATGCGATGGGTTGATGGTCAGAGCTAGATGAACAGTGTGATTCATAATCAGTATGTTCGTTATACTTTGGAACTATGTTGTCGTTGTGATTTGGTGTCTCGTCTTCTGTGAATGGGATAGTCATTGCAACTGCAAAACAAAATCACAATGAGATGTATATTCAATATATTCAGTATGCAAATTTTTGCAATACTGTAAAAGATTTTAATGAACGAAATATTTTTGCTACTGAAAAGGCCTCTTTCTACCGGATAAAGATTTCATAAAATTGCGGAAAGCTTTAATGATTATTTTTGACTTTCGCGATTATCTTATTTATATAATTGACAGTTTAGACTTCCAAATTTGTGTATATGCTTGTCTCAACAAACTTATTGCTTAATATTCTAAACAAAATCTGTTTCTATATATTATCATCTGGTATTTTTCGGTCTGATATCCTAAATATCCTATTCATAGTTAAAACAAGACTGTCCTGGTTTGGTTTTATTCTGCAATGATATTATCTGAAAATTTCCATTAGGCATTGCTCAATACTGTGTAATCTTTAACTATTTATGACGTTTCTAATGTGTAATGTATACAAGTACAGGCACCAATATTACAGTGTATGATTGCATGATTAATTATATCAGTAGTTGATGTACTGTGAGTCTAATTTAGGTACATGTAGCGGCAATTATTCACAAATACGATATTATTAAACTAAACAATTGTTTTTGTCCTGCTTAGTTTTTCTTACTATTTATATTGCTATAGAGTTTTTTGTACTCTTTATTATTATTGAACGTTCTTATGTGTTCCATTTTTTATTAAATTGATTGACTTTTCAAGAGAGTGGACATATACTATATCTTCTTGTAATCCAACCAATGATAAGGGGTCTAATACAAGTCAAGAGCCTCAAAAATGGTTCTAATTAATGATAACGTAATGTTTTAGGGATTTTCCATTGACTTATTTAAATCTATCTAGAACCATTTTAATAGATTTAATAGAGATTGACATTTTGAAAAGATTATCAATTGGTTAGATGTCTCAATCATTTTTCTCAAAATATTATTCATACTAAGCAGTGATTATCCTAATAAATTCAAAAGTATTTCTTGGATAATCAACATAGGTTCAAGTAGCGTAAATTCAATATGAACGACCTTTTTTCTGGGATTTTTTATATATCAGTATCCGGTCCTGGTAAGAGGTGAAAATTAGTATCATGCATGAGACATCATAAAAATGAATATCTTTTAACTCAAAAAGGTAAAGAAAAATGTTCGTGTGACGAAACTGCGAGATGAAGCGAGCATGTGTAGCAACAGATAAAAATGATAAGTGAATTAGCAAAAAAAAATCCTGCTCCCCCCTTTTTTCCCTAAAGATCTAATAGTCGTCAAATTAGAGTTGATATTTATAATGTGACTAAGATTAGAAGCTTGTAGAAAATAAGCCATTATTAAACCAAGGCCATTACAAAAGCTGTACAATCGTTTATCTCGGAAACATAAAAAATGATGACATAAACAAAAAACTGATAGGAATTGTATTCAAGAAACACATGAACTTCCTGCTCAAAATGAAGATAGATTTCGCGTGTTAATTAATGGTAGCTGAACTATTATGTACAGAAACATAAATTGAATACCGAAGCTTTATAAAAAAAAACGTACATAATACGAAGGTAAGATATTCAATATGAAGTAAGTTTTGAAAGAAAGATCAAGTGAAAACAAATATACTATTAAGGATACTGATAAGTCTGTTAAATTTAAATATATAAAAACATGAAAGATTCTCATTATTTGATATGTTTGTGAACTTTGTTTTTCTATAAAAAAAGAAATACCTTCTTCAAACTACTGTTGAATCCCGCAAATGGTTTCCAGAATTTCATAACACATTTATTTATAATAAAAAATCATGTCTATTTTAAACCTAGTATTTCCATTTAAAGAGAGACAACTCTGATCTGACAGTTAGTATATATACATTATATCGGTTTTTATATCTATGGTAGTCACGAATGATTGATTGCCTTTTGTAAGTGTAAACGTTATTGCTCTAAATGTAATTATGCTTATGCAATTTATACTTTATTTGTATTTATTTCTGAAATAACATTCATCTGATACGCTGGAAAGCTGAAGCAAAGGGAGATCAAAGACAAACAACATTTTGGAGCATAAAAAAACATAAAAGCTAGAAGAGAGATATACGTTTAGGTCAGGATTAATCTGAAGGAGTTAGATTCCTTAAAATACAAAAGTATATAATAAAATTAAAATCAAATCTAGAAATTGACCATTATTTTATTAAAATATTTTAAACAGTTATGACGTAGAAAAGCGTCAAAAATAGTTTTTATACGACCGCAAATTTTAAAAAAATTTTCGTCGTATATTGCTATCACGTTGGCGTCGTCGTCGTCGTCGTCGTCCGAATACTTTTAGTTTTCGCACTCTAACTTTAGTAAAAGTGAATAGAAATCTATGAAATTTTAACACAAGGTTTATGACCATAAAAGGAAGGCTGGTATTGATTTTGGGAGTTTTGGTTCCAACATTTTAGGAATTAGGGGCCAAAAAGGGCCCAAATAAGCATTTTCCCGGTTTTCGCACTATAACTTTAGTTTAAGTTAATAGAAATCTATGAAATTTTGACACAAGGTTTATGACCACAAAAGAAAGGTTGGGATTGATTTTGGGAGTTTTGGTTTCAACAGTTTAGGAATTAGGGGCCAAAAAAGGGCCCAAATAAGCATTATTCTTGGTTTTCGCACAATAACTTTAGTTAAAGTAAATAGAAATCAATGAAATTTACACACAATGTTTATGACCACAAAAGGAAGGTTGGTATTGATTTTGGGAGTTTCGGTCACAACAGTTTAGGAATTAGAGGCCAAAAAGGGACCCAAATAAGCATTTTTCTTGGTTTTCGCACCATAGCGTTAGTATAAGTAAATAGAAATCTATGAAATTTAAACACAAGGTTTATGACTATTAAAGGAAGGTTGGTATTGATTTTGGGAGTTTTGGTCCCAACAGTTAAGGAAAAAGGGGCCCAAAGGGTCCAAAATTAAATTTTGTTTGATTTCATCAAAATTGAATAATTGGAGTTCTTTAATATGCCGAATCTAACTGTGTATGTAGATTCTTAATTTTTGGTCCCGTTTTCAAATTGGTCTACATTAAGGTCCAAAGGGTCCAAAATTAAACTTAGTTTGATTTTAACAAAAATTGAAACCTTTGGGTTCTTTGATATGCTGAATCTAAAAATGTACTTAGATTTTTGATTATTGGCCCAGTTTTCAAGTTGGCCCAAATCGAGGTCCAAAATTAAACATTGTTTGATTTCATCAAAAATTGAATAATTGGGGTTCTTTGATATGCCAAATCTAACTGTGTATGTAGATTCTTAATTTTTGGTCCAGTTTTAAAATTGGTCTAAATTAAAGTGCAAAGGGTCCAAAATTAAACTAAGTTTGATTTTAACAAAAATTAAATTCTTGGGCCTCTTTGATAATATGCTGAATCTAAACATGTACTTAGATTTTTGATTATGGGCCCTGTTTTCAAGTTGGTCCAAATCAGGATCTAAAATTATTATATTAAGTATTGTGCAATAGCAGGTCTTTTCAATTGCACAGTATTGTGCAATGGCAAGAAATATCTAATTTCACAATATTGTGAAATAGCAAATTTTTTTTTTAATTAAGAGTTATCTTTCTTTGTCCAGTATAGTCAGCAAGAAATATCTGCAAGAATTTTTTTAATTGGAGTTATCTTTCTTTGTCCAGAATCAACTTAAATCTTTGTTATATACAATATACAATGTATATTCACTTTTTACTACCAACTGATAAATTTAAATAATCTTTACCATTCAGTGATAACAAGCAGTTTTTTTACATCTTAATATTTTATGATGTATTTAAATGAGTAGTAATTGTTGCAAACTCCATTAGAATATTTTAATTGAAATTAGTTTTGGAATAAAGGAAAGGGGGATGTGATTAAAAAATTGGGTTCAATTTTTCTCATTTGAAATTTCATAAATAAAAAGAAAATTTCTTCAAACATTTTTTTGAGAGGATTAATATTCAACAGCATAGTGAATTGCTCTAAGAGAAAACAAAAATTTTAAGTTCATTTGAATACATTCATTCTGTGTCAGAAACCTATGCTGTGTCAACTATTTAATCACAATCCAAATTTAGAGCGGAATCCAGCTTGAATGTTGTGTCCATACTTGCCCCAACCGTTCAGGGTTCAACCTCTGCGGTCGTATAAAGCTACGCCCTGCGGAGCATCTGGTCTACCATTTATACAGGTAAAAGATAATAAAAAAAATAAGTTGATTATAATAAGTTATTTTTATTTTTATTTTATTCGTTTAACTTATCGTCGAGTATGTACATTGTATGAAGTTGGTGGTCTGAAATTATTTATCAAATCTAATTGCCCGTGGGGGGGGGGGTTACGATCAAGCCACGAATTAATCCAAGTAATCTTAAAATTGTTTATCCAACTGCATGTCAAAGCAACAGCTCTTATTCCAGAACCGTTTATTACACAGAGGTATGTTAAGGGACCAACTGGCATAGAAATTAACAAGCAAAGGTCACTGTACGGCCTTCAACAATGAACAAAGCCCATACCGCATTGTCAGCTATAAAAGGCCTTGAAATGACAAATGTAAAACAATTCAAACGAGAAAACTAACGGCCTTATTTATGTACAAAAAAGAACGAAAACAAATATGTAACACATTTACAAACGACAACAAGTGAATTACAGGCACTTGACTTGGTACAGGCACATACATACAGAACGTGGCAGGGTTAAACATGTTAGCAGTATCCCTACCCTTTCCCTAAGATGGTACAATGGTGTAACAGCACATTATAAGGGTAATTGATCGGATATCTATAATTTTACCAAATTAAATAAATGGACTATATATATATATATATATATATAGGTTTAGGCTGTATTAAATGGTGGAAAGATTGCCAAAGCAAGAGTAGTTGAGAAAGGCTTTACAAAGACATGTCTAACTTTATAACATTTTATAATATTTCGAAAATGGATCTTGCAAGTAATCCGCGAATTCAGTGGAGGGAAATGTCACGGCTTTTGGAATGTGAGATATTAGGGGGGGGGGTACAAAAGTTGGGATTTTATACCGACAGTGCAAGGGCTGTAAAGCCAGTCAATGTCGTTAAAAACTTCCATTTGTTTAGGATTTAAAAATGTATATACAGTCATATGAAATATATGGGACAATAAAGTGGGTTCTGGGGGAAAAGAAAAGAGGGATGTTGGAAAAGGAGCATCCTGTGTCACCCCGACCCTCCACATAAATAAAGTAACAATCCCATCCAGAATTTCTTAATTTTTTGTTTACAGTTTTGTATTCTTTTTGAGCGGAAACATTATAGATTTATTATTTATAGTTTGCGACCCCCTACTAGTGCTGCCTAAGATAATATTACTAGTAAACACAAATAGTGACATTCGCAGTATATTGGCCGGACAAATAGTCCTGATACTATTCGTTCGGCAAGCCGGACAAATAGCAACTGCCTTAATTGTAATAGTGCTTATGTATAAAATAGAATTGTTTACCTTTCTGATTCAATAAAATTATGCTACAATGAATACACACTACGTGTTAAAGGATGTAGCATAAGGAAAACCATTACGAGCTAAAACGGATTACCGCGGTAAACATAAACAAATAAGTACATGCATAAAAACATGTAAATAAATGAATAAATGTGTTCATGATGAATATCTTAAAAAATACATGTACAACAAACAACTACGTTAAATAAATAAGGATAAACCGTTTAAAAAATTCTAACTTCCGGTTCTGCATCGTCTTATAATATTCCTTAATGACTCTTAAAATTACAAAAAAAATGCTAAAAATAATAATAATTAGCGTTTAATAACAATAAAATAAGTAATGTATGATATATCCGGATATATATCCTTGATGATCAATAAATAAATATTAATTAAAATGAATGAAGGAAGGAAATGACAAAATGTATCAAAACAGGATACTGTAACAGTTTAATTTTAATCGTTATATTTTACATGTGACTGAACAAACGTAAACGTAATAACTATGTTAACATCTTCTGTTAAAATTGAAAGTGCGTAATCATGATTGTTTTGTTTTTTTGCAACACTGGAATGATTTTGTCCTTTACTTTTTGCGATATCTTTTGCAGACTTGTAAGGCTTAGATTTCGAATTTCCTTAACTGGTTAGGAAAACTAATCCATTTAACCAATATCAAATATTTGGCCTGTTTTTTATTTAAACAACATATTTAAATATAATTATATTAGTAAGGTTTCAGAGAAGCATGGATTCACATTCCACTTAGAAAAGAACAAAAAGAGGTAGGGTTAAATGCAATTTATTTGTATGTGTATCGCTCACAGCATCAAATTAAAGCTTAAAATTTTCAAAGGACGATTCTGCAATTGTGATATCAAAGAGTCTAATACGCCCTTTGCTGTCCTTTATAAACTTTTAAGGGCGTATTAACGAGGTGGTGGACTATTATAAAATATCTCTTTTACAGATGCCGATGTATATAATCCAATTGTGGTAACCAAAGTCCTGTTTTCTTTTCCGCGAATGTGATTTACCAAAAAAGACCACCAACAAAGACTGATCAATAGCTGACAATGAAAAACAATTCAAACGAGAAAACTAACGGCCATTTTGAACGAAAAACAAATATGTAACACATAAACAAACGATAACCACTGAATTACAGGCTCCTGACTTGGGACAGGCATATAAATACATATGTGGCGGGCTTTCTTAAAGTGCCATAGCGTTTTCATTTTTCGTCAAAATTCCATATACGAAACTATGGAGTTCTGCTTAACAATTTATACATGTCACTACTACAGCACTAAAATTGGAATTGTTTATTAAAAAAAAATTGAGTGTCAACTTATTCCTTAGTTAACATATAATAGCTGTACAATAAAGCCAATTGGAAAGCAACCCGAATATAAATTTGTTTTCGAAAATTATACATTAGTTATCTTTGGTAAAGTTTTCAGAATTATTCGAAATAAAATAAAAACCAATAAATAAGCAAAACAACAGAATCGTCACGGAGTAACAAAGCTAGACTGGCATTATTACGTGTCGATGCGTACGCATGTTTATTTTCTTCTACATATAATTAAACCACGTGTTTCTATATTTCCCGCCAATTGTTTAAATATTTTGTCAGTCTAAAAGCAAGATAAACAGACAACAGAAGAAATTGACAAATTATAAGTTTTTGTTACACATTTTAATTCAATAAATCGTTTTCAAATCCTATCCCAGCACTCCAACTTTATTTATCACAAGGTGTTTCGAACATCTATTTAGACTAATTAGAATACACTGATTGACCATGTCCATGTCAATTGCCAGACGACCAAGCCAATGTATCATGACACTTATTTTAAATATACTGTAAATCTATAAGCAACTCGACACCTCGTGATTTGCTTGACTAATACTTTTTTATACTTTTCTTTCTGTTTTTCATGCTTATCAATAAATTATTCAATGTTGATAAACACAGCATAGGGTAAGTTTTCATAGTTTGCAACATGTTAATTGCCCAGAGTTGCAGATAATATTGTGTCTTTCAAATTGTTAAGCCTGGTGAAAGCGAAAAGAGGTCTTTTATCGAATAAAAGGTTTGGCTCTTCGGTATCGTTAAATGTATCCCAGTGTTTGTAAAAGTTTGTTATTTATGTGGGTTTTTTTTCTATCTTGATTAATATATTGTGGGGAATCGACGTAAATGTGTCATTTCTTTGTTGTGTAGTAACTTCTTGCATAACAATTTAAATTTCAATATTTTTAATAACCCTTTTATCAAGGCATTTAAAAAAACGCATATTGTGTTTGCAAATATTTTTTCAGAATGTCTCGAGTTCTGTTTTCTCAAAACTTGGGCCTTTGAGTAGCAACACATTTAAAAACTGCATTTTGGTTTGTGATGTCTCGTATGTAAATTTTAGTAGTGCTTGGTGTCTGTTAGCATATTCAAACCATTGTGCTTTTTCATCATCTGTACCTTCTCTGTAAATAAAAAAGCAATCCTCCCTAAACATATAGGCGCTAGATTGTCTTTAAATATAGGAAGATGTGGTGTGAGTGCCAATGAGACAAGGTTTGTATGTTGGAAAATCCTTAAAATACTAATTAAATAGTTATCAAAAGTACCAGGATTATAATTTAGTACGCCAGACGCGCGTTTCGTCTACATAAAACTCATCAGTGACGCACAAATCGAAATGTTCATAAAGCAAAACAAGTACAAGGCTTAAGAGCATTGAGGATCCAAAATTCCAAAAAGTTGTGCCAAATTTGGCTATGGTAATCCATGCCTGGAATAAAAAAATCCTTAGTTTTTCGAAAAAAAGAAATTTATAAAATTGACCACATGATCGATATTTAATCAACACCGAAATGTTGACTACTGGGCTGGTGATACCCCTGGGGACGAAACGTCGACCAGCAGTGGCATCGACCCAGTGGTCTAAATCGTTATCAAACGTACCAGGATTATAATTTAGTACGCCAGACGCGCGTTTCGTCTACATAAGTCTCATCGATGACGCTTCATAAACTCTCAGATCGCTTAGTTTAGGTGGTAAAATATTTCCTATTGGAACTCCATTTAAAGTTATCAGGCAACAGTCTAATTTTACAGCCTCTACCATGCTTCTCCACAACCCCTACTTTGCCTATGGTCCTCACCAGAACGGTCTGATTTGAAACACACTGAAAACATAAATCAAATACCGGTAAGATGAAAAAGCTCCAAATTATCTCCCTTTGGTGAAAAAAATGCCAATTTTTGGCATTAAAATTGAAATATCTTTTTTAACGTATTGGTGACATATATTTTTTATTGTTGTTTTCAAATAAGCTATTATACATAAACTAAATAATTGTAAAATTTAAGCGATTTCTGTAATTTAGTTCTTTTTTATTTTCGATATTACCGCTTTTTTCCCTATTAGTTCAACAGAAAAAAATGACATTAACAAAAATGTATGCTTCTTTCGATGGCAGATTGTGAGCGTAAATGAACGGTGACGCCTTTTTTTTTTATTTCATTTTTCTACTAAGTATTAGATAAATTTCATTTATAGAAAAATATAGCGAATTCCTAAAATAAATTATAAAAAAATGATTTAGACCCGCGAGCCCCCTTGAAACGACAATGTGCAACGTTAAACATTTCAAAAGAGCAAAAAAGGTAAAGTTTTTGATGATTCATGTATCCACTCAACAAAAATATTATCAATAATTTGAAGTACAAAAAAAAAATCTAAAATTTAAGACCATCGAAAAGGAACCAAATAATCTAATTGAAGTGACAAATGTATTGCTCGTAATATTGATAAAGTACCTCTGTTGAATTCTCGTGGTTGTCTGAAGTTACTTTGCTCCCTCTCTGTATCTCTGTCATTTCTGAATTTTATTTATTAATAATGCCGTTTCATAAGTCAATGATCACAGCGTAGCGACACGTGATACTGCGTAGAATAAAAGTTCAAAACTGTAAGAAAACTTGCGAAAACGTACTTCAATCGTAGTGAACCGAAATAGAAACGTACTGACCTGTTGTAATACGTACTGTAACGTAGTAAAACGTTGTTTATACGTGATGAAACGTATTGAAACTTGCCCCTTGAATTTATCGAAAAACCTAACAAAACGCAAAAGAACGTATCAAAACGTGACATAAACCTAGAAAACAAACGGATCGTTACAAAATGACAATAAATACATAAAACGTATCAATTATAAACGTGCTTAAACATAGCTGTCAAAACGTGACAGTCTCACACTGTCACGTTTCGACTTTCACGTTTTGCTGGGTTTTCAAAACGTAACGAAACGTCAATATACGTAGCGAATCGTATCGATCCGTACTCAACACGGCTATATACGTAGATTGTTACGTGATCAGCCCTGTTTGTATTGGTATGCACAATACAAACGTGACTGAAAATGAAAACATATACAATTCTCATCTCTTGATGTTATAACGTTTTATTACGTAAGTGCCACGTTTCGTTAGTTTTTTATACGGTATATTACGCTTCATGGTACGCATTACTAGGGTTTGATACGTTATTCTAGTCATTTGTACGTGTCGATGCGTACTACTACGTATGTTTACCTTCTACTTCGTATAATCAAACCACGTGTTTCCATATTTCCCGCCAATAGCTTAAACATTTTGTCAGTTTAAGAGCAAGATAGACAGACAACTGATGGAACTGATAAACTCCGGATGTATGTTACACACACACACACACGCGCATTAATTTAGGTAAATAGATGCAGACATATACAAATGGGTCGCAAAGGGCGAACGATATGAGTAAGGGATTGGATAGGTAGAAGATCTCAATTTGGTGTTTGTGCATAGTTAACGTTGTTGGACGAATTCCGAACTCTTCTTCTTTCAAAAACATTATAAGAATTGATCCAACAATATTTCAGGAAATTGTTTATATTAAACATTATTTTTCGTCACCTGCAGGAAAAGTTCCATGACAAGAAAGGACGATTCAATAACGATTTTTTCAACTGTTTTATTTTAGTTTCTTTTGATGATACATGTAAGTATATGCTTTGGACTTTTGTTTATTTAACTTTAAATGAAACAAAACAATATTATGATACATGTTATTAAAATGTTACTACCATTTTACTGATCTTTTGAAAAAATGGCAGATATAGGTCAACATAATATAATGTATTAGAATTCTGAATTTATCAATAATAATTCAATATTTTCGATAAATAGAAAATTTCGGTATAACACTAAAATAATACAACACGACAGACCAATCAAAGTGAAAACAAAACAACTCGTACAGCAAAACAAGCATTTTGACAATTGGACATGCTTTGATACTATATAAATAAAGGTAGCAGTGGTATATCGCTGTTCTAAATCCAGAAATCGATTGAGAAAAAAACAAATCCGGGTTACAAACTAAAACCGAGGGAAAAACATCAAATATAAGAGGAGAACTACGACACAACAGAAACACATCATTAAAATGTAACACACATAAACGAACTATAATATAACAATGGCCATAATGGCATTTCTATGACTTGGTACAGGTCATTTTAAAAAAAAATTAAATAGTGGGTTAAACCTGGTTTTGTGGCATGCCAAACCTCCCGATTTTATGGCAAGGTAAAATAAAATTTGATCAGGGACTTTCCGTTTTGAATTTTCCTCGGAGTTCAGTATTTTTGTAATTTTACTTTTTATTGCGGACCTGTTACTGTTTTGTTATGAAATAAAAATGTATGACTAAAATCAGTAAAGACCAATCGAAACAACATATGAAACAAAACATACTTTTATATATTTGGATGATATATTGGCTCTCAATTATTTAGTTTGACGATTTCAGTATGTACATGTACTAAAGACATTTATACTGTTGAGCTAACTTTAAATAAAGCTAATACTAACAATGAACACTACCGTTTCCTCCTTCTTGCTATATATATCATTAACGGGAAGCGTTATGCCAAACTGTATGATAGAAGAGATTATTTTTCATTTCCTATCGTTAGTTATCCATTTTTAGATGGTGACGTTCCCTTGTTTATATATCTATATATGTACGATTTGCTTGTGTATGTAACAACGTATTAGATTTTAGAGACAGAAACTTATGTATTTCTGAAAAAAATCTTACACCAGGGTTTTCGGTATCACAAACTAGTAAAAACATATACTTAATTCATCATCGGTAAAAGGACATCATTCGTAAATATAATTCAACATGCAGACATCTCATACGTTCAGGTTTTTCATGTCCATTTTTTTATGGTAATATTCTTTACAAAGCACAAAAATGTCGGCATTCACCTCAAAAGCTAACAAAATATTTTAAAAAACTTATTAAGAAGGGATATAGTTACAATACTGTTGTCATCATTAAAGATTTTGATTTAATAATGATTCAGTTATAGAGTCTTTGCATCGTAAATAAACACATTTATTCTATAACCAGAATGTTGATTCGCTTGGTAGAAGTAGCACCTTTATCAGTTTGTTTTATTAGCTTTATTTTTCATGTTAATCGATGTTATGGGCACTGCACATTGTTGGCATGATACGAGTTATGTTATTCTCGTATATTTTATGAGGGTAGAATACTAAATTCCTATCGGGGGGGGGGGGGGGTAGTGTGCTTGATATTCATAGGATGAAAATAATCTCTCAATCAGTTTAATTGAGGCCTGGAGCTAAGTGTCAGTTACTGCTAGTAGTCCTTTGTTAATTAGTGTATCATTGTCATTTTGTTTACTTTCTTTACTTACCTATTCTGACATCGGACTCGGACATCTTTTTAACTGGTTTTTACTGTGTGTATTGTTGTGTCTTTTTTTCTATATTGTCTAGAGTTATGGGGAGGGTTGATATCTCTTAAAACGTGTTTAACCCCGCCGCATTCTTTTAAGCCTGTCCCCAGTCAGGAGCATATGACCTTTGTTAGTGTTGTATGATTTTTATTTTTTTTTATATATATATATTTCGGAGTTCAGTATGAAGTTCATTATCAATGAACTAGTATACATATGTGTTTAGGGTTCAGACGAAGCACGCCTGCGGGGCAGGATTTTCTCGCTGCATTGAAGAACCATAGGTGGACTTCAGCTGTTATTTGCTCTTTGATCGGGTCATTGCCTTTTTTGATAAATTCCCGTTTTCCATTCTCAATTTTTTTTATGCACCTCTACCACGCTCTCCACGACCCCGTCTTCTGTCTCTGATTACCATCAGAACAGTCTGGTTTGAAACGCAATAAAAACGATCCATCAAATACCGGTAGGAGGGAAATTTGAATGAAAATATTTAACGTACAACATTTTAAAAGAGCAACTTAGATAAAATGGAAAGCATTGAAAAAAAAACATTCATGATTCATGTATATGTATCCACTCAACAAAAAAATGTATCTAGAAAAATAATCTGGCTTTTAAAGAACAATAATAACTTAACTTCTTTACCATAAAATAAAAACAAAATAATCTGACTGAAATGACAGATGTACTTATATTGATATAAAGTGCACCTGTGTTAAAGCCCCAGTCACAATGTCACGTTTCGACATCTAGGTTTTAGTACGTTTAGGAATTCTACGTTTCATAATGTTTTTGTCATTTTGTCACGGTCCGTACGTATTACTAAGATTTGCCACGTTTTGATAGTTCTTTTACGTATGGTTACGTTTTTTTTTTTTTTTTATAAATACACGGGGCACGTCACGTTTTAAATTGCATTACGTATTAACTACGTTTTACTACGTTGCAGTTCATATTTCATGGGATCAGTACGTTTATTATTCGGTTCACTACCCTTAAAGTACGTTTTCTCACGTTTTTCTACGGTTTGATATAATTCTACGCAGTATCACGTGGTACTCAACTGTGATCGAGACCTATGAAACGACGTCATTAATTGATAAAATTAAGAAAAGACAGAGATGCAGAAAGGTAGCAAGGTAAATCCAGAAAATCAAGAGAATTCAACAAAGTAAAATTGAAAATGGAAATAGGGGAATATGTCAAAGAAACAATAACCCGACCAAAGAGCAGACAACAGCCGAAGGTCATCGATAGGCTTTCAACGCAGCAAGAAAATTCCGAACCCGGAGCTGGTCCTCAGCTTGCTTCTAAATAAAATTGTGTACTAGTTCATTAAAAATGAACATAACAATAAAACTCCAAAACATATTAACAGAACATATTTCGCCTCTTTATGTTTAGGGACGATTGCTTTTTATTTACAATGAAGTTACAGATGATGAACTGCACAATATTTCAACATACTAACAGACACTAAGCACTATTAAAATTTACATACGAGAAATCAAATGACTAAAACGCAGTTTTTAAATGTGTTGGTATTCATTGAAACATAAACTTAGACCTCACGTCATTCTGGAGGGAAAATGCACATTATCAGAACTTTATAGAGAGGTCCTCGTTACACCCATTCTCAACTTAGAGGCAAAATTAACAGAGAAATGCTTCGCTTTGAGACATGTGCAAACGATCAAGTAGATTTGTCAACACAACATGCGTTATTTCCATAACGCCTTATTAAAAAATATTAAAACGTGTGATACAAGTAAAATCACAAAAATACTGAACTCAGAGGAAAATCAATTTGGAAAGTCCATAATCACATGGCAAAATCAAAAAACAAAACGCATCAAAAACGAATGGACAAGAACTGTCATATTCCTGACTTGGTACAGGCATTTTCAAATGTAGAAAATGGTGGATTAAACCTGGTTCTATAGCGCTAACCCTCTCACTTTAATAACAGTCTCATCAAATTCCGTTACATTTACATGATGTGTTAAATAAAGTCACAATCAATAAAATAGTCAAAAGAATTGACTGCACAACAATGAAAGAGTGTTCTCTCCACCGTTTTCAAGAGAGAAAACATAAAAGAACAATGTTTAAAAACACAGGGATGACGGAGAGGCAAAACTTAAATTTTACAATAGTTTCGTTTAAGTACAGCATATTTGAAAAAAATAATAAAAAATAATTCACCGTTGAGTTTAAAAGATATTTCAATTTTAATGCCCAAAAAAACATTTGTTCACCAAAGGGAGATAATTTAGAGCTTTATCAATGACATAAAATATTTTAAAAGTCATCTGGGGCCAAAACGAATTATTGTTTTGGTTTGATTTTTTTACCATATCATAAAGTAACAATTAATAGTGTAATAAAGAAAACTTGTAATAAAGAAAAAAATTGAAACTTTTGCTGCATTTTTTTACCCTCGAGCCTCCTTAAGTACGGATCAATACGATTCTCTACGTACATTGTCGTTTTTCTAAGTTTTAGCCGAAACGTGACAGTGTGACTGAGGCCTATATATAATGATCAATTATCGCAGCATGATGACACGTGATACTGCGTAAAATAAACGTGCAAAACCATAGAAATACGTACACTACTTCAATCGTAGTAAAACGTAGTTAAACGTAGTTTATACGTAATGAAACGTATTAAAACTAGTAAAACATTCTACGTTCATTTCTCGATAAATCTAACAAAACGTACCAAGTAATACTCCAATACGTAGAAGAACGTCACAAAACGTGGCAAAACCTAGTTAAATGTACGAACCGTTTAAAAATGACAATAAAATACATGAAACGTAGCATTTCTAAACGTACTAAATTCTAGCTGTCGAAACATGACAGTGTGACTGGGGATTTAGGTCATGGCAAGGTTGCAAAGCGTATCGAATGCGCGATTTTAGTAGTAGTGACTGCATTACAATATCACAGGGTCGTTACTATGCCTTCCTTATACCACAGTCCCACTAGGCTACGATCGCACTACGATCTGTGAAAAAGGCAAATTTTGATGATCTTAGTACGATCGTAGATCGTAGTAAGGTCGTTTCACGGTCGTGGTGAGGTCTTCAAGACCGTGATGAGCGTGGCCAACTTTGAACATGTTCAAAATAATCTCATGTTGTAGTAGAAGCGTAGTGAGAGAGCACTAAGGTCGTAGTAACACAAAGGTTGCTGTACCATCGTAGCGAGAGCGTAGCGAAAGCGTGATTCTTTTCGGAGAGACTGCGCTACGATCTCACAGCGCTGTGATTACGACCTCACAACGACCATCATGTTCTCCCCGCGACCCAAATACGATTCCACAACGACTATACCACGTTTACACCAGGCTGTTCAAGGCCATCGTACGATTCTATCACACGTCCTTGCCGTCCTCATCACGCTCTTCTTACGACCTCACTACGTTCATACTGCGACCATAATTCTCATTGTCATTTTCACATAAATTGTTTATTATAAACTCTATCCAGGTTTTGTTTGTCTGTATGTAATAAGGACTTTTTGTCCATTTTCTCTATCGGCTCAACCATGCTTCTCGTGTTTATATAGATAAGACCGTTGGTTTACCGTTCATACTACGACCATAATTCTCATTGTCATTTTCACATAAATTGTATATTAACTCTATCCAGGTTTTGTTTGTCTGTATGTAACAAGGACTTCTTGTCCATTTTCTCTAACGGTTCAACCATGCTTCTCGTGTTTATATAGATAAGACCGTTGGTTTACCGTTTGAATGGTTTAACAATACTAACTTTTAGGCCCTTTATATCTTGCTGTTCGGTGTGAGGCAATGCTCCATGTTCAAGGATGTACCTTGTGCTTTAATGGTTTACATTTATAAATTGTCTCGTTGGCACTCATACCACACAATCCTGGACAAGCGATAGGTTGTAATTTAGGTGGGATTGGTCGGTCCCACATATCTTGATATATAATAGAGAGGCGGAAGATACCACATTCAAACTTATAGTCGAAAGTAAACTTTAAATGCCATGGCAAAAAAAAGAAAAACGATAGAAGACAGATAAGCATATGTTTGAATGTTAAGCAAGATTAAAACTGAAGGAAAAGTTATCAGATCGATAAACATAAACCAACAGAATAAGATGCAAAAAGAACATCTTTTGTAGATAGTTGTCTCATTGGCAATCATTCCACATCTTCTTTTTTATAAATGTTAAAACACATCAACCAACAACACAAATAAGAACTGCTGATTAGTTAACGGGAGTTTATTTTTACCGGTTAAGACCCTTTCGCGTTTCCGCGTTTCGCCTTTCATATTCTTTAGCGCAAAAACGCGAAATTGCGAAGTCGAAAACGCGAAACCAATTTTGCGTTTTCTCGTTTTCGACTTCGACTTTTAGCGTTTTTGCGTTGACGACTTCGCCTTTTCGCATTTTCGACTTCGCCATTTCGCGTTTTTGCTCTATAGAATATGAAAGGCGAAAACGCGAAATGGCCTTAATCGGCCACCACAGGAATTCGCATAAGATCCATGTTTGTTACAAATTTTAAGGACAAATAACTCTTTCATATTTCATTACTATGCAATACAAAGTAAGGATACTGACTTCTGAAATTAATTGTCCATGTCTAAACTTCATTTCGATTCTGCAGTATTAATAATTAGGTATAAATAAAATACTAAAACAATAATTACATACCTTATTATTTATATAAAAAAAGTCATCACTGTCATTGAAATGAATATTGGTAAGATTAGATTAATTCGTTCAATAAATCGTCATTCTTCTACTGTGACTTTACTTTTAATGTTTGTGTTTGTTTCTAAGAAAAATATGGAACTCGCGATAAATGTATATCTTGACATGTCATTTAGAATTATATTGATATACGATGTCAGTTTGTTTCTTAGATTTCTAAATCAAATTTCCCGGAATAGTTTTAAAAAACCGACTTATATAACCGTTAAATTATATATTTACATACATCTTTAAAAGACAATAAAAACGTCTTGCATGTTTTGTCAACAAATCCATGATTATTGCTTTCCAATTATCTTTTTTTTTTAATAAAGTTGATTTATATATATAATTCATATATGAAGAAAGATTTAAGGAACTTATTATATTTAAAACGAAATATTAAGTATACACGTATGGCTTATAAGACCTTTTCATCAATTCTGAATATTATTTGCTTTTTTTGTCATTAAAGAGCAAAATTGTTTTGTGTATGAAACTTTTTGAGTTACCTCTTTATTTGATATTTGCATAAGCTGGTGATTTAGAAATCCCCTAAACAAGATGTAAAATAGATCAGATGATAACTAACTAAAACTATTTATATCTACTTTTTTTAAGATACTTCTAAAATGTTCGAGTTTCTGATTCCGTAGTGGTATTTCTTGTTTTCTGAGAACGAAACGTGATGGCGACAATACAAAAACGATAAGGGATAGTAGTGGATCATAGTCGTCATTGAACGCGACGTCATACAGGATTTTTCAGTATACGGATAAGGATAGTAAACTGCACATTGCTAGTAAACAACGAATTCATCAAATATTGATCCATCTTTTTTTCTCGGTACGGAACAATTCAAATTTAAAGACACTCACATACAATGAGTCTATACACATAAGTCACAACATTTGTTATAAATAAATACAATATTCTATATTCAGACTTCGTAGAAAAGTTTAAAGTCTTAACCTAGTTTAAACAACACTTTATAAAGACGAAATGAATTGAACTGTAATATGCAACAGGCCAAGTTTAAATAAGTCCTTTCCACAATCTTAAAGTAAATCTAACATTTGTATGAAATATAAAAATTTTCTAAGAAAAGTATCTTGAAGTTAAATTGATAACAAATATTATATTACTTAAATTACAACCCTTAAATTTAATACCTATGGTATGTGACATCTATACACACATATATGTTATATTCAAATAGAAAGATTTGATTTCTTTACTATATTGTATGAATGGATAAAAAGTTATAAAGGTAAACGTCTAGTAATCATAAAGTAATTGATCTGTTTTTAATAGAAAAAACATTTTATGAATGAGTAGAATGTTTTGATTTTAATCACAAAGTATTTAACCGACATTCACAAGAACAAAACAAAAGAAAGATTAGATATGTACACACCTTCAAACTTTAAAAATAAGTATAAATGAAAATTTTCTTTCGATAAGAAATTTTTAAGGTTTGTCAAATAAAAATAGTATTATGAAATTTCTCACATATGCAACGTGCAATTGATAATTGTGACAGAGGTATATTGTATAAGCAAAAAACAGAAAAAAAAAATGTATTATGGCAGTAAATAAACAATTTCCGACGATTTAAAAAAGAAAACAATATGCCTCCCCCGCATTTCGCTATGATAGAGTAATTTGAAGATCATATAGTAGTGTACAAAATTAATCAATGGTATAAATAACACATCTTAAGATTAGGGGAAAATAATGTATACACATGGAAAAAAGTATTGCAACACCAAATTGAAATTGAAATAAAAAAAAACACTGTTTATTTTTTTGTGATATAATTTGTTAAAATAGAACTAGTTAAACATTATTTAAATATTACCTGAGTTTAATCAATAAATATCGACTCGATTAGTTCTTATCTGCACATGCAGCTACTGTACCCGTAAACAGCAAAACAGATGTTATTATCCTCATTCCTTTCAACACTTTAAATAACCAAGTTTATAATGTTATGGGATTGAGATCTTGAAAAGGGTCCTCGATAACTCTTAACTGCAGCAAGATGGCAGATTATCAGCATGAGAAAGCCGGTATGTCGCTGTGACAACCGCACGTATTGGTGGTCATCACCATTCCACTATAATTCGTTTTGAGAATACGATATTAAAGACCTTCAAAGATCAAGAAAACCCCCTATACCATCTGCTTGGGAAAATCAAGCATAATGAAGGTTCGTCAGAAGGAAACCCATTGCATACAATGCAATTCTAAAAAGTGAACGGCGGGCATTCAGGAGCCTTTTAACAAGAACTGTTCGAGATCGACTCATCGCTACTGGTTATCGTGCGATAAGACCATTTCGTGGACCTTTGGTTACGAACAGACACACTGTTGCCCGTATCCAATGTAGTGCAGAGCTCGCCAAAGTTGAAAATAATCATAGTGGAGGAAAATCCATTGTTCCAATGGAATTATGTTCATCTTCCTTGGCCCGATCGTAGCCCGGATTTGAACCATATCGAGCATATATGGGACAGTGTTGGGCATAAAGTGCTCGAGAGGACATCCCAGTTAAACACGTCATGACATAATCAATGCCCTTCATCAGAAATGGTTGCTGCTACCTTAGCAACAAATTATTCAATTTAAGGCAGGACTCAGAAGACGTTAAAAGGCGGTTATCCGTTTGAATGGAGGCTGCGATCAAAGTGCTAATTCTGTTGCGTATAACGATCAACCATGATGTGAAAAATCATCTTAAGATTAATTTTGAAATTTCTGACATTGTTAAGTTCGACTACAGTAAAATTTGTAACATGCATTTTTTGGTACAAAAAACACTTCATTTTGTTATTAAAATTGTGGTTAGACAAATCATTTTTTTTTATACATTTTTTGTTTGTTTAATATCCAATGTTATCATAAACTATGTTTCAATATTATTTTACAAATAATTTATCATATTCCATCAAAAAAGAGGCTTATTTTTCAAGTTTTAAAAAATCAAGGTGTTGCAATACTTTTTTCCATGTGTATATTTAAATCTATTCTTCGAAAAAATTGACATTTTATTTATTAAAGAACATTTTCCTTTTTATTATAAAAGACATTTTATTGGGGATGACGAAATTGATACTAATCTTAACGATATTTATAAAATAGAGTGCGAAAGGGGCTAAAATAGAAGTTTGCAGTGTTGTTCTGGTGAATTGAATATATTTCGTAATAATTTCTTTATTAAACTTGTTTAATTAACATAATATATAAAATCGCAAACTTTGCATGTGTACGCCAAAGTTTCCTAGAGATGTTTTTTTCTTGTGTTTACAATAAATGATTATCTATTTACAGATTACTGATATAAATGATTATTTGTTGATAATATCGCGGAACAACGAAACCTCAAATCCACAAAGTAGCGTACATGACGTTTAGCAAATTTCCGCTTCAATCGGTAATATGAAACTTTTTTGAGTTTGAGGTAAAAGTCATTTTCTACACCTTGCCCAGTGATTATACTTGAGATTAAATGAAACAGCAATATATGTACTTTTATATGTTTCTAATGGTATTCATGCGCGGGTAATGAATATATATCAATTCATGAATAAACACCATCTTTTTTCTTTTCTATTATATTTGCACTAAAAAGTATCATATCCATTCATAAACTCATCATATATACCAGGATTACATTTTATATTTACGACAGACGCGCGTGTCGTCTACAAAAGACTCATCAGTGACGCTCGAATCCAAAATAGTTAAAAAGGCCAAATAAAGTACGAAGTTGAAGAGCATTGAGTACCAAAGTTCCTACATGTTTTGCCTAATACAGCTAAGGTAACTTATTCCTGAATTATAATTAGAAAAGCCTTAGTATTTCAAAAATTCTAAAGTTTTGTAAACAGAAGTGCTGACTGCTGGGCTGGTGATACCCTCGGGGAATTAAAACTCCACCAGCAGTTGCATCGACCCAGTGGTTGTTAATAAACTCATCATAGATACCAGGATACTATTTTGTATTTACGCCAGATGCTTATACGAAGTTGAAGAGCATTGAGGACCAAAATTCCTAAAAGTTTTGCCTAATACAGCTAAGGTAATATATTCCTGAGTTAGAAAAGCCACTAAGTATTTCAAGTTTTCAAGTTTTGTAAACATTTAATTCATGTCAGCACATAAGTGCTGACTACTGGGCTGGTGATACCCTAAACTAGTGTTTGATTACCATTTAGATAACTCTCCATAGAGTCCAAATGACATACATAGAAACTATTGGTAATATACGAATTTCAACAATGAGACCACATAGCAGTCAGTATGAGGCACCGAAATGATAATTAAATCGTGGACAAACAGCCTTAATTGTTTATGTGCAAAACAATAAACGAAAAACAAATATGATATACAGCAATAAACGACAACTATCGAATCATAGGCTTCTGACATTGGACAGGCACATACAGAAAATAGCAAGTAAAAAAACGTTTGCGAGCGCCCAAACCTCCCTCTTTACATGTGCCTGCATTTCTAGGGCAAAACAGTGATTTTAAATATCTCTCGTAGTATTACCCATGTAGAAACAACAGTTTTTACGAAAAATAATCCCTTAACAAGATCATAATATTTAAGTATGAATCCACTGAACTGCTGAAATGATCCTAATTTTATTCGACAAATAACGATTGTTCTGAGTTGATCAGGAATCTGAAAATCGATGGGAGAATATATTTTTAGAACGCATTTTTTTTTAGAAGTGACCATAGTTTTACTTGATATAACATTAGAATAATAGCTTTATATATATGTTATTTTTAAGGTTATATGTAAGATGTACATATTTTTTATTTATTATAAGGTTATACATTAAATATAGGAGCAATGCGAGATTAAAAAAACAAATGCCTACCGTTATACTTGTAATCCTTACTTGTAAGAGTGGGTTGCACTTTTGTCACTTCCACTTTTTCAAGCGTAATTACATACCTTTATTTAAATAAACTTTGTTTAATCACATTTTTGCTTTTCATTATGTTGAATTTAATTATTCAAAATATTACATACTAATTATATACATGTATAATACCAAGATTTTTTTAAAAATCTACAAGTAGTGTTTGTTCCGTTTCTTAAGTATTATATATACCACGCTATTTACGAGTTAACATATTTAAACGACGAATCCGCAGGATGAGTTCGTTTAAATATGTTAACGAGTAAGGCGTGGTGTATATGTTTTGTAATATCATTCAAAAGTGACCTGGTGATTTTTTATCCAATAAAAAAATCAGTGAGAGTGTCGTGCTAGCCCGCTGCTTATCACGCGCACGAGAAAACCGATCCAATCGGGAAAACGGCACATCGGATATGACAAAAAGTTATTTATTTCTGAATTGAGCGACTCGGGTTCCTCTAAAGGACATACCATTTGATTTGATTTTGGGGGCCTGTGTATTTTAAGAACAAATTATTCCGGCTCTGATTTGTCATAAAAAAATCTTTAAAAAAAAGATTTTCACTAACAAAATTTTATTGGCTTTAAGCAACAAAATTTAATTGCATTTATTAAAATTTATTAAATATTCCGGCTCCGGTATTAACAGCCCCCCCCCCCCTTCCCGAGTCGTAAGAGGTGTGTCTAAAATGTTGAAATTATTAAGTTAGTGACGGATGGTAGAAATCCTATTTGTAAAACAATCGAAATCCTTGTCTTCATGCATTTACTAAACTGTCAATCACATGGAGACGTAACAAAAAGGCGGAGTTTAAATCATGGTTTGACATAACACAGTCCAAGCTCCGCCTATCTTCATGAAGTTGCATGGACAAAGTACGTCATAATTCTTTTAAATGGAATAATATATCAATCTTTATATTAAACCATGGTTTTTCAAAAACCGAACTATTAAGCAGATTATCACGTAAAAACTTCAAAGGAAAAATGCCGTATTATGTTACAAAATTAATAGACCATACGTCAATTACCAAAACAATATGCAAGTACAAGACCTACTACTTTTTAAAATCAATCAGATGAACGGGTGACGGGTACACCTTTTCGTTGAAAATCGCATGTACATGTAGGTACCATCAAAATCATATTCAATCAATTAACAACAAACTGTGTTTAAAAAATGCATGATCTTTTGCCAGGAACTCTCCGAATCGCAGCTTCGTGTAAGTATTCTAATATCATTATTTTCAAGTTCAAATGATTTGATATTCTTTTTTTCGATAGCTAATAATTGAGCTTTATATAGATGTTGACGTATTGAGTATTTACCTCATAGAGGTAAATAGTAAATATTCAATACGCCAACATACTAGTATATCAAAATTTCAAAATTGGCTGTTTAGACTTTAACCATGATAAATGAAGTGCAATAAAATACAAGGAGTACATTATAATTCCGTAGTTACATGCTATATTCCTAGTTTACTGAGCAATAACATATTGTATTTGGTTTCATTAACTCTACAGTGTATCATGAGTGTATCACCATATTATTGTGAATCTGCAAATCACTTTTAGTCGCGAGCTCAAAATATGCAGTTCCCTTTTTTAAAAATGAAAAGACCTTATTGAAATTCTTTTGATCATTGATTATTCAGCCTAACTTTGCTAAAATTTTACAAAATTTACCTCTGTAACCGTAAACATGGTTCGCACTTTGCATCGGATCCGGAACTCAACAGAGTTGTAAATTATGTCGGTCCGGAGTTATCTGACCAACACCTTAGCCGTAATAGGTAAACAAAAACATGGGATTTGTTAAGATCTATACCCTTGTTCTTTATAATATAGCAAAGTACTCTCGACCAATGAAAGTGTAGAATTTGGTGTTCCTTTATTTTGAAGAATGATATAAATAAATATCTTAAACGTTTAACTTATTATCTTTTGTTTATTAACTTATTATTATTATTATTAACTTATTATTTGTTTGTATTAACACCACTGGGTCGATGCCACTGCTTGTGGACGTTTCGTCCCCGAGGGTATCACCAGCCCAGTAGTCAACACTTCGGTTTTGACATGAATATCAATAGTGTGGTCATTTTAATAAAATTCCTGTTTACAAAACTTTGAATTTTTCGAAAAACTAAGGATTTTCTTATCCTAGGCATAGATTACATTAGCCGTATTTGGCACAACTTTTTGGAATTTTGGATCCTCATTGCTCTTCAACTTATTACAAGTTTGGTTATATAAATATTTTGATATGAGCGTCACTGATGAGTCGTATGTAGACGAAACGCGCGTCTAGCGTACTAAATTATAATCCTGGTACCTTTGATAACTATTATGCCAATTTAAAATTAAAAACTAAGAATTCATAGAAATAAAGCAATCAAAAATTATCAAAATAACTTTGCAGCACAATTGATACTACTGTTTGTGTTATTCTGAAAATGTTATGGGCAATCGAATTACAAAACAAAATATCAATATCATAGCAATGGCAAAAAGAAGCAGAATTTTTTTTTTAATTTAAAAAATAAATCGTTGTCCATTTAGTTTATCAAAACTCTGATTCGAAGTAACATTTAGTAAGAATAGTCTTTTTAAATCTTAGTTTTTTTCTCGCTAAAACATAATTTACAGACATGCTCACAAGCATGAAACTTGCAATTTCTACAATTTCAATGTAACGTTGCGTCTAAAACACAATTTATTAATATTTCCTAAATTAAAAGCAAGTCCTGACATCACTAAGACCAACACATAAATGAAATATCTAAAAGCGAAGTCATCCATTTAAAAATTATAAACATTGCCCTGACAATGAAACAAATTCATGAATAAAACAAACCAAGTCAGCGATTATTGGAACCTTGAACGTTTCACCATATTCTAAGTTTGTAAGAGAAGTGCAATCCCTTTCATTATGATATGTACCCGCAAACACTAGTACTTGTACTTATATGTAATCATGAAGAAAGGGATTATCATTCTCTTATATATACTTGTTACATTTGAACCGAAACAATTCAAAGACTCCTTGGCAGAGTTATGCCCAATGCCGGTTGGAATCTAAAACTCAAAAACCGTACAGAAGCACTCTACAGTTAAAAATTACAATTCAAATTGAACCAGAAAATGTATAGTTATTTTTTTCCGATGCTTTCTAATACAGTAAGCCAACTGTTTGTGTTATACATGTGTATATGTTTGTAATCAGTATCTTACAAGTGAGAATGGTTAAATATAATTCCTATTTTGTGTATCCATGGTAACATTCTGCATTTATTCACCAAAAAAATATGCAAAATGATGCATGAAAATGTCACCTATTCCTCCAAATTTGGTTCAAACTTGAATTTCAATGCCTTTGAGTGAAACCTGTTCTGAAGCTGACGGTTTACATTTATATACCAAAATTATCAAATAAAAAAATGGGTATCTTTTGCCTCTTTTTTCGTATAATTTAACCACAAGTTCCGTTTTACAAACCAATGTAATAATTGCCGGACCAATTTTTGGTATGTACATGAGAATACGAACAGTCATACAGTAAACAGTCCATAATACATACATCACACAGTATTGATGTTCCTATAAACCCACTTTGAAGGTTATTTTAATCTTCATCTATCTAAAAATAAATTGTATTGCACCTGAGCTCTCATGTTCGAAAAATCCACAGGGGCTAAAGTACGAAACTACACACCAAATGGTTGTGTGCTACCGTAGTTGTAGTTGTAGATATCTATGATTTTCACCAATGACGAGGATAGGGCGCAATATTATTACCAAACACGTACAAGTCCAATAGTCAGGGTCGTTCATTGCACAATTTTTATATACTAGTCGACAAAAAAGATACAAAACAATGTATTTTCAATATATATAATGCAGTTGGATATGCTGTACCAAAGTTAATAATTGCTCAATTGGTCTAATATTTACAGAGTGTTATTTTCTTATCAAAACCCTTTTTTCAAAGCAAATACACCAATATTTTTCTGTTTATTAAATTTTATGATAATAGTTCAAATGTGTGTATCGTTACTTTTGTTGATTAGTATAAATCTACTTAATTGTTGTATTACCCGTGATTTTTTTTTTATTTCATGTGACAATTATTACCAGAGATTAAATGACGAAGAAGTGAGCAGCTAAATATCACAGTGCAGCCATCAACAATGAGCAAACCCCATACCGCATAGCAACCTATGAAAGGCCCCAACATGATCAATGTATAACAATTCAAACGTGAAAACTAAAAGCTCGTTTTTAGTAGGAAAATATTCGGAAACAAATATGATAGTATACCTAGAAAGTTCGTGGAAACGAAGAAGATATGCTTCTCGATATTATTCTATGCCTCCTTTCGGTTTGCACATCAATATTATGTAATAAAAGTATTGGCTATAAATCAATAGTATTGCATCAGCTTATATATAATTCAGATAAATCTTATGTAAAGAATGTGCAAGGTGGCAATATGGATATTCTATTGTTTTACCACTATTGTAAATCAAACTGTTAGCCAATCATGACGTATGTAACTTGAGAAACGTACTAGTTACTGCATATATGAATTTCATATCTATTCCTTTTATACAAATATGTGAACAAAATTAATTATTATTACGTAATTAGAACAAATATTTGTCATGTTTACTTATTCTTGCCAACGAAATTCCTCATTTTATATAAGAACCTACGTAACAACTCTTAAGGGGCATTAAAACAATTAAAATACACGCACGATTATGTAAAATTCTTTGATGACAGTGAAATAGTGAAATAATTATTCATTTGCAGGTGAATAATTCGAACTAATTTAATCCGTATTCTTGTGACCTTCAATCTAACTCTAAGCAAGATATGGATTACGCATGAATAAGGCTGGTTCAGTTATTAAAAGAAAAGGGTATGTCAAAAAGTCAAATCATAAAAATACTGAACTTCGAGGAAAATCTAATCGGAAAGTCCATAATCACATGGCAAAATCAAATAACAAAACACATTAAAAACTAATGGACAAGAACTGTCATATTCCTTACTTGGTACAGGTATTTTCAAATGTAGAAATGGTAGATTAAACCTGGTTTTATAGGGCTAACTCTCTCACTTTGAAGACAGTCTCATCAAATTCCGTTATATTTACAATGATGCGTGAACTAAACAGACATAATAAATAAAATAGTCAAAATATGGGTACAGCAGTCATCACCGTGTAACAATTTTAAAAAGAACAATTTAAGCGAACACAAAAACATCTATCTACAAACACATTCATTGATTCGCGTGTCTGACGTCAGAAAATTGTATACGTCACATATATTTGTCGTTCAATGTATATACAAACAATTTAAAAATTTCACATAGGCAATGTTAGCATACAGGGTTAAAAAATCAAAAGGTATGTAAGAATTAATTTCAGAAATAGACCGAGATTTAAAATAGTCCAAAAGTTATATAGAATTTATAAGAATCCACAGATAGTTTATTCCACTACGTACGCGATTGAATAATCTAGACGTTTGTGGTTCAACGTATTTTGTAATTCATAATAGAAATATATCATAATGACATGAAATAGAACATTAAGAACAATATCATACTGACGGGATCTTTCACAGTACAGAGTCACGTTATAAGAACCAAAGAAATACAAAAATTTGCATATACAAAACACACCAGCATAAATGAAAGACAATACAAACACATTGACTGGATGTTTAAGAACCGAGCCACGTTTAATGGATATCACATCAAACAATCCAACAGTAAAAGTAATATTAATAATAGAACAAAGACAAACGAAAGAACAATAAAACACGGTGTTAAGATGATAAACAACATCAGTACGCAGAATCTATACATCAAGACCATCATGTAGTATTTGTGAAGTTGATACGGAATATTTATCAACAAGGTCTTGGTACCTTCCGATGATTTTTTTTAGAAAAAGGACAAGACGTTCTTTGACAACCCCCTGGTTCATCGACTTTCTACTCAGACACTGATGACGTTTTACAAAGTCTGAATAGGAGCTGCAAGCTCTTGAATATCGAATAAATTGGGAAATATATATCCCATATGCAGGTGAAGTTGGTATATTGCTACTAAGGTGGGGGAAATTTATAATTTCAAAACTAAAATCGTCTCGTTTGTCATAGATTCTGGTACTGAGATATAAGTCTAAAAATGAGGCAGAGGAAGCCGTGTCTGTTGTTTCTTTAATTTCTAGTTCTGGGGGATATATTAATGGAACCCAATCAGAAAAGTTTGGATTGTTTATCGAAAGAACATCATCAATATATCTGAAAGTGAAATTAAATAATCTGGCTTCTTTGATCCTCTTGTTTTTGACAAGTGTTTTGAAAGAACTCCGATTCATATGAAAATAAGAAGGGGTCGACAAGAAGAAGCGCACAGTTTGTTCCCATAGGAATGCCGACAATTTGTTGGAAAAGTCTACCTCCAAACTCAACAAATATGTTGTCGATAAGAAACTCCAGCATACTGACCACTTGATCATGTGACATAATGGCGGGTAGTAGTGTTTTTTGAACAGAGAGAATTTTTTTCTAAAAATGTGTGATAATGCCTGGAAAAAAGTCTGGAAAAGGCGTTAAACGGACTAATACTAGTGATACAAGTGTTCTAAATGACTCTGGAAGTAAAAAACCGTCTAGAAAAAAGAGTAAAAAGAAGAATAAAAGTAAATCTACTGAAGACAACTCATGTGTCAACACAGGTGACAGTTCAGGTGACATTACAAATGTAAACAAACCACCCAATACACCTTCTAATTCTAATGTTTTAGATACAATGAACACAAGTGTTAATATGAGCCAACAAAACTTTTCACAAGATCCAAACTTTGTATATACTTACAACCCTGGCCCGAACGCTGGGTTCATGCCACACAACCCACACTTGTGCTCCAGTCCGACCCTCGGGATGTACCCACCACCTATGCATCACATGCAACATATATCACCTCCTACCCAGTCAGCATCTACGCAACAGCGTCCTACATGGGTTGACGAAATATTCCGTCGGATGGACCAGTTTGAAAACAAGCTTGATAAACTAGAAAAAATTGACTCGTTTGTAACTTCTTTAAATGCAAAGGTTATACGATTGGAAAAGGGTACCAAATCCATAGATGACCGTTTAGACCAAGTCGAAAAGAGCACACAGTTAATGAGTAATGAATATGACAACCACAAACAAAATTTCACCGATATTAAAGCGGAATTAAATAAAATTTCAGGCCAATTGAAAACCAATAACTCTAGTGTGAATACTGTTGATAAAAAACTAAGTGCATCGCTTGATGATATGAAAAGGGAGAATGATCGATTGCAAAATGAATTACTTGACGTCCAGATGAAAGCAATGAGTAACAATTTAATATTTTATAATATACCTGAAATTAATGATGAAAATTGTCGTCATACCATTGACATATTCTGTGAGGAAAAACTGAAAATTGAAAATCCATCTAATATTGTGGTTACTGATGCTTATCGCTTAGGTAAAAAGGGCAACAAAATCCGGCCAATCCTTGTTAAATTTTCATCTTTTGAGAATAGGGACAACGTCAAAAAAAGAGCAAAATACCTAAAAGGATTAGAGTTTGGAATTTCGGAACAACTCCCTCTAGAGATCCAAAAACGCAGGAAAGAGAAACTACCTATCATGAAACAGTTGCGTGACCAAGATGTAAAAGCCTACTTTGTAAAGGACAAGATTTTCGTTGGTGGAAAAGAATATACTCCATAGGGTTTACACAGAGAACAATTTGAAAACTTAAAATGTTTGTGTTGGAATGTGCATGGACTTGTATCAATTTATGATGATAACGATTTTCTTAATTTAGTTAATAGATACGATATTTTATTCGTTTGTGAAACTTGGTTAAAAGAAAATAACTTAATTAATATTAATGGTTTTGTTAACATTTCTTGTATTAATCGTTGTAAAAATATAGGTACTAGAAATGAAGGAGGTATAGCTGTTTTTTGTAAAAATTACTTGTGTGATGGTATTTCTGTTGAAAAAGAATTGAACTATGGAATTGTTGTAATTAAACTAAAAAGAGATTTTTTTGCTATTAATAATGATATTTATATGTGTTTCTCGTATGTTCCTCATGAAAAATCTAATTTTTATCAAATATGTGAACATGATTTTCATGAAGTAATTGAAAGTATTGTTGTAGATTTAAAAGAAAAAGGGACTGTATTTGTTTGTGGTGATTTGAATAGTCGTATAGGTGAAACAAACGACTTTTTGACTAATGATAATTTAGATAAATATGTTGAGAGTGTTGAGCAGGTGCAAAATCCCATTATTTCAAATAGGTGCTCTATGGACAAATTCGTCAATTCTTTTGGTCGTAAACTTTTACAGATGTGTTATGACACTGGGCTCACGGTAGCTAATGGAAGACTCGGAAACGACAAACACGGTAATTTCACTTTCTGTACGTCTAACGGAAGAAGTGTTAATGATTATTTACTTGTTTCTCCTTGTGATTACGAGTTAATTAGTAATTTTGAAGTGTTACAGTTGAACGAGTTTTCAGACCACTCGCCACTTTATTTTGAACTAGATTTTACGAACAATCGTCCGTCACACAATATACCAAAAGTTCACACGTATATTAAATGGGATAACAATAAAAACACTGATTATATCCAATTACTACATAATCAACAAGACAGATTACTTTCACTAGTGAATGATATTTCTACCTTGGACGAGGTCAATGATTCGGTAAGGGAGATAACTCAAATACTTTATAACAGTGCTTTTGAAGTTTTCGGAAGATCTGTTTTGATAAATGAAAATGAGAACAACATTCGTAAAAACAATGAATGGTTTGATGAAAAGTGCGCTAATGAACGAGAGAATTTTCATAAATTTCGGAACACTTTTCTGCGTCATCCGACAGATATTAACAGAACATTCTATATTTCATCCAGAAATTCATTTAATAAAGCGAAACGACAAGCCAGGGCAAGGTTTAAGCGTCGGAAAGGAATTGAATTATGTGCAACTGCCAAAACGAACCCTAAGCAATTTTGGTCAGCCATAAAACCTAAGACTAAATCACGCTGTGTAGTAGATAATGATGTACTGTTTAAACATTTTGAAACTATTCTTGGGGACAGCCCAAAAGATATCTGCAACGAAGTATTAGACTTACTAAATAATATACAAATAAGTGAATCCCACGTTGACTTTTTAGATTCTGAAATTACTGATGAAGAAGTTATAAAAGCAATACACAAATTGAAATCCGGAAAAAGTGCGGGTAACGACAGCATTATAGGTGAAATGTTCTCAGCGGGTCCACTATTTTTTGCGCCGATCTTAAAAACACTTTTTAATAATGTATTTGAAAATGGAATTTTTCCTGAACTCTGGACAGAAGGACTTGTAATTGCAGTTCCGAAAAGTGGTGATTTAACGGACCCAAACAACTATAGACCTATTATATTAGTAAGTGTCTTATCTAAACTATTTACGTCTATATTAACAAGTCGCTTACTAGCGTGGTCAGAAGATGAGGAAAAATTAATTGATAACCAATTTGGATTCCGACCAGGCCGTTCAACTATAGATGCATTTTTTGTTATCCATGGAATTATTACACATATCCTGCAACGTAAAATGAAACTGTTTTGTACCTTTGTGGATTTCCGTAAAGCATTTGATAAACTAAGCAGACGGATCTTATTATATAAACTTCTACAAAATGGTGTCAGTAGCAAATTCGTTAATATGATCAAATCTATTTATTCGTCTGTCCAGCCACGCGTGAGATCTGGTGGTTTACTTTCGGACGCAATTAACAATTTAATTGGTGTGAAACAAGGGGATCCATTGTCTCCCTTATTATTTTTGTTCTTCATCAATGATATTATAGAAGATATGTCCGTAAATGCTAGTGATGACGTTGTACAACTGAATGGTTTTCTAATTTACTTAATTCTTTTCGCTGATGACACTGTATTGTTTAGTAAGTCTCCTGAAATGTTACAAAAATTACTAGATAAACTATCAATCTATTGTAAGAAATGGAACATCGAGGTAAATACAGACAAAACCAAAGTTGTTGTTTTTAGAAATGGATGGCAGCCAGCTAACTTCAGTTTCGTGTATGAAGGTAAAGAACTACAGATAGTGGACTCTTACGTGTATTTGGGTATGCTACTTCATTACAATGGAAAATTTTTACATACCCAAAAAAGATTATCTCAACAGGGATCAAGAGCGCTATCGTCACTTCTGAACTCTTTAAAACATGTATTTTTATCCACAAGTCAAGAATGTGTACTGTTCGATAGTATGGTTGGTTCTGAAATATGGGGTTTTCACCGTGCAAATGATATAGAGCAAATACACAACCGTTTCTGTAGATTTGTTTTAAAACTAGGTAAAAATGTTCCTTTAAGTTTTTTATGTGGTGAACTTGGTCATTTGCCTATGTATGTCTCAAGAAAACAAATTATTTTGAAATATTGGCTTCATATTATTGTAAATAAGCCACCTATTGTTTATGATGTTTACCAACTTTTATTAGAAGATGCAAACAAGGGTAAAAAGAACTGGGCGTCTAGTGTTCGTGATTTGTTGTTTAATCTTGGTTTGAACTATGTTTGGACTGCACAGAATTATGTAAATATACAGTTAGATGTTATAAAAACTCGTATAAAGGACCAGTATTTACAAACTTGGTATGCATCAATAAATGATTGTGAAAAACTATGTATTTATAAAAACCTCAAAACAGACTTTGTAATAGAGAATTATTTAGATTTTTTTATTAATAGTAACTTACTTACAAAATTGAGAAGTGGTACTTTGAAACTGAATTTAGAATTAGGGCGATATAAAAATATTCCTAGACATATGCGTCTATGTATATGCTGCAATATGGCTTGTATTGAAAATGAATACCACTTTATACTTGTATGTCTAGCTTACAGAACTGTGAGAAAAGAACATTTGCCAAAATATTATTGTTCTTGGCCAAATAATTTTAAACTTTTTCATTTACTTCAAGCAAAATCAAAATCAATCACAACTAAACTGTGTAACTATCTGAAATATGCTTGGAAAATTAGATCATGTATTGTGAATTAATTGTACCTTTATTATATTATGTATTGTTCTCTGCTATCTGTTGTTTTGTCACATTGTATATACTTGTTTATGTATTGCCATAGCATATTATTTATGCTTAAAAGTTTCGCAAATAAAATATTCATTCATTCATTCATTCTGTGTATCATGTTTTACCTTTTCGTTTGTCTCTATTAACGAAATATGCCTTATGAAATCCCAAAGTAATAAATTTATAGCGTACAAATAAAGACAACAGTAGTATACCGCTGTTCAAAACTCATAAATCCATGGACAAAAAACAAAATCGGGGTAACAAACCAAAACCGAGGGAAACGCATTAAATACAAGAGGAGAACAACGACACGACAGTAAAATGCAATGCACACAGAAACGGACCAAGCATCAGACAAAATCCCACGAGAATAACAAATATAACATCAAAACCAAACACATGAATTTGGGATAGACAAGTACCGTGACACGTGCTACCATTTTTATGTTGAAAGGCATTGTGGATTATTTCTTTTAGGCGATTTTTCATTTTCACATGGGGAATGGTGGTATACAGGGTTCAAAAATCAAAAGTTTTGATAGAACTAGTTTCAGAAAAAGACCGATATGTATAATTATATAGAAGTTCTTTAGAATTTTTAAGAATCCACATATGGTTAATACTACTGCGCAAGTAAACAGTTTCACAGGATTTCTGAAGACCCTCTTTCACTGCGGACAGAATTTTAGTCAATCTAATGGACAATTCTTTAGTGGAACATGTAGATGAGCCAGCAATATACCGTTGTTTGTAACGAAAAAAGGGTAAACCCTTTATCTGATTGATTCGACAAAAGATAATTCTTATACAGTCAAAAACGATGATAAACATATATTTTTAACCTATAATATGAAATCAAACAAACCTAGAAAAATCCAATTGCACGAGTTCGCTTTCTATTTGTATCATTATGTATGTTCATATGTGGTTTTATTAGCATAGGCAGCCTTCTGGTGGTAAATTGTATAGCGATTGTTTGGCATTAAAATTGAAATGTCTTTTTAACTCATTGGTGACCTATATTTTTTTGTCAAATCAGCTGTACTAAAACTAAACTTTCGTAAAATGTGTGCGATTTCTGTAATTTGGTCCTCAATGCCCTTCAACTTCGTACTTTATTTGGCTTTTTAACTTTTTTTAGATTCGAGCGTCACTGGTGAGTCTTTTGTAGACGAAACGCGCGTCTGGTGTATATACTAAATTTAGTCCTGGTTTCTATGATGAGTTTATTTAGTCCTTTCATTATTTCGATATTACCTCTTTTTCTCCTATTAGTTCAACAGAAAAAAAGTACCTTTACAAAAATGTATGCTCCTTTTGATGGCATATTTTGAGCTTAAATGAACGGTGACCCCTTTTTTTTTTTTTTTTTTTTCTATTAAGTATATGATAAAGTTAATTCACAGAAAAATATAGCGAAAACTTATTTTAAAAAAATGATTTATACCTGCGAGCCCCCTTAGGCCGGAAAAAAACAGTAGTTCACTATTTGCGAATGCGGTCGTTTGGAATAGACAAAACAAAAAAGAAAACACTCCAACGCAGCGAGACTTAGTTTTTCATCAGCGTAAGACTTTCAGGTTTTGTTGATCATGCTCTGCTATAACTGTGTAGTATGAAACAAAATGTAATCGGCGATGAATTACATTATAAATAAATTTTCAAAACCAATACTGTAACACGGATTAAGTTCAAAATATATAAAATGATATGAAATATGATTATAATTGAGTTTTTTTTTAAATTTTCATAAGTACTCTCCGCAAAAGCATGTTTGGCAGAATGTAAAATGAAGTATAAATTATTCAAAAATTAAAAATATGACTTGATAATTAATTTCAAAGTGATGTCAAATTCAAAAAGTAAAGATAAAACTTTGCAATAGTATAAATAAACAATAAACAACAAAGAAAATATATTATATGTCCAATAAAAGACCGAAATAATCTAGTGAGTAGATATAAAGCAAGAGTAAATGGATATAGGAAGATGTGGTATGAGTGCCAATGAGACAACTCTCCATCCAAATAACAATTTATAAAAGTAAACCATAAAAGGTCAATGTACGGCCTTCAACACGGAGCCATGGTTCACACCGAACAACAAGCTATAAAGGGTCCCAAAATTACTAGTGTAAAACCATTCAAACGGGAAAAGCAACGGTCAAATCTATATAGAATAAATAAAATGTATATATTTTTACCAAAAAAAATTGAACCAGTGTGATCGCTGAGATGTAAAAAGATAAGATTCACTCCTTTTCTAATTAAATAATTTAATTCTTAAATTAAACCGCAGTCCAACCATCATTATCTAGGCCAAATATTGAGCAATGTATATTTATTCGCTCCGTGCATGTCTAAATGTTTGTATTTTTTTTTATATAACATGAGAGTGTCGGATAATATATGACACATTTCGTTAGATTTCTTTGCCTGATATGATTTATAATTGATTTTTGTTGATAATACCGTGGCACAATGTTACCAGCAGCAGTGTTCTAAAATACACAAATAAAGCATACATGATAATTAGAAAAGCTCCGCACATATTGGTGCCTGGAACTTGATATTAAGTATCATAGCAGTATAGGCAGTTTCACTTTCATTTTGATGGTTTTCATGCGACAATTAAGAATATAAGCATGATTGATACACCATGTCCTTTTATTTTCCTTTAGATGATTCTATTTGCAGAAAATGTTTAACATAATGTTGGTGCTGGTGATATCCTTCAATATCTAGAGAGTACAGTGGTATATAAGGTCGTTTTGGAAAAATTTGCTCATGTTTTCAACTTCGACTGAATCAACTGAGACAATACATAAAACAGTCTTCGGCAGTATGAATACGGGATGTAAATAATGTGCATAAACAATAAAACGAAAAATAAATATGATATAAAGCAATAAACGACAACTGCTGCATTGCAGTATCCCAGCTTTGGACAGACACGTACAAAATGTGGCAGGTTTAAAAACGTTTGCAAGCGCCTATACGAAGTATAAGTATGAATTTAGAACTTGCTACTGAAAGACCCTTTTTATCAAAACAAAACGGTGATCTTCGGTTCGATCTGGAATCTGTAAATACTTTTTCGCATTTCGTTCGCGTATTTCTGAAGTAACCTGAGTTTAAATAAACTTGATATAACATGATAATTATACTACATCAATTATAGAGTCACTAAAAGAATGTCAGCATCTGTATAAAAAGGAGTAAGCTATGAGGATGCTAGATTACAAAAACGAATAGCTACTGTTATATTTGTAATCCTCATTGAAAGAGAATGTCGAACTTCTGCCAATCCCACTTTTTCCACTAATTAATACATAACTGTATCTGTATAAACTGTGTTTCATTAATTAAAGGAGCACTGGCTTCGATAT
Source organism: Mytilus trossulus (assembly GCF_036588685.1). Lineage (NCBI taxonomy): Eukaryota > Metazoa > Mollusca > Bivalvia > Mytilida > Mytilidae > Mytilus > Mytilus trossulus. The sequence goes on from NC_086373.1 coordinate 52,891,432, forward strand.
ATATAAAAATATATATATATATAAAATATGATTTATTTTTTCAATCATTAATTAAGGTAAGATAGTGAAATAGGCATTCGCTTTTAGCAGCTGGTATGGTTCAATTTTGCAAATATAAATCTAAGAAACATTGATGATGAATTATTCACCTGCAAGTGAATAATTCGACAACACGTATTCATGCCCGGAATTCATTCTGCAGTCATATATTTTGTCGGTTCAGAGTTATCTTTCTCAAACCTTCATACCTTGATATAGTATAAACACCGTAACTTTAATTCAAAGAGTTATTAACTGTACAGTCATTGTATAAAAATAAACAGTACTGAATTAATATCTATAATACTAAAATAATGAGGTCCGATTTGTCAGCCCTCACCTATTGTAGTATTTTAATCAGTAAGGCAGCAACCCTTTGATTTTCGGGGGGGGGGGGGGGGGGGGATGGGGGTGCTATGGGGTTTTTTTCTGTGCAAATTTTTTTTCGCCTTCTGCAAATGACAATCTTTTTTTTAGCGACAAACCGAAATCAATTTTTTTCTTTCAATTTTAGCATTACATTTAGTGGCAGCTGAGGGTGAAACAAACAAATTGTTTTTACTCAGGGTCCAAAACAAACTATTTTTTCACCAAAACCTGGAAACAAACTTTTTTTCAAAAAAAAAACATAGCCTCCCCCCACGAAAATCAAATGGTTACTGCCTAAGACTTTCAAAACAGCAAACAAATGAATTCAACTTTATTTACAATGCTGTTGATTAAAAAATACTCCATTCCAGGACCTTTTGTTTTCCAAATAATTAATATTACCAATAATTGATAAGTTCCAGGTCGACGGGTTCAAACAGAAAGATTTTAAAAGCAGAGAAAACTGTGTATCTTACAATCGGCATGACTTTATCAGATGACAATATCAATACTAAAATAAAGCTTACGCATAGTTATATACTTTAATTTAGATACGGACCCGCGATATCACGGGTGTGTTCTAGTAGAGTACAACATTTTAAGTTTTTAGTCTTGCCAAACAGTACTGGTATGTAAGAGGGTAGAAATGCACCAAAAATACGTGTGAAATTTCTAGTAGTTTAACAGCAATCTCGCTTCATTCTGAAATCAACCTTCATTTCCAAATGAAATCTAACATTCAATGATGAGACGAGCTTCCATAATATAAATCACAGGCAAACAAAAGAAAAACTTGATGAAAACCGTGTTTTCATGATTCTATCAAAAGTATAAGTAGTCAATATTTCTTTTAGTAATGTTATACATTGGTAAAAACGTTGACCGTGCATATATTTTTAGAATGAAGCACCGAAACAAAATGTACTTCGGTCAAAGCTATTACACCCCAATAAATATACGAAAATAAGCATTAAATTCATAACACAAATCCCAAAACGTAGCAGTTGTTCAGGAACATACCTTTGTTTTTTATACATTTGAACTGGAACTATTTAAAGACTCGTTAGTAGAATTATACCCTTTTAAAATTAACCGATACCGGTTGGCACCTAAAGCTCAGAAACCGTAAGTAAGTACTGGGCATTTTTTATTTTTACCAATGACGAGGATGAGGCTCTATATTATTTCCATACACGTATAAGTAATACAGTCAAAGTTGTACATTGCACTATGTTAATAAATATACTAAATTGGTGTATTTACAATGAAATTATATTATTCTTATGTAACAATTTTCCACATTAAATCAAGCAACGTAGAAGTTAGCAACGTAATGACATCGTATGACCATCAACAATGAACAAACCTAACGTAACAGTAGCCAACTTGCACCGGGTACCCAAAGTGCACCTATTACGCAAAAATACCAGCAGAAATCTTACAAGATTTCCTAGAGGCTAAACAATTTGTATTTTTATGATTTGATTTGATACTATGCACGTCTTTCAACATAGGTAAACATATTTATCTATTTATAAAACGTTCTCAGTATTTATCAACAGATGAGGTGTTTACTGAAAAAGCAAAAGTACGGAAACGTCGCAATGCGACGTCATCAAAACGTCATCTTTTCAAAATTAGCAAATACAATATGTTACAAGTATAGATTTTCTTAAAAAATGAAGAGTAAGCACGGACAAATATCGGATAAGGCTACAAAATAAACAGAAAATCGAACTTTGCGTCGTGATTATAAAAAAAACGTTGTTAAAAAAACTGTCAAAATATGTGCAATTTGGGTACCGTTACGTTATACAGCATTGCAAGCTATGAAAGTTCAAGACATGTATAATCAATGTACGACACATAAACGGGAAAGATAACGGTTGATTTCAATAGTGTGGAAATCTACAAAACAAATGTGTTAGTTTTTCTAAAAAAAACTCGTGCAAACGAAGAAGTTATACTTCTATCATTATCCGCTCCTTTCGTTTTGCATATCCATATCATTGTCAATATTAGCATTAATAACATTGCATCAGCATAAAATCTTGCATAAATCTAAATGAGGTAAGATAGTACAAATTGGAAATACCGATTTTCTAAACAAGTACTTGTTGTAATCAATATGGTCGATCAATCAAGAGAAAGATAACGTACAGCTGCATATGCATATTTTAAATTCCTATCTATTCTCTTAGTGTAAAAATGCAGATTATTGGATTACAAAATAATGATTAACCAGGATTTTTTTTTTTTTAAAAGTGTCATTTTTCATCATTCTTGCGAACGAAATTCCTAATTTTAAATTAAACTTACGTAACAACTATATAAATATCACTGCATATAATGAAATCAGAAATATACCTATAATTAAGAAATAGTCATTTAAATTCACATAGTAAAGCTGTTCAATTTATAACCTAGCATCACCTTTTCAGGAGCTATCCTATTTCTCAACAACATGCTCTTTTCTCGTTCCAATCATGACATGTGTAAAGCACAGACTTGTTTAAGTAACACTGTTTGTTACCGATGGCGTACATTTATGTGAAACAAGAATAAGCAACATGCAAAGGTTTTATAAAAATGTACCAGAATTAATTTTTGCATAAGAATCATACCTTTACTCCAAACTTGACAGAGCAAATAAAACATCATACATTATCTGAGGGTAAGTTGTCTCACACCCCTGTTCAGTTAATTACTAGTAGTATAATTTAAAGGCTAAATTAATGTGAATGGTATCCTGTTTTCGAAATATAATTGGTAGTATCATTATAAACAGAAAGGTTATCACTTGAAATATATAAGGTATTGCCAACATCAAATTTATATCACTTATTTTCAACGGTGTGTTTGCTATGAACTAAAGGTCTTCACATATAGTGTACAGGTTTTTTTTTATTTGAAGTATTCTACATAATTATCTGTATGTCTGCCTTAAACTTTATATGTGCTTTATCCTTTAAGAATAGTACTATGTATTGCGAAGTAGCATTATATTTCTATTTATTCAACATTCATGTTATTTCGGCCATCAGTTTTTTTTTTTCAAAGATCATAAAACCACATATTTACATCCCAAACACACAGTAATGATTTATGATATCATTCAATAGCAGTTGTATTATCCCGGATCGTATTTGTTCTCGTTATATAAAGGATGTTTATGATCCCGGTTGATATAATACCATTGATTTATTATACATGACTTTAGTGTTATTAAAATCGAATGTAGGGATGATCATGACAAGCAGATTTGAAAAACCGACATCATGCATTTTTTTAAATTGTCATTACAAAACTCATTAAATGTCATTTGTTTGCTTTGCGTAATACTTACTAAACAATACGTTGTCTCCTAATAATTTAAGCTATCAAACATATATCACTTTACTTTGTTTGCTGTTGCTGAAGTATGCAAGAAAGAAATCACGTATGCATTATGCGATTTAAAATTAGATAGCCAAATGTATTGCTATTAAAAAAACATAATATTACAGTATCTTGATGATTTTTCTCTCATCTATGGAACAAACATGCTTTAAAAGGCGAGGGAACTCGGTGGCAGGGGCATCTTATTGGTTTGTCTGCTTGATCACTAAACAAAGACGGTTATCATTAAAGTTTCTGGTTTTGTTTACGCATGTGAAATCCAATCTTAATTATAAATATCAAAAGAACTTGTTTAATAAAAACTAATCAGATTAATAACACTTACCGTTAGCTTGATGATATTTTGTTTTTAAGACGTCAAAATGTTTCCAATTTTACAGTTGAAGTTTATCAATTTATCATTTATCTCTCTCAAATTATTGCCTCTCTCTCTCTCTCTCTTCCAGTCTTACTCACACACTCCTTGCTCTTTTTTACACTTATTCACTCAACCATTCTCCCTCACTTTCACTCACTTATTCTCCCTCACTTTCACGCACTTGCTACTCCTCTATCATTCACCCTAACTCTCGATCCCTCGCTCACCCTCTCACCCTATCTCTCACTCTAACCTTAGATCTCACTCTCACCCTAACATTTACTCACAACCTTGTCGCATAACTCGCATTTACACCGACAGTCTCTTCACTCTCCCACTCCATACTTTATCCTAACTCTCACTCTGTCCCTCTTAACTTCTACTATCTCCCTAACTCGTACTCTCTCCCTAACTCGTACTCTCACACTAACTGTCACTCTCACACTAACGTCGGTTATAGAAGTTTTTCTGTTGTACATGTATAACTGCATGCAAAAGAAAATATGATTACTAACTAGTGCATCCATGTTCTGCTGGGTTTATTATTTACAAAAAGACAAAAACAACCTTTTAAATTCAGAATAAACTCGTGCTAAGGTACCGCATTTTGAACCATATCAGTACATGTACTTGTTTTAACTAATATCTAAAGGATAACATTTTATGAATCCTTTTTCAAAATTCGATTCCCGTTCGCCGATTATACACCTGGTTAGTGTTAGTTAGTGTCATATTTTGATATTTTTGGAATTTTGATATATCTTACCAATGATCATGAAAAGTTACACACATAAAATGCTTCTCATTTTTATCACCATGTGATATATATCGGAATATTTATGTTTGATGTTTTACATTAAGAATATTAATCATATAACAAAATAAGCGCCTTTGATCAATTTTATCATTTTATTCGGATGCTTGCGGATATCTTCTCAAAGTTCAACGGAAACATTTCAAAAGAACCCGGATATAGAACCAATAAGTTAAGTTGCTATAAACGAACAACCCGGTAATCTCTAACACACCCACAAACTCTCTCCTATCTCCCTCTCAGAAACTCTCTCTCCTCTCTTCAAAACACACCCACACACAATATGTCTACCCTTTTTCTCAAATACTCTCTCCGCTCGCACACTCTGTCCTCTCACATACCTTTTTCCTCTCTTTTTCACACACTCTTCTCTCACCAACTCAAAAACTCTCTCCTCACTACACATTCTCCTCTCACACATCACACACCTCTCTCCCTCTCCCTCTCACACACCTGTCTCCCATTCACACACCTGTCTCATACACCTCTCATCACTACATAATGTCCCCATTACATACTCCTCTCTCAAACCTCTCCCTTTCTCACACTTCTCCCCCTCTTACACTTCTCCCTCTCACACTTCTCCTTCTCACACACTTCTCCCTCTCATATTCCAGTCTGCCTCTCTCACACACCAGTCTGCCTCTCTCGCACTCCAGTCTACCTCTCTCACTCACCAATCTCCCTCTCTCACACACCAATCTCCCTCTCTCACACACCAGTGTCCCTCTCTCACACATTCACACACCAGTCTTCCTCACACACCACACACCAGTCTCCCTCTCTCACACGCCACACCCCAGTCTCTCTCTCACACACCACACACCAGTCTCCCTCTTTCGCACACCAGTCTCTCTCTCTCACACACCACACACCAGTCTCTCTCTCTCACACACCACACACTAGTCTCTCTCTCACACACCAGTCTCTCACACACCAGTCTCTCTCTCACACACCAGTCTCTCTCTCTCTCGAACACCAGTCTCTCTCACACCAGTCTCTCTCTCTCACACACCACACACCAGTCTCTCTCTCTCACACACCACACACCCGCTCTCTCACACACCACACACCAGTCTCTCTCTCTCACACACCACACACCAGTCACTCTCTCTCACACACCACACACCAGTCTCTCTCACACACCAGTCTCCCAGTCTCTCTCTCTCACACACCACACACCAGTCTCCCTCTCTCTCCCTCTCACACATCATGTATAGGAGTAACGGTTAAGTGCCGGGTAGGCGGGTAGGGTGGGGAAATGACCCTACACAGCACTTAACCGTTACTCCTATACATGACTCCAATTACTTTTCCAGTGAATGCTCTGTATACGACTGTTTCCCATATGAAAAATATGAATATGACAGTGATTCAAAGCGGCTATGACAATATAGAGTTCTACTTTTTCAGGGCTGTGTATTCCACAGTTCATCGGGGAGGACGCCAATGTCTACCATTGTATGAAGAAGGTTGGTACTCGCCCCTTCAGTTAACCTTCATTAGATAAGAGTAACACACTATGATAGAAAATATATGCTTTTTATTGCAATGGAAATGTCATAATTCACCGGTCTTTTAACATTTTACAATTTGCCATATATACCTGTACGAAGAACCAACTTTTATTGTTTTATTTGTATATCACTTTTTTTTAATATTCTTGCCCTTTTAAGGTTCAGTTAGCTTTAAATTTTCTTACATTTTGTTTGCGCAAAAAATATTAAATGAGATGAAATAAAGGGTGCTAACTGTGACAATCCTTAAGTCATTGTTAATATATAACGTAACACATATTCGGCTAATTAACAGATTGCACAATGTATGTCAAAATCTGTTCACTTGTAATCATAGTAATCACCGAACTGTAGAAAATATCAAAGATTCAGATTTCGATTTAGTAGTTTATTAAAGTCTCACCACATACAACATAATTAAAACAAGATACAATTATATAATTAAATATACAGTAAACATATTTAAAACAATTAGATATATGTATGTGTCATTCTTAAAAGAATTATGAGAGACTATCAAAATACATATATATACTAATTAATTTATAAAATATTACAAATAGTTAATGATATAAAATACTGTTTCTCCTTATTGAAAAGTTATTGCAGGTTTTGGCAACAATATTACACATATTGGTATTTTAAACATAATATATAACTTTTTCTTCATCAGACAAGTTTAAAAACATATCATTATGACACAAAATCTCAATAAACAGAGCATGTCTTAGGCCGTGTTCACACCAAACGCCGTGTAGAGTAAACATGTTTACAATTAGTTTAGTGTAGTGTACACTGGTTTCACATTACATTTGTTCACATCTATACACCTTGTTTAGCTACCTGTACATAAGATTTGTTCCCACTTGTAAACTATATGTCATTTTAATGTTCATTACGTAGAACAGAATTCAAAATTTTTGGAAAATTTTTCTAGCGGTAAGGGAACAACCATTTGACTTCAAAAGGGGGTGGGGGATTGGAATGAAAATATTCCGATCCCCAATTTGATATAAAAAAAATGGTCATACAGATGATAAAAAAAAATATTCCCTATACATTATAGTGTTAAATATTGAAAAAAAAGTATTTGATCAACAGCATCGAAAAAAAAGGAATACAAAAATACGCGCGAAAAAAAATCTGACTCAGATAAAAAAGATAACCCTCCCCCTTTTTTTAAGTTAAGTGGTTGCTACTTTATGAAAGCCATTTTTATAATTTCCAGTAGTTTGAATATACTAGAGATGTCTCGATAACGCATTAGAAAACGTTAGCTGCAACAGCGTGCTTACAGCCGGAAAAAAAAGATTGAGATATTAGGGATAAAATTGAGAATGGAAATGGGGAATGTGTCAAAGAGACAACAACCCGACCAAAATAAAAAAAAAAAAAAAAACACAACAGCAGAAGGTCACCAACAGGTCTTCAATGTAGCGAGAAATTCCCGCACCCGGAGGCGTCCTTCAGCTGGCCCCATAACAAATATATACTAGTTCAGTGATAATGAACGCCATACTAATTTCCAAATTGTACACAAGAAACTAAATTAAATCACAACATTTGTATCTTTTCTGTTCGTTTTAAATGGTATTTCTTCTCCAAGGAGTATTTGGTAACGTTTTTTTTTAATTTATATTACGTGTTATTAAACGGAACTGAGATACTAGACAAACATATCATTTACCTCACACTTTTTTTATTCATGCATTTATGCGTGAATCGTGTTTTGTGTAAAGACCAGTGGCGAATATTTCTGTGTACGTCAAGTCGATTCGGGAAGACCTTTTCAAATGAATTAGGCAGCAACTATTTACTTCATTTTTTTATAGAGGGGGAGGGGGCGTGACCTATTGATTTTTTTCAGGACAAATTTTGGTGACAAGTCGAAATCAATTTTAGCATTATATATAGTGGCAGCTGAGGGTGAAACAAACAAATTTTTTTCAGGGCCAAAAACTGAAAACATTTTTTGTTTCCAAAACAAAATCCATAGCTCACCACCCCTAACCCCTTGCCTTTATGTTTTATACTCGACTATGATAGCCCCCCCCCCCCGAAAATCAATTGGTTGCTGCCTTATGGGTTCGGCAATGATGCTGCTTTGAGTCTTGATAAGGGGTTAATAAAGTACGTTAATTTTTTTTAACAAATAAAAATCTGTAAAATTAAAACTAATAATTATCAAAAATATCACTTTTACTCAAAAATAGTTTACTCCTTAAATATATACACGATAAAACTAATGTCCTAAATGCCTAGTTGTGTGTACACTTAACCTACACAAGGCCTACATTGACTATCGACTGTGTGTAGGTAAAACATGATTTAATTTACATGTAAACATTGAGTTTTATCAATGGGAACGCAATTGTTTTTAGTTTACGTGTGAGTTACACTAACACAACACCGAATTTAGGTCAATGTGAACACGGCCTTAGATCTTCATACAATGGACATAACTATATGTTACATGTTTTTCATCCTCTAAAAAATGGCAGTTAAAACAGACTCTTTCGTCTAGATATTTCTTTTCTTATCAACTGAACATTAATATCTTAAATTTTAATTTATGTTATAAGGATTTTAATGAATTAAAAGTGATTATTTTACATTTTTTTTCATCGGACTCCCAAAAACTCTGTTTAATAATATTAGCCTTTGATGTTTCCTATTATCTTTGGTTGGCCCATTCAGTCATCTCTTGATTTGTATTTTTTTTTATTGTTCAATTCAACTACACGTGCTTGTATTCTTTCTTCTTGTACCGTCTTTTTATAGCCTTTTAATTCAGCATTATTCGCTTGATGCCACCTATCGTTGATTTCGTGGTTTCATGTGAACCACAGATTTGATGTTCAAAACATTATCTATAATTCAATATAGACAAAAATAAATGAATTACAGTTAGCAGGTTCGTGATTTTATCTGGTAAGTCGTTGATTTCCGCTTAATGTATGCCGCACATTGGTTATTTTCAACCAAATATTTCAATTAAGGAATGACTGTATTATTTTTTTCTGTCTATATAGAAAATAATACATGGCAAAATCCGTATCATATGTCGTATCACGGGCCCCGAGACACCAATATCAGCCCAAGGGCCTTTATATCTTGTCGATTGCGAACCGTTTTTGCCGCAACCGTTCCGGAACAGTCTCGTTATTAATACGAAATTCGTCAATGATACCCACGTCAGAGTCCCGACAATTACAGAATTCAATACGACTGAGACCAGACAAAGCCGTTTGCAATGCGATATAGCAGACCATGATAGGAGTCCGTTCTGACAGTACCTGATCATCCCGAGTATGCCGACAGTTTTCGAACGGACAACTTCCGTCAGAGTCGGTTCACTGTCTGATCTCTGTCGGATTACATTCGGTAGAATCGGGACGCAGTTGTGACAGATTCGGTCGAATTTTACCAGGCCAAAGAAACAAATTGGATAAGAAGCGGATTACGAACGGGATTCTCGGGATATATTCGCTTTGAAACGGTTAAATATCGACGCTTCCTGAACAATATCTGATTGTTGTCGTGATTAAATTATTAAATTTTATCAATCATTTCAAAAACATAGTCTCATCATCTCCTGCAAATTATTTTAATACTTTCAAGTTAAAATATTGCTTTAAAATCTTTTACTCTACTTATTTCTCTGTTTTTTCTTTCTTATAAACATGTGTTATACTATATATGAAAATGCCTATATATGTAGATGAAATAACCAAAAAGAAAATAATTTATGTTAATTCTTTCTGTTCCCGTTTTCCAGAGAAGGTATGTTTGAATAACTGAAACTTAATGTTATTCCACAATAAAATAAGCTATTTTCTATGTTCTATTTATATTTGCTGGAATATAATATATGTATATTACCCAGATCTGTGTTTGCAAATATGTTTATATAAAAATAAAACTGAAATCTTGAATCATTAATTAAACATTTGTTTGATCTTGTCATTTTTACTAGACTATTGGAAGTTTTCTCAGTGTTTCAACTATTGATTAAGTGATCATTTATTAGCATTGGTTTGTTCAAAGTCAGTTGTTCATATTTAGCATAATAGTTAGCAACACATACTTTAACCCTTGTTGGTTGATTGCTTGATGTACAGTCGCAAATTACAGATGTATCCATCGGATCATCGGATCACAATCTAACATTGTTGGGTTGATGTTTAGATATGCAGAATGTACACAGCCATGTATTACCATCAATGCAGGATTTTAAAGTTGTTAAAGATTCATAGACTATCTTCGATTTTTATAAAATTTGGACAAAAGACAGTATCAAGAGGAATATTTTTATTAATGTTGCCTCATTTTTGTTTTAGTCTGCGATTAACAGAAAAAATAAGCGAGACACCGGGTTCCGCTTACGAACTGTTTAATATCTGTTTTTGTATTTGTACTGGATTGAGTAACAGTTTATCCGATTAACTGATTCATCTATACATATTGTATCATGGAAAATTCTTACATTTGTAGTGCATTTCTGAGCATTTACTTATTAAAGTGGTGTAGTGTAAAACTCGCCAGATTGATGTACACATCATTCTTCTCAGAATTATCAGACTTATTATCTAGGGGTTGGATTTTAAGGGTTAGCGTTTAGCTAAAAAGATTTCGTGTCCACTTTTATGAGTGTGACGGTACTTATAATGTCGACCTTTGAGGGTACTAGCCTGGTGCATCAATAAGGTATGGCGTCCAGGGTTTGGGTCAAAATATGTCGTTGGCGTCCTGATGTAAGAGTCACAAGGTCCAACCCCCAGTTCGCGTCCCGATTTCAAGGTCTTGTATGGCGATTGCCCCCAGGGCCAAATATGCTGTCGGGGTCCGAGGTTTGAGACTCGAAGCGTTCGCACTATATTACTAGAACGACTGGAGAGGTGTCATGATAATTACTGTTGGAACAAAATAAAATTGCATTTAGAGACTTTGAAATTTGAACTGAAGGACGGGCATACGATACTGATTAACACTATACAATTATGACCCGTTGAAGAGGTGAATATTCACAATTGTCAATACGAGAAGGTTATTTCCGAAGTGAAATAACTTTTAATAAAATTAACGGTACCAATTTTCTTGCACCAGATGCGCATTTCTTCAGTGATGCTCGTGGCCAAAATATTTGAAATCCAAAGCTTATAAAAAAAATGTTAACTATAATCCAAAAGGTCAAAAAAGTATAGCCATATCCGTGAACGGAAGGGTTGACAATTTTGGATATTCATCGATTCTAAGGGGTCATAATTGTTGAAACGTCGCACGCTACTGGTGTTACTTTGGTGAAATCGCGGACAAAACACATTCATCTTGTTAATTTTTAAACATAAACAATGATATTATGAAGTGTTGTATATCATTTTAAAGCTTTTAGACTCTTCTTTCAGGATATCACAATTTTGTATATGTAACAGACCATTTTCATTCATAAAAACTCAATAAATGTTGCAATATGATTTCCTTGTCCCGCGTTACACTTTTAGTTTTGTGAAATTCTGAATACCGTAAAAAACATATTATCTTTTTTACCAATCGATATAAAAGTTTGTCTAGAACAAGCAATTTATAAGCGGGCGATGACGTTCTGTCGATTTTTCTCTCTCGAAAAGACGGAAATATAAGAAAAAGGGATCAAGATGATACAAATTATGTGTCCCATGCAAAAATGGTTGCCGTAATTTTTCAAAAAAATGTCCTAAAAAGGGAATTCCAGAGCAATCCCCATGTCGAAAGTAAATAATTCTTATACTAGTAATTTGTACAAAGATCACACTTTCACCTCATGCAATAATCAGGAAATTTTAAAACAAATTCTTTTTATTCGAGTTGATTAGCAATGTCCGACATTTTGTCCCCTTCAAACCAAATTAAACGTAGGGTTACGTTTTCTGTGTTTTCATGATGTTTATTTAATACAGTGCCATACGCTACACATTTTTTTTTATAATGTATAAAAGTACAAACATTTATCTCTATTTTAGTATTAAATTCCCATAAATTAAATCTAATATACAAAATATCAGATAAAACTAAAATGTCCGATACAATGTCCCCACATACGATTTTGACGTTATTTTTAATAAAATATGCTTCCAACGTTCCGTCTAATTGTCATGATTGCAGTTTTCACAGGCGATTTGGAATACGACTATTTTATTTTGTTGCTTAATAAGAAAACTTTAAAATTAACTTTTTATTTTGAAGCTCTACCGATTCACAAAGAAGGCCGGGTGGGGAGACTCGGAGATTTCCTCGTGGAACTGAAGTGTTTTCCGGACAATAATAGTCGGATCCGCTAGAATACAAATTAATAGAAAAAAACAGCTATAATAATCGTTCCCGCTAATTCCCTTGCATATATTCAAGTTGTGCAGAACTGCCATGCTAGATATGCCGCAGTCCCTTTGCCTTGACATTCTGTAGTGCAAAAATGAATGCATTTGCAGTGCAAAGTTTATCCATAAAAACAGAAATCGATTGCCCGTATAATTAAAATGTATATAATTAAATGGTTTTAATTCAACTTACTTTTTTATTTTTAATTTGTTAATAAAACTAAAGCTTAACATCTTTTATCTAAGAATAAAGTTCCTTCTTAGAAAAAAAAATCAATCCTTTAAAATTTATTGTAAAAAGCCATCTGAACAACATGCATTCCAATATTTTTATTTTGTCTTACGTCTTTGAGTGTGTAACGTTAGGTGACACCAGTATCGTGCGACGTTTCTTTAGCTTCAGTTTTACTGCAAAATTTACAAACATTTTCATTACTTTTAAAGTTTTCAGTACAATTTAAGTATAATTGCCTGCTTTCTATCATTATAATACTGAACTAACAGTGGAAAGGCTTTTTGAACACTAACAGTAAATACTATTCGTTTTACATGACAAACAAATTACCTCACTTGTGTTTTAGAATTTCACGAATGTACAACGACGGTAGAATCTTTTTGTAAAATATTGAGGGCCCTGAAAAGGACCCTTACTCTATGAGAGATACATGTATCTTTGCTGCTGGCCCTCTATTCACTTCCAAAGCCTTATTTCCTCTTCTCTCGATGGGATTCCATTGTAGCGTAAACGCTGCCATTTTATTTACGTCTGTGATCAACAAACTCAAAAGGTTATTCACAGCTGGTTGAAATTTATAGGATTATTCGTTCTACCTTGCAATTGAATGAAAAACAACTGAATTATTCCATGTCACGTGATAACGATTCACCCAATAGAATCGTTTAAAATATATGTAAGGTATAATAATATTCAATGACCCCACCCTAAGTTCATGTCCCGATTTCAGGGTTTTATATGGCGTTGGTGTCCAGGTCCGAGTCACATGGTCCATCCCTAAGTTCGTGTCCCGATTTCAATGTCTGATATGGCGTTGGCGTCTAGGCCCAAATATGCTGTCGGCGTCCGGCGTCCGAGGTTTAAGGATCGAAGTGTTCGCTCTATATTACAAGAACGACTGGAGAGTTGTCACGATAATTACTGATGGAACAACATAAAATTGCATTTAGAGACTTTGAAATTTGAACTGAATGACGGGCATACGATACTGATTAACAATATTTAACTGCCCAATGGGTGGATTTTGGTTTTATAATCCGACTATCCAGGGTGATGTCGCAGACTTTATTCTACCTATTGTTTTAGGCTTGGTTGGTCTGTCGTGCGTTTGTCTTTCATCTTGCATCGACTTGGTTGACATGTCTTGTATAAAGAAATGCCCGGTGGAAATAACTGCATTCACTTTTTCTGGAGTTAGCATTATTTATGACGAGTGTGGTGGTGTACGAAGTAACTCTGGATCATCTGAATCATATTCCTCGTCAAAGTCAATCGCTTGTCTCTTCATTGGTTGGGTGTAGAAACTACTAGCGGTGACATGCCTTCCTGTAGTTGTATTGACTGATGACCATTTCTGACTTGATGGCGATGCCCTAAAGTTCACCTTGGTATTTGGTAGGTGTCTGTAGTTATAATGTAGGGGTTAGAATTGTGGGTCTATATGCTAAAGCTATTAAGTTCGTATCTCAGCATAATCACTGGACTTTGTCTACAACAATTTTGATGGTTAGCTTTCCATATAACTTATTATGTAATTCTAAGTTTTATTGTAATATCAATAAAGTATCTGTCTTGTCTTTATTTGTCTTGTCTATGAATTTGTCATTCCTGCAAAAATCTAACAGAACAATGGAAAGCGTGCACAATAAAGAAATCTAATACTAGAGTGATATGGTATGGGTTATCTAGCTCAGATCACCCCTGGTAGAACAAAGGAACTGGGATGTAATTTTCAAGAATCAACGCTTATTCGTTGTATCAATTATACTTAATCATTGTGCAATCTGGTTTTTATCAACTGATGCTGTTTTTTTATATATACATATTTGCCCCTATGTATTGGAACAACAAAAGAATCTAACATTTCAGTTGTTAGCTGACCTAATTACTGGTTTTATCCTACAATTAACCACCTCATGTACATGTACACATAACAGGTATACAAATATCATTTTTTAATGTTTGCTCTATTTGTACTCGTATATTAATGTTTCTAGTATATTTTCTTATTGTCTAATCAAAAGTGTACCAGAATAGGTCATACAAACTATTCTTCATTTCGCTAACCAATTATACATTTTAACACTTTAGATTACTTTGCCAAAAAAATAAGCAGCAATTGATCTTTTACAATCAACAAAAATCGATTGGAAAAAATAGCAGTTTTGTAAAAATGATGAACTTTTTTTCTGAGATACTGCTCATAGAATTGAACTATTTTAATATTCTCCTAGCTAGAATAAAAACTGTCTTTACATGTTGCTTCTCATTAAGATTTAATTCACAATTGAATCCTAGCTCTTACATTATCCAATCACATTCTTTCACGATTTTTTTTTTTTCGAGATACCCACTGCCATTTTTTACGGCGGATGACCCTTCAGGGCATTCCCGACCGGTGTAATGCTTTCGCCTAAATTTTCATTATGCAAATTTGTTTTGGATTTTTAATTGATCTATATTTTTGGTCCTGGCTCTCTCGTTTTGCGGGAAAATATGAATGCCTACTCACATCCAACCTATAAGAAAAACCTAATTATTATAGAAGAGTGTCCACCATGCACTTGCACTGCACTATACTTATTTTAATTAAAATTAACTAATAGAAAAGAATGATAAACAAATCGATGGAAATTATATATACATGTGTTATATACAAATATTAATATGATATGAACCAGAGTATAAAGTAAAAACACAAAAATACTGAACTCCGAGGAAAATTCAAAAAGGAAAATCAAAAATCAAAAGGCAAAAGGCAAAATCAAAAGTCCGAACACATCAAACGAATGGATATCAACTGTCATATTCCTTACTTGGTACAGACATTTTCTAATGTTGAAAATGGTGGATTGAACCTGGTTTTATAGCTAGCTAAACCTCTCACTTGTATGACAGTCGCATCAAATTCCATTACATTGTCAACGATGTATGAACAAAACAAACATACTCAAAGAGTAAAAATGTCAAAAATAGGGATACAGCAGTCAATATTGTGTTATCATCTTAATATCACTTTAAAAACAACAAATGTAACGAAGAAGTACAAAAAGGCATACATCAAATTTAATATCCTCATTTTGCTTTCCTTATACCACTTAATTTATCTATATAAAGTCTACCCGTAAAGGATAGAAGGTTTTCATTGCTGGTGTAAAATTGCGCGTTTGAAATTCGCACAGGTAGACATAAAAATAATGTTGTCGTTCAAAGTATGAAGACATACATACATGCATAGTCACGTAAAGTTGATATAACAAACAACAGACTCAACAGTAAATGTAATAATAATAAATAAATAATGTGTGGTTCAAAGTATGACGGGATACATACGTACAGTATCACGTCAAATGTATAACATAAAAAAACAGACTTAACAGAAAAAGTATTATTATTGAATAAAATAATTTTGTCATTCATAGTATGTCCAGATCCATAAGTAAGAGTAATTTAAGTAAATGAAATAATTTTGTCGTTCAAAGTATGATGTTTTAATATAACCACAGTCAATTCAAAAGAATATCTCAAAAATTGACTTAACAGTACGTCAAGTAATATTAATAAAGACTAATAAAATAATACTATAACACGTTAGTAAGATGATAACCAACGTCAGTACGCAAAATCTATACTTCAAGACCATCTTGTATTATTTGTGAAGTTGATACGGAATATTTATCAACGAGTTCTGGGTATCTTCCGATGAACTTTCTTAGTATATTGATTTGTTATACTACAATATATGTAAGTTTGTATACATTATAATTTGTTCCGGGTTTTTGTATAAGTTATAAGTTTTTTGACACATACCTTCTTGCATCAAGTGATACAGGTTTGTCTTCTTAAATGTACCTGTTGGATGTTCAAATTTATATACACCAACCTGACATTTTGTGATATTATCCTTGTCCTCAAACTGGAATTGTGGTAATCTTAATGGTATTAAATCTAATTTTATTTTTCTCCTTATACCATAGTAATCCACAAAAAGTTTGTTGTGGTCTTGTAATGTTTTTGTATCAATGCTCAGTATTAGTCTGCATCATGTAGTTGTGAAAATATGACTGAAATATGCGAAACAAAAGACTGAATGCTTGCATCAACTATTTGTGTTAAGAAGCTCATAAAACACTGATAACTTGTACAAAAATCTGTACAGACAATAATTTGTACAACATTACAATTTGTACACAATACATATATATCATATATATATATATATATATTGTAGTTATCACGGTTATATTGAATTGCCTTTCATTTATTTATCTTCCGCACAAGTACATTAAACTCACTTTCACGTTGAAAGATGTGATTTTTTTTTCTGAGACAAGTGCTTGTGACCACCCATAAGAACTTGCGGTTATCCGATGTTTAGTACTTCAGTACTTTGATTTAGAAATACCTGTAACGTTAAGGTTATATATCACGTTAAACTCAAGAGGGCATTACCATATAATATCATCGGGTATCTATTGTTTTATAACATGGGACAATCTACAGCTTTAAGTACGTTCATAATTATTTTAAAAAAAACTTACAGTTAACTTAATTGTTTTACTCGATCACTTTTCTACCCTAGTTGTAAAATCCAACCGTCGACATTGCTGTTTAATTTTTCTGTTTAATATTCACAGTGTAAGGAAGCACTTTGGTATCTTAAAACATTTCAGTGCCGAATTTGAAAACATATGCACTAAGATTCCGGGTGGAGGGGGAGGGGGTACTTCCTAAATTTTTTAGTGGTACGATGTGCCGCAAAACAGAATCACCTTTCATGCCCTGCTAGTTAGAACAGTAAAACAGGGTCTCTTTTTTCTTGTCATGCTGGTTAGAACAGGGTCACTTTTTCATGTCCTGCTTGTACTGGTGGAAACAAGGTCAGAAATGAGTTTTATTTTTTTTAAATCGAGTTAAAAACAAATGTTTGGATACGGGAAATTGACGCAAATATGTTTAATGCTTACATCAATGAATTATTTGGTGACAGGGTATGTATTTCTGAACTAGTTTAGAACATATAGGTCTCTGTCTAGAACAAGGTGTACATTTTCTTAGCGTGTTTGGAACAGGGTATACATTTTCTGAATGTGTCTAGAACAGGGTATGTTTTTCAATGTTCTCTGATTAGAATAGGGTACGATTTGGCAAGTGCTGTCCAAACAGTTATACCTGCAAGGAAAGTCAGTAACCTCAATACCACCACCACCATCACCACACGCCCCACCCCCAACACCACACTCTGGACTAATATCAAAAGTCTGCGATAATGACCTAGAACCCGTTTTCAGTACAGTTAAAAATAAAGATCGTTACATATTTTTTGGTTTCTTCTTTTCAAATATCAAAGAAGATAGTGTACTTCTTTGTGAAGATAATCGTTTAAGTCTGACATCTATATGAACTGTCATTGCTAAGGTAAAAATCCGTACTAAAAATCTTAATTATTTAACTCGGCAATTGAAGTCGATCTCATGAATTGCTGGACGGTGATTATCAGAAGCACTTGATTAAATTATACAGTATATGAATGGCTCATAGATTCACCAAAACACTATTTCCGGGTGACCGACTGGACGTTTACTAAATGATGCGCTAATATAGATGGACGTGTAAAAAATCTCTCTTGTGGAATGGGACAATACGATGGATAACTAAAATATAACGGGTCAAAACTGAATACACTAACAACAGAGTGAATCTTGTATGCTTTAAACAAACATCTACAGCCAAATAATAATTTTTTGTTTACTTATCGGGACATAACTTTGTCAACATTCAAGGACAAAGGACAAACAACATGGCTGCCCCCACGGATCAAAACAATGAACTTAATTCAGAACCATTGATTTGTAGTTCACAACCTGTAATGTCTCTTAACACTCCAGCAATTAAACCATCAAACAAACGAAAAGAACTATTAAGTCCGGAGCTTCTCCCAGGAACACAAAAGCAAACAACACGTCAAATAAGACGTCGTAACTCAGTGGGAGATCTTAGAGAAATAGAAAAAAAATACCTGCACCAAGGAAAAGTATTGCAGATAAAGTCTTAGAGGCCCTGTCTAGCCCTGATGTCATTAATAAAATTGTACCCATTCTTGCTGAAAAAATAGGTGAATCTTTTTCCTCAATGATTGAAGAGGAGGTAAAAAAGTGTGTTGATCAGCAAGTAAAACCGATAGCTGAACTAGTCGAACAAAATGGCAAAAGACTTGACACTGACAATATAAGAATTAGTAGATTATATTCTAATGTCGAAAACGTCAACGAAGGTGTAAAAAGTAACACCAAAATTGTTAATGAAATTGATACAGAAGTTGGCACTCTCTTCAAAAGAATTGCAGATCTTGAAACCAGATTAGAAAACCAAGAACAATATTCACGCCGAACAAGTTTGCGTTTTCATAATATCCGCGTGCCTATCGATCCCCGTACCGGTAAAATTCCTCACCCTATTAACACTGATATTTATATATTACAAGTCTGTAATTCCAAACTTGGCTTGAATCTAACTGTCAACGATATAGGGCGTAGCCATGTTATAGGGAAGGTAAAAAACGGCAAATCCCAGGTTATAGTAAGATTTCTATCATATCGTACAAGAAGCAAGGTTTATACCAACAAAAAAGCCTTAAAGGGTGATGCAGATGGCATATTCATAACAGAAAACTTAACACAGTATAGAACTGGTCTTACACAAAAGTTAGCCGATCTCAAGTATAACCATAAAATTTTCGCATACTGGACATCCGATGGTCGCATATTTGCCAAAACAACAGATAGAGGCACCAAAAAACTAATCAAAAACTATGACGACATAACAGCTCTTGATACAACCACAGACGACGACAATCAACATCTATCCCCAAGTACCACCAATCAGAACAGCGATGAGAACCACAGTAATGGCACAGATTAGATTACAAAAACATAAATAGTGTAAATATATGTATCTTAGACAGTTGTCACTTGTTCTTTAAATGTCTCTAATGTACATTTTAAAAATTGCTTCATGTGTTATTAATATTGCTAGCAAGTAAATCTAGTATAACTTACTTGCATCAAAATGTGTCAAACAATTTAAAACGTCTGAATAAATTCATAAACTCGGGTTACAATAAGTCCTATGGTATGGGACTCTGGAGGTTCATGTCAGTTGCATTTGCATTCAACGTTTTTTATCTGGAGTTCAACATTGATAGTAAAAAAAAAAAAAATACAGAAAGGGTTGAATGTAGGTGATGTGGGCCTCCGGAGTCTTATATTATAGGACTAGGTTACAATGAGAAAATAGTATATAAAAAATCAAGTTATACGTTTTTCTTTCTTTTTCCATTTGACATATTTTCCTAATATCGATTTTGTTGTTGGTATTTCTTTTATTTTCTATTAATTTAATCAAATATATATAATTCTTGAAACCTCGTTTAAAGAATATTTGAAATGGCATCTGTATGTCAGTTATAGTTTCTACAAGAAGCAAATTTAAATAAACAACAACTTATAATTGTCCCAAATAATTTATACCTGTATAAAACTATTATACTGCTATCAAATATTGCAATTGAGTTTATCATAGTTGTAGGAAATCAATTTCAAGTCATGTTATCAGATGTTATATGTATATTTCATGTGCAGCTAAAGAACACCCCTTTTATATATTAAAGCTTTGATCAAAATCAAATAATCAAAAAAGAGATTTGCTATAGATAATAGCATAAAGTATTGAATAGTTTTGTTAAAAAAAGAAAAAAAAAACCGGAATTTATATTTAAATTTTGTTTGTGAACTAATTTTCCCATTTTATGAGTCGAAAATTATTTCCTTCAATTTAATGTGTTTTACAATGTACTTTTATCTTCTTTGTGTATATATGTTTAATACCTGTATGACTTTGAATGATGATGTGTGTGATCTATTTTTTGTGTGTAACCTGAATGGCAACCTGTCTTATAACATGTTATTGTTTGTTGTACTTTTACCTAATGGGTAACTGTATCGAACAATACAGGTTAGCCATAGGGTTATTTAACTCAGGTAAATTTCATTTTTCCGGATCAGATAATTTTTGTAACGGAGAAACTTTTTCGGAAATTCTACTTACCAATTGTCGTTGTTCATTTCTCGTCGTCTCCTTGTCGCTTCTTCAAAGCCTTGATCCAAACATAAATGTTTTATTCCTTCTATTTGTGTTACATTTTATCCTTATAATTGGAAGCGTTGAACAAAATCCTGGTCCAATTGAACATGAAAACGATTTTTCTCGTGAAACTGATAACTCCATATCAATATGCAATATTAACATTCGTAGTTTACGAAATAAGATTGATTTCATTCAAAATTTCGCAGAAGAGTTTGATATTGTTACAGTCACTGAAACGCACTTAGATCCAAACATAAATAACGAAGAATTAATGATAGATTCATTTTCACAAAATATATTCCGTAAAGATCGTAATAACGCCGGAGGAGGCTTACTCATTTATACAAAGGATAATATGTCAGTCGCCAGAAAAGGTGTACTCGAAAACCACATTGACGAAACTATCTGGGTGGAGATCAGAGGTAAAGGTCAAACTTTTTTATTATGTTGTACTTATCGACCGGAATGGTCAGGTGTTGAATATTGGACACGGCTAAATCATGCTATAGAACTTGGTTATCAGTATACAGAAAACATTGTGATTTCTGGAGACTTGAATTCAGATTTATTTTCGTATAATAATAATAAGTTATATGATATAATTCATCAATTTAATTTAAAAAACGTAATTAATAAACCAACAAGGGTAACTGATCACAGTAGTACTTTGCTTGATCCAATCATTTTAAGTGATGCTATACAATTTTCTTTTTCTGATGTACTGAATGTACCTGATAACATCAGTGATCACGATGCCTCTATTATTTTTTTACAATGTCCAAAGTCCGAAACAAAGTCGTTTAAACGGGAAATATGGTTATATGAAAAAACAGATGTTGAAAAGTTTTCAAATATGTTGAATGCAATTGAATGGAATGAACTCTTTTCCAATGTTGAGGAAGTAGACGAAATGGTCACTATATTCACTGAAAAAATCCTCAGCATTGCAAGAGAGAGCATTCCAACCAAAATAGTAACTATACGTGGTAATGACAAACACTGGTTTAAAAGTAATATCAGAAAAGCAATTCGAATAAGGGATAGATTACGAAAAAAATCAATTAAATCTAAAAAAGAAACGGATATTAATAAATATAAGAAACAGAGGAATAAAGTGAACAATATGAAAAAGAAAGCGAAAGAAAATTTTGAGAAAAACTTGGAAAATATAATACTAGATAACGCTTCAGATTCTAAGACTTATTGGAAAATTATGAAGATGCTGATTAAGCCAAATAGAGGATCTAATAACATACCCCCATTAAAAAATATTCTTAATGATAATCGTTTTGAGGAGTTCGCCGATAGAGACGACGAGAAATGCGACATTCTAAATAAGTATTTTTGTTTCATTTCATCGCTAGCAGATGTTGATGCTCAATTACCCGATTTCGACAAAAAAACTAACAATTTATTGAATGATATAGTGATTAGTACTAGTGAAATTGTTGATATCATAAAAACTATAAATCCCAAAAAAGCGTCAGGCCCGGATGTCATTAGTCATAAGATGCTTAAAATTTGTCCCGACAAAATTGCAATTCCATTATGTATTATATTTAATAAATCCTTGCATCAGTGCAAATATCCTTCCAGCTGGAAAATTGCAAATGTTATAGCCTTATTTAAAAAGGGGGATAGTTCATTACCTTCAAATTATAGACCTATATCACTCATAAGTTGCATAGGCAAAGTCATGGAACGTGTTGTATATAAATATGTTTACAACCACTTACAAAGATTTAAATTAATTTATGAGTATCAATCGGGTTTTCTTCCTAAATGTTCAACGGTTCACCAACTGTTAGAAATATATAATTGCATATTGAACTCACTTGAAAAGAAAGAGATAAGTTGTTTTGTTTTTTGCGATTTCTCTAGAGCCTTTGATAAAGTTTGGCATGATGGTTTATTACATAAAATGAAGGCTTATGGTATAAATGGAAATCTGTTAAAATGGTTTAGAAGCTACTTAAGTGATAGAAAACAAAGGGTGGTTATCAAGCAATCTTCTTCAAAACTTTGCAGTATTTCAGCTGGAGTTCCTCAAGGGTCGGTCCTTGGACCATTACTTTTTATAATATATATAAATGATATTGCAGAAAGACTTATTTCACTGTGCAGACTCTTCGCAGATGACACATCGTTCAGCTGTGCGGATCGTGATGCTTTTCAGATAGAAACTGTGATAAACCATGATCTAGAACAGCTGAACGAATGGTCCAAAAAATGGTTAATGTCTTTTAATCCAGATAAAACAGAAATTATGTTATTTTCTAATGTTGAAACCCCAGAAATGAACTTTATATTCAATGGTAAAAATATACCTATTACAAATATGCATAAACATTTAGGGGTTACATTTAGCAACGATGCTAAATGGAATGCCCACGTTGATAATATTATCTTAAGCACGTCTAAACATATAAATATGCTAAGGAAGTTGAAATATAAACTGAGCAGGAAAAATTTAGAAAAACTCTATTTAGTTTTTATAAGACCTTTATTTGAGTATGCAAGTGAGGTTTGGGATAATATTGGGGTAGGTTATGTCAATAAACTGGAGCAATTACAGCTCCAAGCTGCTAGGATAGTTACGGGCTTACCTATATTCACAAGCTCAAGGGTTATTTATGAAGAACTTGGATGGGAAACATTAGCTGAAAGAAGAGAGAGAAGAAAAATCCAAATGTTTTATAATATTCAAAATAATAATGTTCCAGAATATTTGTCAAATTTAATTCCCCAAAAAATACAAAGTATGACGGTCTATCCTCTACGCAATGGAAATGACATCATTATTCCATTCTGCAGACTAGCATTAACTAATGATTCTTTTATTCCATCAACCATACGTCTTTGGAATAATCTTGATGATTCAACTCGTGATGTGGAATCAATTAATAAATTTAAAACTGAACTAAAAAACCGTTATCCTCAGAGTAATATTTTTGTACCGAAGCAATATGAATTTGGAAATCGAAAATTGAATATAATTCTCACCCAACTTCGATGTTTTGCATCATCCTTAAACTATGATCTATATAGGGTCAACATTATTTCTGACCCTTCCTGCCGCTGTGGTGTTAATCGTGAAGATTCCTATCATTTCTTTTTTAAATGTATATTATATTCAGACATACGAAATAAAATGTTTGAAAGTCTTCGCTGGCTTCCAAATGATTGTAAAATTAACATAGAACTTCTTACCTCGGGTAGTTGTCTTCTTTCTCTAGAGCAAAACCAAAACATTTTCAAAAATGTCTTTGAGTTTATTAAAAGTTCGGAAAGATTTCAAATTGTCTAGGTAGCAAACCATGATCGCACACACATCATCATCTAAGTAAGATTTCTTCTCCTTTTTTTTGTCCTTTTTATTTATTTTTTTTAATTTGGGTTTTGTTTTTTTATTATTTTTTTGTTTTTTGGTTTTTTTTTCTGTTTTCAAAATAATTTATTCATTTATATATTTTTATTTTTATTTATTTTTTCTGTATTATTATTGTTTTCTTTTTCTTCAATCTTCAATTTTCCGTCTTTTGATCCATATTTATATATATATTTACTAAATTAGATATACCATTCTTTACATGCATGCTCATACATATATTTTTGTATTATATTGCTATAAATGTTAAATGGAGAAGACTTCATAAGTCTGTTTGACTTGTGTCTTATCCAATTTGTACTTTAACAAATAAAATATGTTTAAACTAAAAACGTTTACTAAATAAATGTAGGACGCAGAACAACATACTTTAAAATGATAAGTAGTAGATATAGAACAAAGGTTACAAAAGAATGGGCTGGTAATTACCGTAACTGTCTAGTTTTATCAACAAGTAGTCACGTCAAGGTCCTAGGTGATAGAGTGCAGAAAATACCTGTAGACCAGCCCGTTTCTTTTGTATCTCTTGTGCTGTATTTGACTTTTACGACTTTTTTAATCACAAAGTAGTACATATTGCATTTTAAAAAGAGGATTGTATATCAATAAAAAGAAAAGAAAATTAGACACACACAAATCTTTCATACATGTTAATGTACAACTTTGTTTGGTGAATTATTCATATATAAATTAGGGGTTTGGCCTTACCACTCTTTTTCTTCTGTTTGTGTGGTTCATATTAAAGTGTTTCTCGTTTCTCAATTTTAATACAGATATGAAAAGCCAGCATTTTAACTTTCTTTACCTCTGTTGTCAAACTCAAATTATTTTACAATTTTTACTAACATGTTCATGTACTATCTTGTAATAAGCCTCGGTCACACCTTACCGGATAGCACGAACGGACGGCTAACGGATGAAAATAAAAGTTGTCCGTTGGGAGTCCGTTGATGTACTGACTGAATAAAACGGACGTGTAACGGATGCATAACGGACACACAACGGATATGCAACGTACGAGAAACGTAAACGTACCGGACAGAACGGATGTCGCACGTACATCCGACGGACGAGTACCGTATAAAACGGACACATAACGGAAGTGTACCGGATAAAACGGATGAACAAGATATACGGAAAAATCAAAGGCGACAATAATAATACACGCATAAATATTCAAAATGTTTCTGTGTAACTGATTTTGGTTTAGTCTTCAAAATTCCGACAAAGGGCAGTGTCTGGCCTGAATAAGAGCTGTTTGATTGTGAAGAAGTGCCTATACTCTAAGATCGATTATGAATAATAAGAATTCATGAACCTTAAGAAATCTGACATACCAATAATTGGCATTTCTGACGCGAAATTTTCAATTGGCATTTATCCGTTTCAGATCCGTTCATCATCCGTTTTATCCGTTATACGTCCGATATGAGTCCGTTTCTCATCCGTTCAACATCCGTTTTATCCGTTAAACGTCCAGTAGAATTCTGTTGGTGAATTTATCTTCCAGACCTCCAACGGATGTATAACGGACACGTAACGGATACAAAACGGAAACGAAACGGACGAGTACCGTACACAACGGACGTCTAACGGACGTTCAACGGACATTTTATCAATTGGACGTCCGTTCAAAGTTGACCATACTCAAAGTTTTCCACCGGACAGAACGGACGTCGACGGATAAAACGTACGCTTAACGGACATGCAACGGATATGGACGGACGTCTAACGGACTGAAAAAAAGTTATCCGTTAGTCGTCCGTTCGTGCTATCCGGTAAGGTGTGACCGAGGCTTATGATAATGAAAATTTTTAATAATTATGCGTTCACTGTTTGAAAGAGAAGTATTTTGACTAAAAAAAAGCGACACATTTTAAACAAAATTATACTAAACTTAAATACCGGACGTATAATATCATTTGAAATGAGTAGATTCATCATAGATAAATTGAGTTATCTCCCGTTTACCACTGATAAATCGCAATTAAAAAAATGCATATGAATGTGAGATAATCGTGCATCATACTACACATATTTGGGTATCTAACTTTTTTCCAAACATTATTTGTGAAATGATGGTACATGTTAGCGTATTCACACATTTCCAACTACAATGTAACTTGGCTTACATCCTTTGTGAAAGACATTTAATTGAATATTAAATAAAGCGTATACTGGTTCCCAAAAAGTTTGAAAGTACAAAAACAGGTACTTCTGATCAGAACTACAGGGAAAATGTGCCCTCCTATTATAATTTATATTCTTTTATATTATCCAAAACACTTTCAACCAGGGTTCTACTCTACTGTAATCCCAAATCCTTAAGCTTTCGTTTGATACCAAAACTACCCAAAAATTGTACCTATTGACAAAGATACCTCTATGCATAAAATATGCACTAATTTCTTGTTTATTCTTAGTGGTTTTATACCTTTAAAGAACTTATAGCTCGTTACGTCAGATGCGTCTTTCTACGACTAGATTCCAATGGTGCGCAAATCATAATATGTTGTGTTCGAAATCATTACGAACAAGTCATTAGGCGTCTATAAATGCCGAGTTACATAAAACACTGGTTGTTTTCTTAAGACATTATTACATTACTTTTTAAAATTATCATGAATTAGCAAATATTTCTCTCGGCTTCGAAGAAGACTTAGTTCTTGACAAAATAATTGATATAAGTGTATTGTCGTATTTTAAAAATGATTTTTCGTCAATTATCTGTTGTGGGGAGAATGCTTTTTCTTCTTCATGATAAAATTTTTGAGGAAGAAACATTTTACGGTAATATTAGAAAGTATCAAACATGTCAAATATGTCTTCTTTTTGACAGTCACGGACTATTTCATCTGATATGCTCAGAACACTCACTTTCTTGGTCCAATCTGTAGTGTAATTCCTCTTCAATAGACTTTTCCTTTTTTTCAGACCACATGCACCCGATTCCAACTTGATAATTTCTCGGACGGCAGGATATTTATCACGGTTGAATATTGAGTAATAAGACGACAAGTGATGAACTGTTTAACACTGAGGGACAGTTCTTAGATAAGATAGAAAAGACGGAACATATGCTGTAAATGATCTGAAGTGATTCCAATAACAAAAACGTGGTTTGACTATCTAACTGGATGTTAGGTTATTATACTATATCAGCGGGTAATATATCTACTCGTCATAACGATGACAGTTGTAAATGTACATGATGTAGCTACCAGACAGCTTGATTTCAAACAATTAATGCGCTGCACGTATTCAGAGACTGATCGAGAAAAGCATTAAATCGACATTTTTTTAGTCAGGAAAGGAAATTTGAAAACTAATTGTGAATTTCCGTTTCAGAAAAGCATTTAAAGCATTAGGCATGTCCATGTCACAAACTAATAATAACTAAAAGTTGAGCTGATAATGTTTTGTAAAAATGACAAATGAATAATGACAGCAGCTGCCAAATCTAAAATAAATCTGGAAAAGATTCGCATAACCAATTAAATCTATGATATGGTGGGATTTTTTTAAAAATCATATTGAATTGTTATATTCAACTTTAAAGACAAAACTGCAGTTAACCGTTTTACAGCATAACGTTTAGATGACGAAATTTTAAGTTTATACAGTATGGGATCAAACTAAATATTCAGTTTGATTACAGTTTTTAAATCGCATGTTTGTCATTTTTATTATCTATAATTATCGTCAACAACTTGTCCATTGCAGTTAATTTCTATAATAATTGTCATACAATTATTCAGATTCGCGCATTTGTATAATAAGTCTGATCATAGATCGTTGTCTGCAATGTTTTTTTTTCGTTCAGTGGTGTAGTGAGAATTAGGCAATTGGTTTTCACTTTTTTTGGGGTTTTTTTTTTTTTTGCATTTTTCATATTTTTATATAAAATGTAAGTTAATGGATCATGACTTACTTGTACGTTTTTACATTTAGTTATATCTTAATAATTATAATAGATAGTTAAATAATCAGCAGGACAATTTGATTAAAATCTTCTTGACGACTCCTTATTGGAGTTGTAACCCTTTAATGGTGATTTTGAACCTTTTTATCTTTTATGTGTTGCCTCCTATGACAAAATAATAATAGATAAATAGGCACTCAAAATCACAGAAATGATCATCAATGTACATGTAAGATCTACTTACAAGTCAAATTCGGCCAATATGGTTAGTGAACTCCTCGTAGGAGTGATTGCCCTAAAATGAGGATTTATTTTATACCCTCATTTGTGTTTTGAACAACAACAACTTAAGGAAATTGAGGAAAACTACAAGATCACCTCGCAGAGATTTTTGTCATGCATACCGTTCTCGTATACAATAATGGAGATATAAAAAAAAGAAATGTGGTATGAATGCCAATGAGACAACTCTCCACAAGAGACAAACATGACATACAGTTTCCAAATGAGAGTTTCCTTTGTTAAATAAGCACATAGACCAAAATGAGCGACACAGGCTCTCTAGATCCTTCAGTTCGTTTTTCTTTATTCAATCTTTATTATTAGATGACTTTTATCTGTTTAATTCCGTCCCATGCAACTTTTTAACTTTTATTCGTAAATTACACAAACCTATCTGCATTGTTTAGAATTCTAATAGAACGTTCTTATTACGCTTTGTATAAACAAAGCCGTGTTTTAAGTGCCAGTCTGCCTAAGAATCAGGCAGTGGTGAAAACATGACCAAAATAACCCACCCAATTTGACATTGATTTCAGTTCATAATATGTAGTTATGCACAAAAATAACATTCATTTCCATTTTCTGTTCTGGTAATAGAAGATACAATTTGGTTGAAATGCACTAGAAATTAATGAAAAAGGGGAGATAACTCTGTAATTTGCTATCATTCTAACAAATTTTCTAACCAAGTTATTTTATATTACCAGACACACACAAACGAAAGACTAATACTTTTTAACTCAGGATAATGGTTAGTATTAAATAGCATGATTAGCTCGGTGGGTTTTTTCTAATCATGTTTTAATTTTTACCTAAATTGCCTAAAGACTGGCACTTAATGAGCAAAAAAATATGTTTGACACATGCGCACGGACTTACTGTTTATATTAACGTTATTTCCATCGCTATCCTTAAGTTTTAAATATTTAAGAAATAATTCCTTCATTTCATGCTCTATGCTCATTTTAACATGGGTAGGCATTATATTTGTCGAAACTTTTATTATATATTTTTCTCTAATTCTATGGAAATTTATCCCTTTCCGAACCCATTGCATAAAAAAATTTAATCAACGTGTGGTTGCCGGTGATCTCAGAAGATCATTGGATGATTTTAAGGGTCATGACCTTTTTAGCTAACAGGAATGAATCAAAATATGCTATAACAGGTGTTAATGAAATTGACAACTTCGTGCAATGTGAAAGGCACTCGGAGGGGATTTTCGGTTAACAAAAAAGAAAATGCATTTTTTAATCATTAGAGAAACAGATTCTTACATAGTTACTCGTGAATTATCGGATTTATCCAATCTCGATAGTTAAATTATAAATTTTAAAGTCCACCGGTACCAATGTAAGAATCTATATTTATCAAACAACCTATATTTGCCCTGCTCGTAGTTTTTAAACTGATCAAATATGAAATGTAATATACAGACTCCTCGGGGAGGACACGGGAACAGCCAAACATTCTTACGTTATTTTCGTACGTTTCGACCTATAAATATATTGTATTTGTCATATTAGAATCGAAATAATTTCTTCATGTCATGCTCTATGTTCATTTTAACATGGGTAGGCATTATATTTGACCACATTTTACACCTCGCTAACGCTCAGTGTAAAATATCGACAAATATAATGACTACGCATGTTAAAATGAGCATAGAGCATGACATGAAGGAATTATTTCTTAAGTTTGTGTGCAGATGGAACCTAAACCATACGCAAAAAATGAACAGTGATCCGGCAATAAACTATAGGTGAGGGTACTACGCACTACGTACGATGATGCACGAGTGTTCATAACCCTTTAGTTAAGAATTCTAATCGGAACAACTTTTCGTAAAGAAAAATTCTGGGATAGTTTTTCGTAATCTTTTTTTCTGGGACTGTCACAGTTTATCGATTCCTTGTAAAAAATGAAGCTGTTGTGTGATTGCCAAAAAAGACACACTGACTTTAAATATACAAAGTAGGTCACCTTAGAGGCTTAAAAAATTAGCAAAGTCCATACTGCAAAGTCAGCTTTAAAAGGCCCCGAAATGACAAATGTAAAACAATTGAAACGAGAAAACTAATAATTTATGTACAAAAGAAGAACAAACAAATACATAGCACAGCAACAAATCGCAGGCTCATGACTTGAATGTATTAGTGTATGGTGTATTAGTTTCCAGTTTATGACTTCGGTATTTCGGACCTCATAGAATGAAATTAAAAACAGTGTGGCTGTGGCTATTGATTGACGGATTAATTTCATCCATTGACTGAGACAATTTACATGAACGTTTGTCTGTAACGACCACTGTTCACGACGTACCTACGATAGACATTTAAACTGTGAGGTCACCAAAGGTTTCTAAACGACTTTAATTATAAAATAATTCGAAAAAAAACCAGGAATAATCTTTATGTTTTGATTTATATAATTGATATAAATCAAAACATCGTGTTATTTCTGAATAATTTTTTGAATTACTTTATTTAGGTGTTGAGAACCTTTGGTGACCCCATAGTTTAAGAGTCTTTTTAAAGTACATAGTGAGCAGTGGTCGTTACATACAAACATTCACCTAAATTGTCCTAGTCAATGGATGAATTTAATGTGTCAATCAATGGCCACAGCCACACTGTTTTGAATTTCATTCTATTAACAAGTAGAAGTGTGACATTTAAGTATGCTCATCTGATCACAACAGACAAAAATAGACAAAACTGGTATTAGCAAATGACTACAAAAGTATTCAAGTTAATTGTTTATCATTAAACAAAGGAAGGCAGACATGATTTTTGCACGTACATCCAATATACTTGAAGAAACATAAAATGTTACAATGATTGTTACTCTGTTTAGTCACATTCGGTTTTCCGGTTTGAATTGTAACATGTTGTCACTTCTACAAACAGATAACTATCTTTATCTAAAAAAGCAATGCATGTAACCATTTCCTTATAAAATCGTTTGACGTTCATTGTTTTTAAAATTCTAAAATTATCAACAAATAAGTATTTTTATTTTATCTAGACTACATTTTGATTCGTTTCACTTAATACTTTCAGAATTTTGGAGAAAAAATATGGAAATGCAGATTACTAAATTAATTTTATAAAAGAACGTGAAAGAGAGGCGACAGATACCAAAAGGACATTAAACTCATAAGTTGAAAATAAACTGTCAACGCCATGGTTAAAAAGAAAGAGAGACAAACAGATCTAGACAATCAATAGTACCCAAAACACAACATAAAAAACTAATAACTGAGCAACACGAACCCAACAAAACACTAGGAATGATCGCAGGTGCTCTAAAAGGGCACGCAGATCCAGCTTCACGTGTGGCACCCGTCGTGTTGCCCATGTTAGTTCAAACCCGGTATGTCACATTCGGGGCCGGGGGGGGGGGGGGGGGGGGGGGAGAGGAACATAGTAATTGTAGTTACGACATCTGGAACGTATCCTCTATCATCTGTGAACTGGATATTCCATACGACCAACCAACTCGTGATGGTGTCCGTAAAATTTACTAATGGATCATTTTAACTTCACAACTTGGAACTTTTGGTACACTAGCTTTCCTGTGAGCAGCATCCTATCATCAAGGAATTCATGATATAGGAAATTAAAGCTCTGATTATCGTAGCAAGTCGGAGATATATACAAGTCGGAGGTATATGCTGGAATGTTGCTACATGGACATGGAAAGTTCACAATTGGAAACTGAAATCACCTCTTTTGTTGTAAACTTTTGTTTTCGATAGACTCTTATTGTCAAAGTATTAGGCGAAATGATATGTTAGTTCTTTTATGTAGCTTTACTTCTGCGCTCCAATATTGTACAAATATCCGATATTTCTTGTCTCAAATCACAACATAGAAACGACAATCTTTTATATGGAAATTAAATGAAATAACTTTATTTCATTGAACTTGTTGATTGTTGAAATCTTCACTAAAATTTGATTTGTCTGCCTCATTTGTCAGAAATAGAATTATCCAAATAGTATAAATTACTTCACGAATTCCGTAATTCTTAAGAAAAACGAAAGATTGACAGTCATACGATATATGCGTTTGGTAGAGCTTTAAAATTTATTGATTTTGTTAATTTTTGCTTATTCAAATAATTTATATGACAGGAAACATTCACGAATCAAATTTTGAACTAAATTTTGTTCTATTTAACTTCGTGACTCCATTGTGTTGTATCTGAGACGAACATCGAACTTTTGTCTTGTGATGTATGTCAGATGTAAATTCGATCTTTCTGTTGATTGCTAGAATGTTAAATTGAGTTGTCAAAATATTTTGTACAAGTTAATAGAACATCGATTAATGACATTCAAATGAAAAACTATATTCTCATAAACACAGAGTTTTCAGACAAAAAAAACTGCAACACAGCATATCAAAGTTAGTTACTTTGTCCTTTGTCTTCATATGATATTCTAAGATTGTCTCTGTTAACATAATCACCGTAATGAGATTTTGGTTTGTATAAAAAGGCAACCTTTTTTTATTTTTAAATTATGTTTTTTTCTGACTTGCAATAATCAAAAATGAACTCGTAAATACGTTTATATCAAAAATGCATTGTAAGGGAAATTTGTATTTGTTTTTATTTCATTTCATTTCATGTCATTTTGTTTTATTTTTCTGTATTCTATTGTTCATTTGTAATATTCTCATACTGTTTTAACATTACTACTTTTAAATTGTATTCTTGTGTTCACTCCAGAAGTCTGTAGAGCTTTATCACATTTGTACAAAAGTAACAAGCAATATAGGCATCTAATAACATTTTCAGTCATAAGTATGGCAATCATAAACCAATCTATGGGTCAATAACATCAGAGTATGTTAACAGAGAAAAATTTCTCTACAATAACATAATATTTCAAGCATAATGATAAAGGACCTTTAATCAAATTGGGAATGGAAACGGGGAATATGTCAAAGAAAACACATCCCGACCAAAGAGCAGAAAACATGCCAGGACTAACAATGGGTCTTCAACACAGCGAGCAAACCCTGCCTCGGGGTGCTGGCCCCTTAACAAAAATGTAACTGTCTATATCATCGAACGAGATTCAGAACGGCATTTCTAGTAAAACACGCAAAATAACGGGGTCCTTAGTTGACAGGAAATGCTTATGTTTAGCTTTCATAAAACAAGAAATCGTATGATGCCATTGATGGTCAACTAGTTCTTAGTTTAATTATTAAAAAGAAGATGTGGTATGATTGCCAATGAGACAATTCTCAACAAGTGACCAAATTGACACAGAAATTATGAACTATATGTCATCGTACGGCCTTTAACAATGAGCAAAGCTCGTACCGCATAGTCAGCTATAAAAGGACCCGAAATGACAATGTAAAACAATTCAAACGAGAAAACTAACGACCGTATTTATATTAAAAAAATGAACATAAGCAAATATGTAACACATAAAAAAACGACAACCACTGAATTACAGGCTCCTAATGTAGTGTTTTGTCATCAGATGCACAGTTGCAAGTATTTCATGCATGTATGTATAGGACATATGCAATGTATACCATTAGCATATAGATTACAGTGGTTTCGAGCAGAAACATATGTTTAAAAACATTAATTTAATATCATATGAATCAAACATAATTATGATTAAAATACCTTTCAATGTTATGTAAATAAATATTTGCTGGATTTGTTCATTTTAATCTTTAAAAAATAAATCAGGATATATTTTTGGCGGTATATTAACTGTCTTTGAAAGATGAACGTGCAAATAATTAACTAGATCCGATCAACTCGATCAAATGACTCGATCAAGCCCGATGAAGCCATATTACATGATCGGGAGACTGGTCTGACTCCATCGACAAGAATGTTTCGGATAGTCTACCTTGCTCGTCATCGATCTGACTTTCTACTCGAAAGTTTTTGACATGTCAAAAACATTCGATGAAGGATCGAGAAGTAAGTCACTCGAGAAGAGATGGAGAATTCGTCGAGTAGAAGTCGAATTGATCGAGAAAGGGTCGTGTAGAGATCGAGTTTGGTCGGAATACAAATAGTTTACCGATCATTTCGATCTTTGCTCGACTTATTTCCGATCAACACCAACCTGTTCGATATGTGGTCCAGATTAACTCGAACAATGCCCGATCGCTTCATAATCACTTCTATTTTTTTCATCAACCAACTGGACCAATACCCGATATCTACGCGACCACATTCGACGACCACTCTTCGATCTCTACTCGACCATATGTACGATTCTGTAAATATGTGTGCAGCTCTGATTAACTCCCGTTACTTTGCTTCTGCAAAACTATATTGTCTTTATTTATTTTCCATCTATACACAAAGTCCTCTATGTACAGAACGCATCTGTACTTTTGAAAGGAGCTGTAAATTTTTAAAAGAGTAACAAAAGACACTAAAGGAACAATCAAACTCAAAGGTCGAAAACAAACCAACACAGCCCTAGCGAAAAATGAAAGCCGATGAGAAGACAAACAGCAGTCTAAATAACACAACATAGAAAACTAAAAACTAAGCTACACGAAATCCAATTAAACCTGGGATGATCTCAGCTGTTCCGGAAAGTAAGTAGATCATGCATTTTGGCCGCACAGAATTTATCAAATATGAAAGTAATTGAGCATAAAAACTCACTTTTAGACAGCTGATGACTTATTTACCTTTCAAAGTTAGTGGTTTAAGAACATCCCTGTTATATTTTACCTGACGTGTTTAATATGCTATTTTTGTTTGACTGTCCGTATTTTCCGTATTTCCAGACATTTTTGTAGTATAAAAATTAGAAGATGTGATTTGATTGCAAATGAGACAACTCTCCACTGAAGACAAAATGACACAGAAATTATCAGCTATATTTATGTTACCGTACGGTTGTATGTTAACAAAACTGTTTTCATACGCTTTTTGACGCAATTTATTTTTTGTTCGTCTTCTATGCTCTCTTCAAGCTCCGTCACAGCTATTAACCTGTCTATCTGAGCTTTAACCACTTTGCCAAATAATTCAACTGATTTATTTCCATGTAGATACTTTAAATATATAATTTTTCTCAGACATTCTCTGAACTACTGAATCTAACCAAATAAACGAAGAATGTCTCCATATGGGACACACATAACGCCCCAGCTTGCATATAACGCTATATAGAATCATATTTAAAACAGTGTGGTCCTGGCCATTGATTGACGACCTAAATTATCCCATTGACTGGGACAGAGTAGGTAAACGTTTGTCGGTAACAATAACTGCTCACTATGTACTTGTGAAAGACACTGAATCTGTGGGGTCACCAAAGGTTCTCAACACCTAAATAAAGCAATTTGAAAAACTAATCCGGAATAATACGATGTGTTGATTTATATCAATAATATAAATCAAAACATAAAGGTTATTCCTGAATAATTTTTCGAATTATTTTATTATTAAAGTCGTTAAGAACCTTTGGTGACCCCACAGTTTAAATTCTATAATAAGTAAGAAGTGAGCAATGGTCGTTACCGACAAACGTTCACCTAATCTGTCCCAGTCAATGGGATAATTTAGGTCGTCAATCAATGGCCAGGACCACACTGTTTTGAATATGATTCTATAATTATATATATAAAAAGAGTCATTGCCCAAGAACGATAAAAGTGACGCCACGCAAATTCACACTTGATTTGTGTTTTATGGTACTAAGCATTGTTCAAACGTTTCATAGAATTTGATTGAGGCAAAATTAAATTAGAGAACAGAAACTTATTGTTGGGACGCACGTATACGCACTTACCTACGGACAGGCCCGATCAAGAAATTGGTTTCGCTTGGTTGTAGAAATTTGGACAATCGGGATCATCGAGTTGATTTGATCGGCAGTGTGAACATAGCTTTATGGAAACATTTATAATCATAAGGTGAAAGAACTTCATCTGCAATCTATTTGAATGTGAAATAAAACTGAAGTGTGTCTCATTCTTTTAGAATTAGATTAACAGATTTTTATTTGAAATAGGAAAAACAACGGGTGCAACTAGTGGTGAAGAATTTGTTAACTTCATCTTGACGTACCTGTTGCATTCATGCTGCTCAGTCTACATGTTTCGGTGTTTTTCGTAGAACGCTTTTTTAATTCGTGTTAATATCTTTTTTCATAGATTTTGGATTGTTCCTTTCAAATCATTAAATTCTACCAAACAATAGGCATACAGATTTTGACAAATCATGATTTGAATTTCCATCTTATATCTTGTCACTCTGTTTTGATACTAAAGGATGTAAGTACTACCTTCAGTTGAAAATCACGTTCATCAAATAGAAGAGGTAGGACAAATCAAATAACATTATTTTGTAAGAATCAGAATGTTATTTTATTTTAAATA
Organism: Mytilus trossulus; assembly: GCF_036588685.1. NCBI lineage: Eukaryota > Metazoa > Mollusca > Bivalvia > Mytilida > Mytilidae > Mytilus > Mytilus trossulus. The sequence continues at coordinate 52,928,643 of NC_086373.1, forward strand.
ATTATCTTTCACAATATCTACATTTGCAGTCTTTTAACTACTACGTATGTTAATCTTTTAAAAACTGTAAGAATTATTATTTCATTATGTCTCTGTCTGAATGTGAATATTTATTAGATGGTAGAGAAGTCTAACCAATTAGTTAATTACACTTAAGTCCTTGTGCCACAGCTTTATTCTGCTATTTCAAAATTTAAGTTCAGTTCAGATTTGACACTTAAAAATTATATCCAGATATTTCAAAAGCTAAGTAATAATTATCAGAACAAAAAGTAAACGGAATGTTTATTGATCCTTTTAATCAACGCTTTGACCCAACATTGCTGGTCTTGAGACATCTGCCTGGTTTTAAGGTTGAAAAACGTTATTAAGTAAACTTTTTATTAACGAGAGGTTAAAGATACTAAAGGACCATTCATGCAAACATCGGATGGAAAAGAAAAAGACAAATAGAAAAAAAAACATTTTTTTTTTATCTAATACCATTATCAAAGGATACATGTAGCTACATGTACATATAACAAAAATTTCAAAACCATTCGTATATGTCGAAAGAATTGTGATTATATAAAGCAACGATATATTGCCTTCATGTATTATTATTACAATACAATACTGTAACAATACAATATTTGTATTGTCAATCAAGGACGCTCTAAGAGAGTAGTATAATTACAAACAGTTTATTACAATGATTATTGAACAAGTGGTCAGTAATACATGTACCTGTGAGTACTCTAACATCTGCACTATATGTCCTTTGTGGGAATGCATAAGTACATTTTTTGTACCCTTCCTGCCACGTTCACTCCGTTTTTGTTTGATATATTTCGGCTTTGTGTCGATCTGACGATTTCAACTGATTTTGTCGTTTTTGTCTTATGTTGTACTGTTAAAATCACTGTCCCAGGTTAGGGGAGGTTGGCTTGCCTTCAAATCCCACGACTTTCTATATGCCATTGGTCAGGACCCTGTAAATCCGCAGTTGTCGTTTGTTGATGTGTTACATATTAATTTGTTGTTCAATAATTTGTCTGGCTGTTACTTTTCTCATTTGAATTGTTTTACATTCATCATTTAAAGCATACTATATGGTATGGGTTTTATTCATTGTTGAAGGTCGTGCAGTGACAAAGAATTTATTGTTTATTTCTAAATCATTTTGTCTTTTGTTGAGGGTTGTCTCATTGGCAATCATACCACATCTTCTTGTTTTCATTATTAAGGACCTTTCCGAACACTCTTTAAGATGTCTGTATGTGGCCTATAACAATTGCAAGCTTAATTTCCTAATTCATAGTTTTGAAGTGGCATTTCTTCCTTTATTCAATCGATATTCCATGCCTACACTCCTCATTTCTTTACAAATAATCTGCTCTCGCCCTGAATTTACATGAAACACCCGCCACTGGACGTTAAACAAGCAACCATGATATTTCAATCATAACTGATAATATAATGTATTCTAAAAGTCGTTATTTCTAGATAGGGAAATTTTGTTTCCTAGTTTCTAATATTACAAGTAAATAACGAATCTGTAAAAAGATCTTGTGTTTGGCTTAGTAAAAATAATATCATCAAATACATGATTTGACTTTTTTCAAATTTTATTGATGAAACATCAACAACATTTATAAATAAAGATGTCAAGCCGAACGTCACTCTTTAATTCCGTATAACGGAACAGGTCACAAAATGCAATACACAATGAAAACATTTATTTGTACAATTATGTAGCTTAATATATACATTACTTATACTTAATGCATTAGTCGTCAGTCTTGTATTTTAAGGTTGCAAGTAATTTTAACAGGGGCATTCAAAAGTTACGCAACTGCCACAGCGAAATTTCTTGATCAGGAAAAGGCGATGATACGTACATGTAGATTTGTCACTCCTTGAACAATCTTAATCGTAATAATTTTAAAATCACTTATTGGGTCTATACAGCTCCTGAAGCAAATTTCCAATAACAATGATTGCTGTACATCAAATTTGAGATATTTAACGATCATTGCATAGCTCTTTTTCATGTACAACAATAACATGATGACAATACACTGTACAGATGGCATATTTTTACAGATATATATATCGTACATAGTTTTAATATTCGAGAAATCTAAGCAAGGATTTTTTAAAATCCTTAACATAATCACATTTTATCATTTGATCCCCAATTTGATGAAAAAAAAGATTCTGTTAAAGCAGTTTTACCTCATACCTTATGAAAACCATGATATCCCCTTTGAAATTAAATAATTGCTCCCTTAAAAGCTTTCTAAGAACGATACTTGCAATAAAGTATATTAATTCCAAACGTAAATTTTTAGTTCTGACAAGTAAAACAATTATATGACAAATGGTCTTGTTTTTGATTGACAATTATATGCTACAATATTCAGCAATTCTGACCATTGGTCAGTATCCGTGTTAAATTTACAAGTTTCGGCTTCTGTCCACCTTAGATCGCTAAACCTTAAATCCTCCAACATCCCTAACAGATAGTATCCTTTGTAAGATAAGATGTTTTTCTGACACTGCTCGTAGCGTTATTGTCTGCCGAATGGACTGTATGGTTTTTCCTTTTCGTTGAGTGTTTCATTGTACAATATCTTACACAGAATACTCGTTTGAAGGTGTTCCAAAACTTTTCACTGAACCAACAATACAGTATAAAGTTAAAAGCGGACTTAACTGCTAATAGAAACAATGTTATACACATTATTATTTCAAAGGTTTTTCTCTTGTCATTTGAAAAATTGTCAAAGCTAAACTTGTGTATATTGACATAAGCTATGTATATGACATAAGGGGCTTGACATATGAAAAAAGCTACAATAACACTAACCAACATCATTGTTATCTTCAGTTGCTCATGCGCGACTATATTCTGCATGTTAGAGTTTATTCCAATATGATAACGTAGGTATTTTGTGGATTTACGAATTTCAAGGACAAGTCGAATGTTCAGGTATACCAAGAAAAGAAATGGAATAATTGCGCATATTGCACAGTCGATAATCCAAGCATATATGATCTTGTAGGTTGTATTGAGTGCAAGAGGTGTCAAAACAACTTGGCGAACCGGTTCGCCACAAAGGTAAAATGTTTCAAGTTTTAATTCGAAGAAATTTGGAACTCGACAGTAAAATGACACAACGAATATGAGAAGAATGATAATTCTTGATCTTTTGACTGTACAAATTGATATAGCTTTCAGTGGGTGACAAATGGCGATATACCGCTCGACAGCGAGCATCACTGTTAACCAAACAGACGACAGAAGGAACGTGTGTATAAATATCTGCGCGTACTCATAAAATGCATAAAACGAATATAAAGCTTTGCCGGATAAGTGACGATCAAGACTTCTGCATCCAACAAGACAAAGAAAGCCTAAGTCAGCGACAGCGAGGGACATCAGATATGTATTTGTTGATGTGCACATATTTTTCCTGCTCAGAACAATAACTGTCAGTATGATGCCGACTATACCACTTACGCAGAGTATAGGAAGAAATATGTTAATGAATATTTCCATTCCACTATGGCGGTGGACGTAATTTTGTTCCTCCGAACCATTGCCACATGGATCATAGTGGTTGTAAGATTCATATTCATAAATGGTATAGTAGTAAAATTCGTGTGTACTGTTTATTGCTTTGGTCATTCCGCGAGGAACATCTCCCTGGCTCCAACTTACGTTTGTGTCCATCGATCTGACCTCGTTTTACTTTTCTTTATATACCTGAAAAAATGAATAAAAACATTACTATATGCCAGCTAAAAACGAAACCGGCTCAAACCGGATGCGTTTAGAGGTTATGTTCCATGCGATGCGTTTAAGTCTAGTAAAGATTATGTTCCATGCATAAGGCCTAGCCGATTAATATAGCAGCATTAAAAGTACTTTTTCTTTTGCTTATTGATTTTTTTGTATGAGTGTGGTTATTTGTGTCATGAATATATACCCCATATCCTTTCTTTTTTCTTTCATACGTAGTCATGCCAAAGTCAAGCTTAAAACAAATATATATACATGTACATGTAGAGGATAACTTGTTTATTCATGGTTCACCGAAAGACCAAAGCAAATGTGACATTTGAAATGATTTTCAAAATGCATAATTATTACTACACCGGGGTCAGATAAGGAGACCTTAGTCCAAATAATTATGACGTCTTGCAAGGCTATTTTGAGTTTTTTTCTGGAACGCTTGCAAGACGTACGTAGGAAGGTGTCCCAGAAAAAAAAATTAAAATAGCCTTGCAAGACATCATAGTTATTTGGACTAGGGAAACCTGAAAAAACAGCGCTAAATATAGGCGACTTCTTTCCTGGCAGCTGGTTAAGCTGTAATTTGTCCTATTATTATGATCTATTAAAAAACATGCTTTATTTTCAATAGTATCTATTTTATGTATCTGTATATGTATATAACACTTCCTCATAGATCTACAAGTAAAAATCTGTTACAGTATATGCTGTTTCCTTTTCCGATTTTATTTCTATGTTCAGAATATGTATGTACTATTATGCACATTTTTAGGGGCCAGCTGAAGGACACCTACGGGTGCGGGAATTCTCGCTACATTGAAGACCCATTGGTTGCCTTCGGCTGTTGTCTGCTCTATGGTCGGGTGGTTGTCGCTTTGACATATTCACCATTTCCTTTCTCAATTTTATAATAACACTTATCTGAATTGTTAGTCATTTTCATACACTATACTGGCTTTGACAAAAAAGTACACTTTATATTTGTTAAGTGATATCGATTATTGCCATTATTGCCATTATTGCCATTATTGCATCCATATCTCAAAAAAATTATTTGTTTTCCATGCATAAAAGTAGATATTAACCAATTTGTATACTGTCTGTTTGAAACAACAGTACCACAGAAAGTGTACATGCAAGTCCTTTCTTACCGAGTGTTATAAAGAATGGCAATGTATCGATTTCTCTAAAATTTAATTTGATTGTTACCAATTTGAAATAAAAAAAAAAATGTACTCGCAAATTTCCAGTTTTCTACACATAGTAACCATCGTGGAGTTAAAATAGTGATATATTAGCCGATTGTATATTGTAGCCTACACAATTTTATAAGAGAGATATACGAAGCAATATTGCGTTTTTCCGTAAACTCCTGCAATATGAAATATAATAACAGAAAATACCTACAAAAACATGTAAACAACTTACTTTTCATATTTATTGACGTGATGTGTATTCCATGGCGGAAAACACACACTCTAACGTAGCGGAAGAAAAACACTATATATACATAGTAAATACTTCAAAATGTGATAACATTCTGCACTTTAAAAACAATTAAATTGTAAAGTAGAAGTCACATATTACGTCCTTTGTTATTAGTAAATAATAAAGTTCGTTAACCTAGACTAAGTTACAGATGTTTTGATGCTTACTTTTATACTTACTTAAAGCAAAATAGTTGAAAAGAAAAAAAAGCATTGAAAAATAAAATTGAGAATGGAAATGGGGAATGTGTCAAAGAGACAACAACCCGACCAAATAAAAAAACAACAGCAGAAGGTCACCAACAGGTCTTCAATGTAGCGAGAAATTCCCGCACCCGGAGGCGTCCTTCAGGTGGCCCCTCAACAAATATATACTAGTTCAGTGATAATGAACGCCATACTTATTTCCAAATTGTACCCAAGAAACTAAAATTAAAATAATACAAGACTAACAAAGGCCAGAGGCTCCTGACTTGGGACAGGCGCAAACATGCAAAAAAAACTGCAATAGTCTGCATTCAACTTCTTCCGTTCATATATTATTAAATTTATATAAAACTCAATATTAGTTTCTGCAATCATTTGGTATCATTTTTCAAATTAGAAATTAAGATCTGTATTATTCATTTATAGTGGATTGGGAAACAAGTTTTACAACTTATATTAATCCCTTTCCACTTTGCGGTTGCGAGTGCTGCCTTGTAGCGGTATTAGCCTACTCTTTTTCGAAATCTACAAGGTGTCTTTAACGTGCAAGTGATATGGCTCTCTCTTAACACGGGTCAGCCATTTATCGTCCCCTTCCGACGGACTATCGTCGTTTAAATTGTATCAGCCCATTCATATACAACCGACTCACACACATAACTAATAATTATTAAAGAATGCATTATTTTAAAAAAATAATCTTATTTTACCTTTTGTTCTTAAGACCTTTGTGTGTGAGCCTAGCGAGGAAAATATTATTATAGCATCTAAACATTAATTCATAATTTCAGTAACCTGTTAAAACTTTAACGTGCGAACTATGACGTCTATTACATTTGATAAGAGCGCGCGGTTACATTTAAAAAAAAAAAGACAGTTTCCATGATATCTGTGCAGTTCTGTCAAAATATGTGTCAACTATCATTCTTCGATCTCTCTTTGATACCTAAAAATTTAATTTTTGTTAAAAAAAATATGTAATCTTAATGTTCATTCTACGCATATACGCATTTATCGTTTTGTTTGTCAGCAACCAATTCAGTTATAAGCTAACAATTAGTGAGCGTTTATTTACATAACCAAGTTCATTGGGGTTTTTTTCAAGTTTGTTTCCGTTTAAATTGCATACGAAAACCAAAGATACATCATCGACCGTCGAGTTCACGGACAATATTATAGCATTGCAATCTGAGATATAGTTTCTTAAAATGTCAATCTTAAAACATATTTACTTTCATGAATCTTAAAAATGCATATACTACAGATTGCGAATTAGTATAAGTTTTATTGTTACATTTAAACAAAAATGAGCATTGCAACGGGGAAAAGGGGGGGGGGGGGGGGCGAAAATAAGCAGCAAATAACAAGGTGTTACTGTTCTCTATCATTAATTATCTTGATGTCATTTGGATAATATTTAATAAATTGAATATTGTAATCAAGAAGTGAAGAAATAACATAAAAATTCAAGAATACATGTTTTGTGCTATATGGCAACGATGTTGCATGGTCCTATCCGTTAGATATCAATTAAAACCTACAAGGGTTGGTTGAACGATGTGTGAAGTACAGTGTAGTTTCAAATCAGAAGCCCGTAACATACTAAGTAGTGGCTGTTGTTAGTTCGTGTCATTCGTATTTGGTCGTCGATTGTTTTGCATATAATAAGGCCATTTGTCTTTTCGTTTGATATTTTTTTTTACAGTTTTCATTGCGTGGCTTTTTACAGCTGACATTGCGGTATGGGTTGTGCTAATTGTTGGAGGCCGTACGATGACCTATCGTTGCCAACTTTTATTTCATTTGGTCTCTGGTGGAGAGTTGTCTTATTAGCAATCACACCACCTCTTCTTTATGTCAAAATGAATGCATGCAGTTTCAGCAGTTAGTTTGGTTAAAAAATCTATTATGGTCACTTATAAGCTTACATACACGTAAAACATGTGTCCAACATTGGAATTAAATAGTTTGGTTGATTCTTTATTCATGTTAGCCATTTGTTACAGAAAAACAGTGAAACAGAAATACTATAAATAATATAAAACCATATGTACTTTCTTTTTTTTACTGAACAGTATGGAATGTAATATAAAGTATGGAATATAAATCAAACTGTTTATCTACACGCAATTATTAATGTATGTAACTCCCAATTGGTTTTTTAATACTGATCAGGACTCTCCGGTTTCAAATTTCTTAATTAATTACAGTGTGTGCAAAGTTTAAAAATAAATTTACTCGCTTTGTCAGAAAGATCGTGGAATGTTCAGTTAATGAAGATAAAATAATCGTTTATCGCATTATCAAATTTTATTTATCGCCGATATTTGCTGATTATAAAAGATATAAGTGGCCTGATAGTCAGTGATTTATTGAAACACGTGTTTGCTTACGGTAATGTAAACTTCCTTTTGGGTGTTAGTTTTACCATGATGTATCTTTTGTATCATTTCTTAACAAATATTTTATGACTTTATCTTTTTTCTTTATTTTGCTGTATTCTTGGAATTTGTCTTAGCAGAACCTTAACTTTCAAACTTTAATTTAAGGGGATTGAATTGTGCCAACGTTTCCTCCAGACCCAAAGTAAAATTCTGGAGGGGAGTGACATTACATCAATCTCCCATGCAGAGTTGTCGGTCCTTGCTCTAGCAAGGACCGACAACTCTGCATGGGAGATTGACATTACATATGGTAAAGGTTACAATGCATCATTTTCAATAGTTTCATTGCATCTAGTCGCATTTATTTAACTTGAGAACCTGAATAGACAATACAAAAATACCATTTCTCTTAATATTTTTAAAGGTACAAAAACAACATTTACAATTTTATTTCAAATTTAATCACGTTTACCTGACGTCAAATAGTGAAATGCAATCAGAAACACAACTGTTGCTGACAGTTTCCATAAGATAACCCCATCTTACATCTGTCACAGAATTCTTAATTTGAAAATTAAAGAATTTAGAAAAATCACGAGATACTATCATCAAATAAATCGTTGATTTATCGGAGAGGTAAATCTGACATTTAACACGTGTATAATCTACTTCCTTTGATAAATAATCATATATTTTCAATTTACAAAAAAATCAGTTCAAAACAAAACTTTCACAAGTACTTATTTTTCTACTTAGTGTTGAAGTTATGTGCGTTTCGTCCGAAAATTTGTATTGCGTTTGGTTTTATTGAGTATTTTTCCTACTTTTTTCAGTTTTCAGTTTTCTTTTTTTTTTCATTTTTTTTTTGGGGGGGAGGGTACTTTTGTTATGGATATATCTGCTATGGATCCGCACCGTTTATTAACAAACTATTTATTTTATGACCAAAATGCAGTTTCAATAATCAGAGAATTTATGCTGTACACTTAGATTACGCAATGCCATATCTATTGTATGTGCTTTATCCAATAAATATTGATTTTGATTAATGAAAAAGATTTAACTTTATCTTGTTTTTGTCTTTTTTAATCTTTTATTTCAACATCTTGTATATATAATGCAAAAAAGTAAAAACGACTGATGGACTATATCTATATGATAGAAATTACTCAGGTTACAGTTTGCACTAATTTATTGTATTAACCAGCCCTGATAAAACTGTTTAGAGTATACATGGACGTTTGTTCTAGTGGTGTGTCACGATCCGTCCCATCAAAACAAACTGCATCTAAAAATATTTTATAAACACCCAAGAAGCTGATAGATAAACTTATAATTGATAAAAAAAATTCCGATAAACTCCATTCATTATTCACTAACAACTAGACGATAACGCTAATCAGCTTCTAAACATGTTAGTTTCGTTAAAAAGGGTACACCCGTCCCGACCAAGTTCGATTCAAAACATTCAGTGACGCTATAACAAATAATGAAATAAAAAAGATGGTATGACGTCAAAGAAACAGCAACCCAACGACATCTTAAACCAAAAGAAGTTTAGTAGGCTTTATGCAATGATCTCTACACTAATATGTATGAAAAGCTTTAAATCTAGAATGTGATATAGAGCAAAACTTACGCGGACTGCATGTGAAATGTTTTGAACATTGTTAACATAATTAAACAGATTTATTACATTGGTTGCAATGAATTACATTGATTTCCCAGTTGAATAAAAACCGATAATTTCACATGTGAAATAAACGTGGTTATTTCACTCTCTGACGTCATACAACAATAGGCGTTGTCAAGACGTCGATACCATCGGATCAAAACAAATTGTGAATGCGTAGGAAAATCATATATAGTTCCTTACATTTTCTACATTAATTTCATAAAAAAAAGCCATTAGCCAATGTAATAAAAAGTATAACTAATCGCCGTATTTGAATATCAAAAATAAGACAACTTGTGACCGAACGCCGCTATGGATTAAACTCGTGCTGCGCACTCGTTTAATCCATGCGTCGTTCGGTCACGCGTTGTCTTATTTTAGATATTCAAATACGGCGATTAGTTATACTATAAATATTATGCGATCATCAATATCATTTTTCTTATAACAAACCAAGATTTGTACAGCTGTTTCACAAAGTTCAACAGAGGGCATTCACTAAAACAATAAGTAAACAAAACCAGAATATAAATCATAAATTAAAGTAACTTAAACTACATAGCAGTATCAGTATTCCTATTTCTTGATCCGAAACACCTCTTTGATTATAGGACATTAGATTAACAAATAAGCAGATGTGGTATGAGTACAACTGATACAACTCTCAATCTAAGTGACAACAACTAGAGGCCAGAGTACGGCCTTCAACACGGAGCCTGAATTGGTTCACACCGAGCCGCAAGCTATAAAGAAATAAGGCAATATATACGAAATAACATCATTAAAGAGGTTAGTCGGAGTGGACATTGGAATAAAAGCGTGAATAGATTTTTTACGGGAGTTATTCCTTTGAAAATGCAAAGGATACAGAAAATTGTAGTGGTTACATTTTGGCATACATCATTAGCTACTCTGTAGAAATATAATTGTATCGAAAATGTCTAATTTTCTAAATAAAAAAGGTAAAAAGTTGAGGTTACTTGAATCAGTATTTTATTTTAAACATGATGATGTTTGTTGTTTAGCGTGTAAACGAGTCCATTTTCCAAAACATTAGACAATTATGTATGACTAAATTCTAGATTTTCTTTATTTCAAATATCTTTCGGTATATAAATCTAGATTTCGGAATTATTTCACCTTTTACCCTTTAAGGATGTTCGCTGCTCAGTCTCAAAATAAATAACTTTTCATAAAACTAGTATGTATTGATAGGGAATAAATTGAGAAATCCAAAAAGCAAAAAAAAATTAGGGGTGGATGTGCTTGTTTTCGAGATATTAGACATTGTATTTTTGGCGGGAAAATGTTTTCTCTTGATTTTTCATAGCTTTATCATTGACCAGTTACAGTTCTCAAATACTATTACAAAATAAATAAAATTTTATAAGACTTTCACAAATGACTTATAACTATACATGTAAAAGATTTATAAAAAGAAAAATCGGGGTTCATGGGCAAATTTTTTTAAGGCATTCAAATGGTTAAAACCAGAGGATTCCGAAAATCTGACAAAAATTCCAAAACATGACAAGCAGACATCCTTAAATAACATACGATTTTAATTAATTACATAGGATGAAATTTTCAATCATAGTCACAATGTTAATTGTCAATGTTAAGGTTAGAACTATGACATCCGTAAAATATATAATTATTTTATGTTCAACAATAATCTTTGTATAAAGCAATGACATTCATGGCAACATCAGTATATATCGATTTTTCTCACGAAACGCAATGGAATAAGACACTACATGTAATTAAGTCTATGATGATATCTCAATACCGGATATTACTTATGAACCTTTATTTTATTTCCGGTTCGTATTCAATAACTAAGATGAGAATATCAGATGAACTCAGAAGAAAAATTCAGTAGGTCAGTTCTCAATGTTTAGGTCAAACTGAATAAGCATGGAATAAAAGCAGTGACATTTCGGACATTTTGTTTTAAATCTCCTACCGACCATAACTATAATATGAACACACATGGTTTTTACCTTACCCGTGTATCCATGATACTTTGCAATATGAAAAAGTTCCGAGTATAAATGAAACAAATAAAAAAGTATTTAGACCCCGGATTCTTAATTTCCCGAAAATATGACCAGAGGAAACTTGTCTTTAATTTATTTGGTATACAGTTTTTATTTTTTCATTTTCCTTGTAATTTATAATAAAAAAAAAATCTATATGGTCAATAATTAATGAAAATAAGATTTTATCAGGACTATTTTACTCCCATACAACGTACAATTCAAACAGCGGGTGATCGTATTCTATGACCTCTAATTTGAGCCTTAGAATTACTCGTTTGCAGTCAAAGGCTCGGACCGGATGAAAAAAAGTAGTGGCGCACCAGGCACTATCCAAATTTCAAAGTTCAACTGTTACAATACGATAATTGAAATTTTTTATAATAGCATTGATTTGAAAAGTACAATGTAAGTTCGAACATGATATGAATTAACTGACGTCATAACAAAACCAGATGCTCCGCAGGGCGTAGCTTTATACGACCGCAGAGGTTGAACCCTGAACGGTTGGAGCAAGTAAGGACACAACATTCAAGCTGGATTCCGCTCTAAATTCGGATTGTGATTAAATAGTTGACACAGCATAGGTTTCTGACACAAAATGAATGTATTCAAATGAACTTAAAATTTTTGTTTTCTCTTTAATAGAGCAATTCACTATGCTGTTGAATAATAATCCTCTCAAAAAAATGTTTGAAGAAATTTTCTTTTTATTTATGCAATTTCAAATGAGAAAAATTTAACCCAATTTTTTATTCACATCCCCCTTTCCCTTATTCCAAAACTAATTTCAATTAAAATATTCTAATGGAGTTTGCAACAATTACTACTCATTTAAATACATGATGTAAAAAAACTGCTTGTTATCACTGAATGGTAAAGATTATTTAAATTTATCAGTTGGTAGTAAAAAGTGAATATACATTGTATATTGTATATAACAAAGATTTAAGTTGATTCTGGACAAAGAAAGATAACTCCAATTAAAAAAAATCTTGCAGATATTTCTTGCTTACTATACTGGACAAAGAAAGATAACTCTTAATTAAAAAAAAATTTGCTATTTCACAATATTGTGAAATTAGATATTTCTTGCCATTGCACAATACTGTGCAATTGAAAAGACTTGCTATTGCACAATACTTAATATAATAATTTTAGATCCTGATTTGGACCAACTTGAAAACTGGGCCCATAATCAAAAATCTAAGTACATGTTTAGATTCAGCATATCAAAGAGGCCCAAGAATTTAATTTTTGTTAAAATCAAACTTAGTTTAATTTTGGACCCTTTGCACTTTAATTTAGACCAATTTTAAAACTGGACCAAAAATTAAGAATCTACATACACAGTTAGATTTGGCATATCAAAGAACCCCAATTATTCAATTTTTGATGAAATCAAACAATGTTTAATTTTGGACCCCGATTTGGGCCAACTTGAAAACTGGGCCAATAATCAAAAATCTAAGTACATTTTTAGATTCAGCATATCAAAGAACCCCAAGGTTTCAATTTTTGTTAAAATCAAACTAAGTTTAATTTTGGACCCTTTGGACCTTAATGTAGACCAATTTGAAAACGGGACCAAAAATTAAGAATCTACATACACAGTTAGATTCGGCATATTAAAGAACCCCAATTATTCAATTTTGATGAAATCAAACAAAGTTTAATTTTGGACCCTTTGGGCCCCTTTTTCCTTAACTGTTGGGACCAAAACTTCCAAAATCAATACCAACCTTCCTTTTATAGTCATAAATCTTGTGTTTAAATTTCATAGATTTCTAGTTACTTATACTAACGCTATGGTGCGAAAACCAAGAAAAAAGCTTATTGGGTCCCTTTTTGGCCCCTAATTCCTAAACTGTTGGGACCGAAACTCCCAAAATCAATACCAACCTTCCTTTTGTGGTCATAAACATTGTGTTTAAATTTCATTGATTTCTATTTACTTTAACTAAAGTTATTGTGCGAAAACCAAGAATAATGCTTATTTGGGCCCTTTTTTGGCCCCTAATTCCTAAACTGTTGAAAATAAAACTCCCAAAATCAATCCCAACCTTTATTTTGTGGTTATAAACCTTGTGTCAAAATTTCATAGATTTCTATTAACTTAAACTAAAGTTATAGTGCGAAAACCAAGAAAATGCTTATTTGGGCCCTTTTTGGCCCTTTATTCCTAAAATGTTGGGACCAAAACTCCCAAAATCAATACCAGCCTTCCTTTTATGGTCATAAACCTTGTGTTTAAATTTCATAGATTTCTATTCACTTTTACTAAAGTTAGAGTGCGAAAACTAAAAGTATTCGGACGACGACGACGACGACGACGACGACGACGACGACGACGCCAACGTGATAGCAATATACGACGAAAATTTTTTCAAAATTTGCGGTCGTATAAAAATTGTTTAATTCATTGAAAAATCCAGCACATTCTCACTCTCGTTGTCTGATTACTGGGTAAAACTCATACACGTAATGCCAATCTACCGCTGTGCCAATCAAATGTTAGAAACAAAGTATCAAGCGATCTTTATTTTACAATTAAATAGCTTTTTAACTATCTTTTTCGTACAGAAATTGTATACATCATGTTAGAATGTATCAGTAACGGAATTTATGATTTTGTCTCACTTAAAAAATAGAAGAACAAAAAATTCAAATTCTGTAAAACAATCCCTTAATGTTCGTCTTGCCTACATGAAAGCCCTATATAAGCATTTTTAAGGAGATGTGGTATGGTGGCCAAAGAGATAACTATCCTACAGTCCAAATGGCGTGTATGTGCTAAGATGGTAGTCGGTGGCGGATTTTTAGGGCGAGGGTGTACCCTTCTGATTTGAACATATATATTTTAATCATACAATCGTCCAAAATATCTAATTTTAAGTTTCAAAACTCCTGGATTCGTCCCTGGCTATAGATCATCGTATAATCTTCTACAAGAAACTAAACCCATATATTGTAGTCAGTTATAAAGGGTTCTGACATAAAAAAAAAAAAAAAAAAAAAAAAAAAAAAAGGTGTGAGACAATTCAAATGAGAACCGACGGACTGAGGACAAATTTTGGCTTTACTCATTGTTGACGGCCGTACGGTGACCTATAGGTGTTAATCTGGAGAGTTGTCTTATTGGCAATCATACCACATCTTCTTTTTTTCATATTGTGAACGAAAAAAAAATTATGAAAGGCAGCAACCAACGCCGACCACTTAATTGCAGGCTCCTGACTTTGGACTAGCACACATAACATGTGTAGGGGTAACAAATGTGTAGAACTGTGTAACAACACGGCATAGGAACAAACCGGTAATGATCAGATGAAAATTGCTTGACTCGTCAGATTGACAAAAAAAAAGAAGAAAAATATAGAAAATTAAAATTAAAATAAAAAAACTATCATTTTATATTTAACACCGTAGTACCGTTAAAACATATATAACTGAATGACACATATATAAAACATATTTACTAGTATCTAAATATATAACAATATATATATATCTTTATTTGCAAAACATACAAAAACCAATTTTGGTTGTGGCAATATATATATACACTGACAGTACCGATGAAAAGCGATATTGAAAACTAACTATGGTGCTGAATTGATAACTTTCAAAATTAAGTGTATTTAAAGAATAAATGGTTTTAAATGAATCGTACCAAAGTTTACGGGCTCTATAAACAACATCACTCCAAAAACGTTTTAAGATGGATGTCAATTTAAATGATTGAAACAGTTATATTAAAATAGAATAATATTTGAACTTCCAATCATTATCTTCCCTTCTGCTACTTCATCATGATAATTAAGTGATTAAAACACCACTTACATTATTTCGAACCAAAAACTTTACAACAATTTCTTTTTATTTATTTGTCTGTACAATCCTGTTCACTAATTTTGTTCACCATAATTATAACAGATTAATTGAGACAAAGTTGGCATCTACTGGAAAATTGAATAATGCTAGAAACTTAAATGCATTTCGTTTTCAATATAACTTCATTTAAGGAAATGAAGGACATCTTAACCTTATGTTAGTCTCCTCCAATTGTATTTCTAATCAATTCTATCTGAAATGAATTTAAATGGGAATGAACGATCCTTAAGAATTAAATAGGAAGTAGGAAATTAAAATATCTCATATTAATGTTCCTATTCATTTGCAATTATGTGGGAATGTTTAATTCCTATTAACTAATAGATACATAGCTTTACAGAACTAATGAATACAGCAAAAATCAATTTTCCGTCAACATCACGGGATTAAATTTCTAATGAGCGTCGAAACAAATTGAATTTTATACATACTGTTACAGTAGAGTTTTTCTACTTGAATTTAATTCCTATATTTATTTATTTTTCTACTCCTTCTTCTCTTTATCTTAATTCTTAAATCGATAATTGAGTCCTTTGTACGGCTATAATGCCCGTAAATCATTTCAAATTTGTTTACAAAGGAAAAGGACAGACACAAAAACAAGGCAAAGCTTCATAAAAGCTGTCTAGAACTAATAAGAATGTTTCAGCTGTGTCACACAGGACCACTGATATTACCATAGTCACAATGCGAAACAGCGGTAACGTCCTCTTTACCACGCTACGTTGACTTATGTCTTCATTGGTAGTGACAACACCAAAATGAGAATTTGTACTTGCATGAGCAACACGATAGATCCAGACCATCCAGAGCTTCGAAGACCCCCCCTAGTTTGGTGCGTGTTACTCAGACTTTAGTTTTTTTTAAATTCTTTTTAGTAGTGTTTTGTGAAATTGTTCGACTTTTCGTCGTGTTACGTTTTGTTGCCATGGCTTTTTCAGGTGTTTTTTTTTTTACTTCTATTGACTCGCAGAAATTGAAAAGAAAGCTAATGGACAAAAAATGTATGAAAAACGCCACAGCGAGATACTCAAGTTCAAATATCATTGCTTTCTCCATAACAGTCCTTATGACCGGTTTGAATGAAATTCATTTATGAATTGTGATACCGCTTCATATATCGTCTGTTCTTTCATTAACACACATGCGGGGGAGATATCTTTAATGGAAAATGAACTATAAAAGATATCTATTGTAATGATTTATAGAAATAATAATATGAGGCATGACCGCCAATAAGACAACTCTACACCACAGATCAAAGAACAAAGATGTATAAGAACTATATGTCATCGCACGGCCTCCAACAATGAGCAATCCCATATACCGCACAGCAACCTGTCACAGAATTAACAATCTCAGTTATTTGTGGCACTAGTTAAACAAATATTAATACTTTCATTGAAATTCAAAACATCACTACAAACACGGATATATAAATGCCCAAGAATCTAGAATAAAAAAATCTATTAAAATTTAGAACAACGCGATACCAATATACGAACAAAAAATTTTCAATTTTTGCGGTCGTATAAAAACCATCGTTCATTTCAAGTTGTTTGTTAGTTACCTTAACAGACAATAATGTATGGACGGGATTGAAGATTTGGACGGATATATATACACATTTCAAGAGTGAAGGTAAAACATAACATTGTTAAATGTAAACAGTTTTAAAATTTCCCATCCTCTTTAATTATTTATCCAACTAGGCTTAGAATCAAGTGCATTGCAGGAAGACTTGAAATACACATATTGCCAGTTACACAAGTCTTGAAGTATATGGTCAATATGTGTACAAAAAGCCAATGTATAAATGTTCAAAGCATATTCGCGCGCACGGTCGTTTTCATTTAAACTTTGTTTGAATCTCACGCGCACTAGTTTAAAAGTCGCACAATGTTTGAGATTACCACTTTTGAAGTCATGCGCACAAGTATTTAAGTTGTGTCCACGACTTTACTAATATTTGGTGCGCACAAAATTCCTCCAAACGAAAATATTCATACTTAATGACACTTAACGTTGGCATCGTAGTATAGTTACATATAATTCTAATTCACGTTTATATAATAAGACATCTCTATTAGTAAATCGTTCGGCTATCAAATGTATGATTTTTGATGGACTTCATTGATTATGTTTGCATTGTATATTCTTTTGTGCATGTACCTTTTTTCGATCAACAATATCCTGAGAAAAAATAATTTTGATAAAAACTAGAGTTCAATCATGTGCAATGTATTAGTTGCATGCATTTCTCTGTCATAGATGGTATATGCGACCCTCAATTGAACCAATTTCTTCCTAAATTTAATTTAAATCCAAGTGCCTTTAACATATTGAAGTTCGTTCAAAACATTTGGTTTCAAAATATTTAACATTTTTTAAATAAACTTGTAGAAAGAGGCGCATAGAAGTTATCAGTAAAATAAAATTTCAATGTTATTTCAAGTATTTGAAAGTGTGAAAGTATTGAAAAGCAATTTAAACTGAAATAAGCACTTTATCAAGTCGTGCTGTGAAGAAACGTACTTAATATGTTATATATAAATAGAAGACATCGATAAATGATAGGATTCGCAATTCTCTGATGTACAATTGTGTGATAAACAATCATTTTATAAAATGTATACTTATTTATTATGTCACAGCACCAAGGTGACCGAGCTACATAGTATTGACCACATCTGTCTGACATTTAGTGAATCCTTTTGCAATTCTACAGTTGTTCGGAACTTTATTGCTTTATAGTCATAACTGTGTAACAGATCGACTTCTAATTTTGTTAGGAATGACCCAAATTTTACAGAGTTTTGACGCGTGGAATTTGGCATTTCCCAGTCGTCCCGACAAATCTAGTTTTATATAATGTAAAGTAAACATTTCAAGACTGATTAATTTCAAAATTTTCTACGTTGCGATTTCTTTTTTCTCTGCTATAAATTCCATGGTATGACATGTTGCATTTGACTTTTAAGAACTTGCCAACCCATGCAGCTTATAATAATATTCGTATGTCATTATTTCAGAGCGGATTGTTTTTAAATCTAAATGACAAATGGAATATGAATGTATTTCATAATAATATTCAAAATATAAGAGTTGTTCATTTGAATATCATGGTCCCTTTTTATACCCTATTCAAACAGAAACTATCATGACTATATTTTCAATATTCTGTATTGTACATGAATTATGTTAAGATTATGATCTGCAAGAGCGTAACAAGCATGACGACAAACATTTGTGACAGTTTACTTACTTCACATATCACAAGGTCTTGTTACCCACGCTCTACATTCTTTGCATGTTGGAGTAAATAATTGGGAGAGTATTTCTACCTTACACTTATCAACTGCTAATAACAATTACTGAATGCTTCATTAAACAAATAACTGTGTGTAAAATAGTCGTGAAGTATTTGTAATATAGTAGTTTAGTGCTGAATCATTTCAAAATGTTGTTTTATTCAATGCGGCAACCATTTTAAAGTTTTATTTTATCTAAATTACTTGTTGCACAGAAATATAGAATAACGAAACAGCAGTTATGCTACAATTCTTTTTTAAAACTAATTACCCATATATTTTCATTTGAATATGAATTAGACATCCACCCAAGGTCCTAGCGATTATATGTTTTTGTAAACTTTATGGAGATGAGGACTCGGGTGAGGAAAAAGGATAGTATGATTTTGCGTATCAGCTTTTTTCATATTGAAATCTTCATATATATATATATTATATATATACAATGTATCAGCTACTATTTCCGGAATGAACACACTATACGAGTCACAATATAAAGTTCTTTAGGTCACACACCGAGTCACAGTATAAATTTCATTATGCATATTGAGTCACAATAGAATTTCTTTATGTCTCACTTCGAGTCGAATATATAAAAGTATTCATACCACTATACGAGTCACAATATAAATTTCTTTATGTCACACTTCGAGACGCATATATTAAAGTATTCATACCCCTATACGAGTCAAAACATAATTTTTTAAGACACATTACAAGTCACAATATTAAGTTCTCTAGAGCACACTACAAATCACAATATAAAGTTTTGTATACCAAAATAATGTTCTTTAGGCCACACAACAATTCCCAATACAATATAAAGTTATTTGGGACACACTACGAGTCACAAAATAAAGTTCTTTAGATAAAGGCAACAGTAGTATACCGCTGTTCAAAACTCGTAAATCTATGGACAAAAACAAAATTTGGGTTACAAACTAAAACTGAGGGACACGCATTAAATATAAGAGGAGAACAACGACACAACATTAAAATGTAACACACACAGAAACGGACTAAGCATAATTTAGACAAAATCGGGTGAGAATAACAAAATTAATATAACATCAAAACCAAATACATGAATTTGGGATAGAAAAGTACCGTGACACGTCTTATAGTAATGTGAATTAACACTCAAATATAAGAGGAAACAAACGACACAACGGAAACCAACGTTAAAATGTTACACACAAAGAAACAAACTATGATATAACAATGGCTTTAAGCCACACTACGAATCAAAATATTCATTCGTGTAGGAAATGAAATTGTAAAAATTAACGGTTGTATTTTGATAGTACTTTAAAATTTAATTCATATATATTCAAACGCAATACGAAGTTGTAATTGCCAAATAATGCATAGTTTGACGGTTTTGAGATATAAATGTTTTCTATATAATAGAGATCATATTTGAGTAATATGGATTGTATGTCTCCTTACTTGACGTACAAAGAAATTGTATTGACCGTTTACTAACAAATTTGATTTAAGAGGGAAAGTTATTTGACAATTTGCTGAGTTGTGTGGAAACGAAATCGATTATCCCAACTTTCCTCGTATTTTCTAAACATGTACAATGAAATATATAACTTATTTTTTAAGTCTATTTTTATCTCTGTGTTCTTTTTCCTTGCAGAAACCATTCCATATAAGAGTTTCTTTTCATTTGAGGAGGTACCGTACTGTACAAAAGTCATATAGTTATACTCAATAGTTCGTATTAATAAACTTAGTTATTTGGTTATTTAACATGTAAATGAAGACACGAAAGAGATTAAAAAATATGGTTTATTATTGAAGATTTCAAACTT
Organism: Mytilus trossulus; assembly: GCF_036588685.1. Taxonomy (NCBI): domain Eukaryota; kingdom Metazoa; phylum Mollusca; class Bivalvia; order Mytilida; family Mytilidae; genus Mytilus; species Mytilus trossulus. The sequence goes on from NC_086373.1 coordinate 52,949,241, forward strand.
TTACAATTGTTTTCAATGAATCAATTATTTTAAAGTTAACTATTACTATGTCATTTTATTGTGAAATACATTTTTAGTGACCTCATCGACCAGGTTCCAATAGTTACAGGAGTTAATATTAAAACATTATAGTTTTGAAGAAGGCAACAAATTAACAATTCGTCATTTTACGTTGCGCTACATCAAAACCAAATTTTGAAATTTTTTATATAATCTGCTTAATGATGACACCAGTGTCAACTTCTATAGCACTTCCAATTGTATGTCACTCAGGTGGAAGATCTCCAACCAATGAAGACAACAAGCTGAAAGCTATTTTCTTTTGGAGAATGTTCATGACAATGTTGGTTTTTTTTTATTAGAAATATTATGTTTTTAGAAAGAGTTTGAGGATTAATCGTCACGTTGATTTCAAAAATGAGAAATAACCTTTAGGGAACTCTAAAATTGTTTATTTAATAATATGCAAATTCTTATCGATATTTTATTCCAGGAAGAGAATACATGAATCAAAATAGAAAAAAAGGTTTTCATGCAATGTTACAGCGCAATATTATTCTGTGTTTAAACATTTAGACAAAACATATTAGACCCCACGTGTTTACACAAATTCAATTAAATTTCAATTGAAACAATCTGGTATTTTAGAATGTTTTATCACAATATTAATCTGTGTTATTAGTATTGTCACAATAGATTATTTTGTATACAGCTGCACCTGTTTATGATAATAACAACTGACACTGCAAAATCATCCGTATGTTTGTGATTTATATCTGCTAAAACAATTTATTTCACGTTAGAAACATGTCTCTTCAAATATTCATCTTATTAAAAGGTATATTGTTTGATTTCATCTTAATTTGTTACATATTTTTAATCAAATTAACATAAAAAGCAATATATACAAACAGCAAATAAATGATTGAAAATGTACCAACCTTGTTCGAACTTTTATAACTTCAATTCTTCTTGTGACTTAATATTGTCAACAACAATAAACGGTCATTTCAAATCTACGTGTTGTTAAATCATATATACCAGTATTTATGTCATTCAAATTTTTTGTCGTTTGTACACTCCCTCGAGATAAAGCTGACATATAGCAGCTGAGAAAACCAAAATTATCTTCTAAGTCAGAAGAGCGCATTAAAAGTTCTCAGCATGGATTGGATAGTCTATATAAAATCGATTGGAATCTGAAGGCTAGTACGTTCTTCTTATCTGACCATCACAATAAAATTAATCACTTCATTCCAGTTCAAATAATAAAATAACCTGTAAATCTGTGTTGAAGTCATGTTCTTTTAATAATCTTCCTCACTATCTGATTGTTATTGACCTCATGAGGCCTGCCTTGAAATGAAAAATATAAATATCATATTTATATGTAGTAATATGACAAAAACCGATTCATTTCTGTCGAAAAGGCATCTACGCAATTGCCAGACTATTTATTTATACAATTCTTACACTTTTAAGCACACACACTCATAACAACAACGCAAGTACACACACAAACTAACGTATACATTGCTGATCGTTTACTTTATTGTATTGCTTATTCTTTTTTTTAAATCTATTAGATTGTGAAAAAAAGAAAAACATTGATGAAATTATTAACTTTGAAAATAAATTGGTAAACATAAAAATGTGAGGTAGAATTTTCCATACAACTGTTTTTCGGTACTTTAGTTTTCAATACTTTATGTATAGTAATATGACCTGTTTAATCATTTCTCACAATCTAGCTTGCTGTCAATGCTTTGAAGTCGAACATAGTAAAGGTAAGTAATTTCCTAGAATAAGCAATCATAAAAACATTGCTTACACTCATTTCGGAACGAACTGGTAATGCTGAATATCTGAATCTCTTCCACAGCTGTATCATTAAGTGGGACCAGCATACCAACAACATCATCCACAGCTATATCATTAAGTGGGACCAGCATATCTACAACATCTTCAAGAATTAAACAATCACTAGAGTATGTTAACGTTTATTGCGACTTCTACTTAAAACGCAGCATGAATAACATTTAATGAGTCCAAATAAGGACTGTGTAAAGTTTTGGAAGCAAATACAGCATCGCCATAATTTAGAATGACTCTGGGTGTTGATAACAAGATGCAATGTCTAGAAATAGGCACATGATCAGTAATTTCCTGTCAACAATGCTTGCTAAAGAATAACACAGCAACGAAGAAATACCAACATTGCATGATGGTGTTTGTGTAGATTAACAAAAGAGGGAATAAATATCACCCAAGACGAAGTGTGAAGTGTGATAATCACCCGAACACTTTCATTCAAGGACAGTGTGCTTTTTTTTATGATACTGAACGCCTTATGATTTCAAGTGTGCACTATGTTAATTATAAGGACAATCGTAAAAAAGACATACATTAGAAATAGTTTTAAAAAACCCAACAAAACGACGGAAATGATGTAGAAATAAGAACCAGTAAAGCTCGGCCGGAGCTGGTATTAATTGTTACGGAACAGAAAACTTCGGCTCAATTTGGTGTTAATTTTAGCCATTAACACCCGTTGCTAACCTTATCACATGTTGCTTTGGGTTAGCGGGACTAATGAAAGATTGGTGAACATTAACACATACCGCGTGTCCAATGAAATGAATAGATGATATAAGATACTTGCATAAAGTACATAAACAAAATGTAACATTACATAAAAGCAACAGTAGACTTGCAACAAATTACCAGACAAGATCATAAACAATATATATAGGCAACACTAGTATACCGCTGTTCGAATGTCATAAATCGATTGAGATAACACAAATCCTGGTTACAAACTAAAACCAAGAAAAACACATCAGTTAAAAGGAAAACAACAGCAACAAAAGAGCAAACGACAATTTATCAAAACCCACAAAAAAAGAACTATAAGATAACAACTGTCATTTCCTGACTTGGTACTGCTAGATATTTTAAGAAAAATATGGTGGGTTAATCCTGGTTTTGGTGACTCTTTCAAATCTGCTTTATCGAGATATATGTAGATATTTACAGTTGTGTTTTGTACTTATAGTCCAGTCGATTTGTGCAGATTTTTGACAGAATTGCTCAGATTGTGGTAAAAGCATGAAATTTGGAATAGTGGTAGTATATGTCATGGACAACATTTTAAGCTATGGACCCAATCTGAAAGTCAAAATTTGCGGAAGAGGCGACCATTAAAATGGCGGCCGTTAGATCTCTATAGATTAATAAAAAAAATTCTAAAAAAAATATTAGAGAAGATATTGACATGAAACCTGGGTAATATAATAACAGTGCTGATTCCAATTGTCTTGTTGAACAAAGTTTTTGGAAATATTACCCATATTGAATGGCGGCCATCTTGAAAAAATCCTTGTTTTTAAGCCAAAAAGGGTAGTCATTATTCGATGAAATTTAAAAAAAAAAACCAATGTCGAAGATATACAAATGTATTTGTTTAAGCTATATAAACAGGACGAAAAGCGAGCCTATGAACCCCCCCTCCCCGAGATTTTCTTCTGTTTCGTAGAGGGTACAAATTACTTTATATTTTCCGACAATGTACATGTCTCTAATGTTCAAAAGTAATCGACTTAGTTAAAACGCGACCACGAAGAAGATCATAAAATGAACTATTACTCTAAAAGCAATATTCCTGCCACCGCTTGTTCAACATAGACTAACAGGAGAATTTTATTTTACAAGTATAAATAAAGCAAGAAAATATTTGTATAACTGTCATTTATAATAGTTGGCTGATTACAGGATAATTCGTTTTGTTGATATTGTTCATTTGAAACACTCCCCAAGGGTGACTGGGGTATAGAAATATGGTCACTTGGTCTTCTCCCGACCGGCAGTAAAACGCTGGCCGAAGTGGGGCGTCCGTGTGGCTGTGCGGGATGTATCAAGTTCGCAGTCACGTCCGGTCAGAAGGGGATCGTTAAATCCGATGCCTCGTGTACAGAGAGTGCCACGCTCTTTGTACGTTAAGAACAACTCTATGAGGGGTCCGTAGGTGGCCTGTTGCAAGGCAAAATTTCTGTCCCTATCCAATACACCCTCCTTTTCCGGTGGCAGTCCAAATTTCTCCGACCATCATCCCAGATGGCCTCTATTGTATCAACCTACCTATTGTATTTATTGTGAACTTGTTCTAGTCCTGAATATGCATGAAATATTTGCCACTGGACGTTAAGCAACCAACAATCAATCAATCATCATTTGAAACAACTTTCAAAAACCTTGATTGCAGACATATTGAATTTCATATCATACAAGTAATTAATGTTATAGGAAGACCAACTGCTCAAATATTCTCAATTATATTTAACAAAAATGAAATGTACATGATTTGTCAAACCTCACTTTGTCTATCATGTTCTATCACATTGTCCTCCACATTTACATACGTAATACTGCCTTTACACATTTGCATTTCCTTAGTAACCGTGTTCACTTTGAATTATCAGTTAAGCGCTTGCTGCAGGAAGTTATTATAAAGTCATATGATATATGTCATCTGAGGACTTCATATGTATTGATTTTTTGGTAGCCATTTTGAATGATGGCCATTTTGAAAACATGAATTTCCAATATAACATTTTTCGCTAATCTTATCTATTCACTGTTTGCATTCACACTCTTTTTTACTAATATGCATTAGATATTTATAAAATGGTCAGACAAGGCATGCACATGTTTACAAAATAAAGATATCAGTAGAAGAATTTCTAACTGTTACTTACACGTTTGCCTAAGTAACTTTGTAAAACAGAAATTACGAATATAATATAATTTATGACTGGACGTTGTTGTTGGAAAATATCAAAATTGTAGATTTCCAAAACACTGGAGCTAGATATCAGAAGAAAATAATGAGCGTTTAGACTAGAAGGAATGTGTGAAACGGCAAGAGAGGACATGTGAGGGTTTGCATGCAATTGCAAGCAGATCCAAACAGACCAGACATAGACATTTGAGCTGGCAATCACTCTTTTTGATGCAGGCATACAACAATGTTGGGTCTTGAATTTGTTTTGCTTCCGCTCAATTTGAAACAGTTGAATGAGGGTTATGGAACTGCAGAAGCACTCCAGACGGCACAAATCCTGTCAAACAAATTTTCAGACCTCAAAATATTTCATCAGTAAAAGGGAAAACATACTTCTGATGTTGAAGATAAATTGCCAGTTGAAAGAAAACAAGAAGTAACTAGACACTGTTAAGTGATACTGAATCAACACAAACAATGACTACAATGTATTTTTTATGTGGTGATGTATCTGAAGATCTCCATGATACTTCGAAATTTAAAAATCGACAAAAATGGGACATGACTGTGCACCTGTACTACAAGACATATTTCCTTAGCCAAAGTAAGAGCTGGAGATGTCAAATCACCAGTATCCTGCTTAATCATTGATAAATCTTGACATAGCAAATAGGCAGAATAAAAGACATAGAAAGAAAGTCAAGAATCTTTTATCCTTGGAGTTGTGCTTTTCAAAATAATAAAATAGATTGACGACACACGGTCTGGCAGAGGTATTTTACCAATTTCCAAGCTTGCAGATCACGCTCAATTGTACAATAAACGCCTGGAACAACTTGTAGTTATCATGGAAGGAAGGACTGATGCAACGCATCTAACAAAATAGGAATGTAACTAACAAAGGATATCTGCAAGCATACAAGGTTCCGTAGTATGAATGATACAAGATGGCCAACCAACGAGACACAATCCAGTAATATCCATGAGTGGAAGACAACACTCACAATTTCTCAGCTATAATAGTTCAATTGTGCAACTCGTCATCGAAGGGATGCAACTGCAACTGATCAGTCCTCCGATAGAGAGTAAGATGTCTCAAAGATTGTGGAACGGATTCATTTTAAAAGCCTACAATGAATGTCCCTGCAAACCTTTCTATAGTAGCAAGCCTAACCCTTCAAACTATTCTAGTTATTTTGACTATGAAGAGGCATTCCCCATCACGACTTAAACATTTTGTAAAAGACATGGCCTGTTTCAGAACTTCCCCAACATATTCATTGAGAATCCAGAGAAAGACACAACCTTTCATGTGTGCTTGCATATCATCTATGGTAGCTAGTATTCAATTTTTCATAAATGTTGTATTAATCATTCCTTCCATGACAACTAATATTTAATAAGGACGTTTACTGTACCATTTTTCCATATCATCAATTTCAAATATTAAAACAATATTTGTTCCAGACTGTGAGCCGTCACTGTTTTCTATTATTTTGGCATGCCCCTTTGCAATGGATAACAGATTTTTTAATTTCTTTCTGTGTCTCGAATTCTGTCTTATTGACTTGTTGTGAAGTTTTAACACACATTTAGCATTAGATCGGCTCCTGAAATATTAATCTTCAGCACTGTATCTGGCTAAAAGAACAATGGTTAGTAGTTCAAGTGACAGTCACATACTCTATTGTCAATCACAATTGTTGATGCTTCATGATGATAGTCAGATACCTCATCACAAAGAAATAAAGAAATATCTGCAATCATTGTTCTTGTTGATTCATCACAACTGTGGCGGGTTATTCTACTGAGTTTTTCAATCCTTGACTCATTTTGTTTTTCCCCGACTATATATATTAAGATTTGCTTTGACAGGATTGGTACCTTTTGCCTTGTGATTCTCCCATTGTATGGCCTTCATCAACGTTGAACAGTTGTATGCTTACAAAAAATGACTGATTACCAGCTCAAATGTCTATGTCTGCTCTTTTTGTATTTGCTTGGCACTGTAAATCATCACGTGTCCTCTCTTCCCGTTGCGGAATTCTTTATTTATTTATTAGATTTGTTCAACTCTAGTGATTTTGATACCTACGTATTATTCCTGTTCAACATACAGTGCTCATATTTTATATACAGATTTTTTTAATAGTAAAAAATTACCTAAGCCCTACATACTAAACTGCAATTAAAAGAATTTACGTATTTCTTTAAATACATTAATTTGTTAACATAAGCACACCTTATTTGAGCACTTGGTGAATATATCTTATATGAAAAGCAACAGTCATTAATAAATGATTGGAAAAACTAGTTGTAAATGCATATAAAACTTAGTATTAATTCAAAAAACAATTTAGGATAGCGAATAATAATATATTGCAAATTTACGTTTCCAAAATGGCCACCATTCAAGATGCCCACTTAGTTAAGTAACATATTTTTTATATTTTTTCTAATTATTTTTATTGACTTTTTGGACATGATTTCAAAATGGCCGCCCAGAGCCGCCATTTTGATTTTCTGAATTGGGTTCATAGCTATAAATGTTAGTTATGACCTCAACTAACACTCTGCAAAGTTTGATGCTTTTACCACCTTCTGAGCAATTGTTTCACATTTCGACTGGACTATTATGTCTTTTGCATTTTCATGTGCTATTATATTTAACTTATTTCAATTTTGGTTTTGGTACAATGTATCTAATGGTAAATGTATGTCTCATTGTCAGTGCACACGAATCGTACGCGTGGCATTCCCTTTTAAAACTTTAAGGTTCGGTGATTTAACATTATATACATATTTTGTACAATAGCATCAGTTCTTATCTTCTTTATTTGACAAAACAAACACTAGATTTCCATCGGTCATAATAATACATACCTAACCGTGAGAGCAACTTAGATGGGTTTTTTGTGTGTTCTATTAAACTCCTTTAAAGTTAAAACACAAAGTTTCCGTACGTTTCTCCATCTGTGGATTCATGGGTATATTTAAAAGCAAAATATTATCTACAAATGACGTGTGAAAAAGCAACTATAGGTCATCGTACGACCTTCAACATTGATCAACATTCATAGAAAGTAGACACATAAAAAGAATTTATTCGTTCAGAGTAATTTCACGTGTTTTTGTAAATATATCTCTTGATTGGGGTCATCCGTTTCATATGATATATTTTAGTGTGTCATTGTATGTTGTACTATTGTTACAGGTTAGGGTAAAGGTTGGTGCCTATTTAAAAAAACGTTAAAACTCGCCGCATGTGTACAAACACATGACCTAAGTCAGGAATCTGATGTTCAGTTGTTTATATGTTTCATAAAAAGTAAAATCACAAAAATACTGAATTTAGAGGAAAATCAACTCGGAAAGTCTATAATCACATGGCAAAATGAAATAGCAAAACGCATCAAAAACAAATGGACAAGAACTGTCATACTCCTGACTTTGTACAGGCATTTTCAAATGTAGAAAATGGTGGATTAAACCTGGTTCTATAGCGCTAACTCTCTCACTTTAATGAGAGTCTCATCAAATTCCGTTATATTTACATTGATGCGTTGAATAAACAGGCACAATAAATAATCAATAGTCAAAATATGGGTACGTCAGTCATCATCGTATAACAATTTTAAAAGGAACAATTTAACAGGAGACAAAAGCATCATAAGTGGTTCCACGTTACCCGTTTTTATATAAATTATACAATACAATACAATACAATATTTTTATTGTCAATCAAAGACGCCCTAAAAGAGCAGTATAATTACAAGCAATTTGTTACAATGATTATTATTAATTCTTAATGATATGCAAATGACAAAATATAGAATAAAGAAAATGAGCCCAAAAGTAAAATTAAAACCACAGATATTTATATATGCACATATTGAACATGTAAAAATGATTTTAAGCTGTTTATGGATACCATTAGTGCCATAAAATTTTAATTTGGTCTATGAATGATTCACTGGGTCAGCGAATTGGCATTACCAAGTATTTACATATTTATCAGTTTATCCCTCTCAGTCCAGAGACTTATTATTAAATTACATAAGTGTTTTAGAACTTCTAGATTCTCACAACCCATTAGCCATATAAACATATTTTCATCATTACATTTCTTTAAATTAGGATAAGAAATACAAAGTTCTTTAATAAATGTCATTCTGTATGTTTCTAAATTATATATACCGTTTGCTTTCCTGTTTGAATGGGACTACACTACTTATATTTAAAGCCCTCTTTAGCTTGTTCGGTATGAGCCAAGGCTCTGTGTTGAAGACCGTGCTTTGACATATATTGATTTTCTTTTACAAATTGTGACTTGGATGGAGAGTTTTCTCATTGGCACTCATTGGCACTCATTAACTCATAACACTTGTTGTATCTATTCTATTATCGCCCGCAATTTATTACTAATAAGCTGGTGATATCCTGGGGGACTAATATCTAAAAGTAATAGAACATCCTATGAATCGTATGCGTCTGAAGTGCCTTTCTGTATCTTCTGTATAAGTAAAGCTCAGATCCAAAAATTTGAAAGCCAAGGGTGTATAATAACAGAAACAACTGCAGAGCTAGAAGAGCAATAGTAAGAAAGTAAGTAAAAAAGTTTATTTGTTTATTCCACATTGGCTAGAGTAATAGGGGAGGGTTGAGATTTCATAAGACATGTTTAACCCTGTAGCATTTTTGCGACTGTCCAAAATCAAGAATGACTAGCCTCTATTATTTTCTAGTTTGCTATGTCATTTGTTATACTCTCACTTTTTTGTTTCATCATACATCACCAGGCCTTAATTTCCTGAAGTTAACATGAATGATTATATTCACTTGCACCTATATTTTAGTTCTACCCTCTCTCTTACTTGCCTTTTTGTCTTCAGTGTCCATTGCTGCAGTATTTGATTCATTTGAAGCTTCTTGTGCTGACTAAATTATCTAACAAATCAAATAGGTGGTCTTCTCTCATATGTTCCCTTGAAACCTAATCACACAGACATTTCGACCTATTTCTATGCAAAACGTCTTTCTTCGTTTTTATTGGTTATTGTTCTTCCTGTTCAAATGTATACATATGACTTATGCACTGCTATTTATGTCGGTCAGACTAAACCAATTTAATTGTCTTCTTTTATGTCTCTGAATATCTGACTGATTCTGATATTTTTTTTGTGTTGTGTCTCTTCTGCAGCCGTGAAGTCGACACGACTGTTGTCACAATTTTTTGTGCACCAATAATTTAATTAAAATGTATATCACAACGAACAGCAAGCTAAAAAGAGCCTCAAAAAAGAATAGTTTAAAACCATCCAACCCGGATACCTAATGGTCTAATCAATATAAAAAACGAGAAGCTAGAAACACTTATGTACAACATCAACATACGACAATCAGTGAACATCAGGTACAGATGCGAACAAATGCAACGTTTTAAAATGTATTAACCTGCAAACTTGCCTGAAACAATAGTGTAATATTACAACATAGAAAGACACACTTTAAATATCATTTAGAAAAGGTCTGAACTCAATCAAAAAACAAGTTAACACAAACAAATGAGCATACACTGAACGAATAAATGTTATGCCACAATGTAATACACAATCAAAAGGTTTCCATTCATTTTGCATTGGAGGTAGAAATGTTTGCTTTTTTTAACAAAAGTCCAAACCATTGTGGAATAAAGGTCGATACGTTTTTTTCTTTAATAAACAAATGTCAACAAAACACATAATAGTAAATAACTGCGCCTTAAAAACAACAATGATTCGGGTGTTCCGGTACCATCAACAGTTCCTTCTCTATTGGTGTCGCCCGTTGTGTAAATTATGACAGTAAACTTTCCGTTAACAAGTCGCCATTGACCAATTATGGAACTCGCATTTGTTCCTTACAATTGATACTTGTTTAATAAAAATTGACAAACAGAACAGTTCAGTATCATGCCACTGACTTTTGTTAATCATAAACTTGAAATTAACATGCAAAGCATATTGTATTAATTTACATGTACAACATTATCGGGTTTGGATTTCATCACTTTAAAAGGCAAATCATATTCCTTAGACCTTCTGCATATAGTTTATTTTAAATGTATTATCAAAATATTAGTTCTTGATACAAGTCATGTTACACTAATGGTATGACTTTTGTGTTATGAATACTGGAATTTGCATTTTTGCATTACATAATATCCTGCAGTGTTGACATCTATTATAATATTGAAATATATCTGTTTCTGGAATTTCTGTGGTCTTATTTTTATGCCAGTCTTTCGCATTTTTTATAGATAGTTGTTCTTCATTCGGAAAGAAGGCGTGAAAATGTAGATGGTAATTTCCCCTATGAGACAGCGTTACCTGAGATTACATCCTTCAAGGAGTAATCGGTTAAGATTAAAATAAAATGTTTTATTGAATAATAGAACATATAAAAAAAATAACTAGCCTCTAAGGAGATATTTGTTGTTGGCACAAACAATCATTTGACTTTAACCTACAATGGTTTACTTTTTAAATTGTTATTTGGATGGAGAGTTGTCTCATTGGCACTCACTCCACATGTTCCTATATCTATTTATATAGTATTTGCTGTAAAGAGTAGAACTGATTTCCACTGATTTGTTTTGAGACAGAGTCATCTTTAAAAAACCTTCAATCTTTACTTAGACTCATAGTATCGCCGCAAAATGTGTGTGCTTTGTGGTTCTATAATAGCATGGCCATATCTTAACACATCAACAACTTAATTTCTTATTTGCGAAAACCTTAAAAATAGCCCCTAAACAACTTCAGTTAATTTGACAATTTGTTAGTGTGTATTAAAAAAAAATGCATGACAAGGAGATGGTAAATCCAAACAAAAAATATACAAGAAATAAGTCTTTATTATGTATTATCATTTGGATATGGGTTAATTGATTTTGGCAAGTGATGACTTTCGATGCAAATTGGATAAAAACATTCAAAATATGCAATTGTGTATCAAAATGCCAGCAGCAGAAACGTGTTCTGGAAGTGTCTTTCATTAGCCCTTGAATTGAGAAAAAAATCTATTGGTGTAAATGCGTGTAATAATTGCTTAACATATTTTTGTATTGGTGTATTGGATAACAACACAGAGATGACAGCAGATATTCAGGAAACTGCCGGGGTATATACGACGTTTTTATCCCCAATTGGAACCTCAAAAACGTCATCATAACACCGGTTACTGTGTGACGTAGTCAAAAGCTATCAGACTGTCAGAAGCTCACAGAGGGAAAATAATGACGTGCTTCAGTCAATAATACATTTTTAATACAAAATTACGCAATTAACACTTTTAATACTTAAATTTAATATTTAAGGTGTTATTATAAATTATAATATACACGATAAAATTATGTTCACAGCAAATAAGAAAATCCTTCACGTATGCCGAACATATCAGGTTGGGTTTTTCGATATATATGTGTTATCAACAAATACCTGCATTGGAAAATAACATTAAGTCAGGGGTAATCCGTAATATATGTGTAATTCAGGTCTCAGACAGGGTATATACTGTGACATTCCCGGCTTAGTGCTTATATCCCCTTCGCCGAATAACATATAATATGCTTGTAACTATTCCTTAACATATTATTTCTATTGGTGTATATGCATGTATGCTTGCTGTATTTCTTGAACATATTTCCATTGTATGGTTTTTATGCTTGGTCATGCTTGTCATAACTTTATAACATATTTAATTTGGTGTACATGCTGGATACAATTCCATATTATATTTCCTTTGGTGTGCTTTATTGTTATATATTTGTTTGTTTTTTGTTCTGATTGAGTTTATGACACGAGAATTTATGCTGTATCCCTATTTTGTCAGTTTTGCCATTAATTATTTGTGCACGCATCGTTATAAATTAAATGGAATTTGATGCAACTATCATACAAGTGAGAGGTTTAGTGCTATAAAACCAGGTTCAATCCACCATCTTTTACATTTGAGAATGCATGTACCGTTGAAATTCAGGAATATGACAGTTGTTGTCCATTCGTTTGATGTGTTTTGTCATATGATTTTGCCAAAGGAACTTTCCATTTTGAATTTTCCTCGGAGTTAAGTATTTTTGTTATTTTACTTTTTGTCTTGGTGTGCAAGCTCGTTACAAATTATTTAAGGTCGTAAAATAGATTGATTTTAAGTTAATCAAACTTAGAAATTACATCCTCACCTGTATCGTTAAAGGCAAAAACAGAAGAAGAAACCGCTCGACTCCGTCCGTCCGGAAGACTTTTGGTAGAACTTTCCTCAACGTTTTTCTTCGCTTCAATAAAAAAGAATAATTTTATGTTTGGCATGCAACTTCAAAATAATAAGTTGTAGCATGTAAGCAACTTTTACATCTGTTGCCTCTTCCTGTTTGCAATTTATAAATTGAAGTTTTACAACACTCAATGAACGAGGAAAATGCTTTAATATACACATAACCTCAAGCAATAGCAATGAATAACGCATGCCCATACTAAGTTTTGGTCTTGTTAACCGTGTCTTTAGTCTTAATTTAGATAGATGATAGTTTTTTTTTTATTATCATACGAAAATAAGCATTTATACGCTCCAAAATGAATAAATTAAGACAATCTTCATTAGCTGGATTTTTCGATTTAGCCCTTGATTTGAGAACAAAAATGTTTTTTATCCTTTTTAATAACAGGGAATTTTTTAACAATTTATTATCATACAAATAACAAACTAAAGTTTAATGTATTTCAAAATATGTAAAATTGTAGGAATATATCAAACTGACTATCAAGCAAACAAAATTGAAGCACAACGAAAAAAGACGAGAAGACTATAAATAATCCACTACACTGAAAACACAAGATTGAAACAACTTATTAACAAACACAAAAGCGTTCCCATATATTCAAGAACAGAATCATATTTTTTTAGTGTACTAGTCCTCTTTGTAGTGTTCATGTCAAGTAAAAATGCAGTGATGAGTATTTTTTCGATGATTTTATTAGCTACGTCAAAATAAAATGTATTTATAGGCGACTATGACATAACGCATTGGTTTTAGATTTTTACTACCTAAGTTAGATCGGGTGTCTTAATTAATTTTTGATTCTATATATACATATTATTATAGCTAATAATGATCAATCTCGAATTCTACTGAAATTAGCAAATTTGATGCAGAAATAGAATTAATTTTATAAAACTTTTTTATTTAAATGAGGGAACAACTATTTAATCTCTATCTCATGGACACACTATTTTAAAACCAGAAACAAGTTTTCATCATTTGATTGAAATATACTAGAATAAAGTATGTCCATAAATGAATGTTATGAAGCAAGGACACAAGTAATGTAGCTCAAATTTATATTTAATTATCTGAAAGCCCAATGTAGCTATATTTTAGAAGAAGAAAAAAATATTACTGACAAATAACCACTTTCACATGCCATAAGAATGTGTGTGTGCTGTATTTTTGTCACGTAGTGTTGTCATTTCAGCGATATTGTTCACATTGTCATAAATCGGGAGGTTTGGTCTCGGTTTGGCTAGCCATTTAATCAGGTACAACCCACCATTTTTGTCTTTATATGTCTTTTACTAAGTCAGGAATATGGCGGTTGTTATCACATAGTTCGTTTCTATGTGTGTTAGCGTTTGGGTTTGTTTTTACTTCAGTGTTTTTTTGGTTTTTTTTTTCCTTTTATGGTTGATTGGTTTCCCTCGGTATTAGTTTTTTGAAACCTAATTTTGTTTTCTCCCAATCTATTTATTACTTCTGAACACAGGTATTCAACTGCTGCCTTTATTTATGACGGATGTTCCATTTGGAAATGGAATACCTGTGCCCCTTCTGTTTTTAGGAGGCGTGTATTATTGCAATGAAGTTCATTTGATAATTCTTTACAAGTATCTGTATATATCAGCCAAATTAAGAATTTTAAATCAATATGATTGTATAGATACTAGTTGTATACAGTTGAACTCGTATGTATTCTAACCGATTTGCAATAATAAACAAATTACTAATTATTTATTTTATTATGGTTTCTTAACCTTATACTTACGGCATTCTAGATTCCACTCTCGATTTAAGACGAAAGAGAACATGTACATTTGTACATAATAGTATCAAGGGTAAATGAAACGGTTTATTGTGTATCTTTCAGTAATATAATTTTGGATGTAACGCGTCTTCTGATTAGCTGACGTTATTTTGTAATGAGCCCATAGACATAATTAAGTCATGTGACCGTGACGTCATCAACGTGTTTTCATGGTTTTCTACGGGTAAAAATGGAATTTAGAATTAAATTATAAGAAATGTCTGTAATATTTTTTCTGTCTATTTTCGAAATAACATTAAAAAAAAGTGGTGCACACTGTTTAAAAAAACCCGCTACGCGCGTTATTTAGTCTGCACCAAATTTTTTATGTTATTTCTTCATAGACATGTACCCGAGATTTATTTAGAATGTATATGTAGCAATGCTTATAAACTAGTTCAGTTGTGTGTCGTAGTATTATGTAACTTATCAATCAGAATAATATGCATGAAATATGTCTATATATAGTCACTGCGTTATTTTTTTTTACACAAATGTACTTTCTTTATGATGAGAAGGAGGTGAATGATTTCCATCACCAGTTTATAGAATAGACTGCAAGTTCTGTATGACATATTTTGAAATGGATGTTTGAGACAAAACGTTGAGAAAAGTAATGAACAAATGATTCTTGCTGTTAACAAAACTTATAAATAACATACATAGAAGTATTGAATTGCATTGTTGGTCATAGCAGGAGATAGTTCTTCAAAGAATAAAATAATAGACAAATTTTATATCTTGTCGTATTTTGATTTGGAACAGCACGCCTTATCTCAGAAATACATACAACTTCGATAATTAAAGTCTCAGTTTTATGATTTGAAAATTGATTTTGTTTATGATAAAAAAATGAACTCTAAAATGTTTAAAAGTTGAAACGAATAAACAAAGCAGTTACATTCCATTGACGAAATAAATCGCATCTTAAGATTTTGTAATTTCAAATTATATTGTCAGAACTTTCAGAAATTAACAAATAATGGAAGATAAATTTTAGACCCACCTCTAAATACATGTATGCAAGTTCCTTACAGTTTAAGTTCTACCTCAACGGTAATGGTAAATATTTCTTTCGGTAAAAAAATAGTGGGAATATTGGAAGGTAAATAAATATGTCTATTCGTGGATATAACTTACTTAAATTTGGAACGTGATCAACTGATTATCGACAGAAAGCCATGTGTTTTGGAGAACAGAAAAAAATTTTACGTTGAAAAAAAATAATTTAACCATAACTGGTTGGTAAAAATGATAACATATCATGAACCAAAGTTTAAGCTGAAAGCAATTAAAATGTTATAAAAACTCTTAAACATTTTTTTAACTCATTTATAAGTGTGCATTGCTTTAAAACAATGCGTTCCACTGTTTTACATTGATTGAAATATACTAGAATAAAGTATGTCCATAAATGAATGTTATGAAGCAAGGACACAAGTAATGTAGCTCAAATTTATATTTAATTATCTGAAAGCCCAATGTAGCTATATTTTAGAAGAAGAAAAAAATATTACTGACAAATAACCACTTTCACATGCCATAAGAATGTGTGTGTGCTGTATTTTTGTCACGTAGTGTTGTCATTTCAGCGATATTGTTCACATTGTCATAAATCGGGAGGTTTGGTCTCGGTTTGGCTAGCCATTTAATCAGGTACAACCCACCATTTTTGTCTTTATATGTCTTTTACTAAGTCAGGAATATGGCGGTTGTTATCACATAGTTCGTTTCTATGTGTGTTAGCGTTTGGGTTTGTTTTTACTTCAGTGTTTTTTTGGTTTTTTTTTTCCTTTTATGGTTGATTGGTTTCCCTCGGTATTAGTTTTTTGAAACCTAATTTTGTTTTCTCCCAATCTATTTATTACTTCTGAACACAGGTATTCAACTGCTGCCTTTATTTATGACGGATGTTCCATTTGGAAATGGAATACCTGTGCCCCTTCTGTTTTTAGGAGGCGTGTATTATTGCAATGAAGTTCATTTGATAATTCTTTACAAGTATCTGTATATATCAGCCAAATTAAGAATTTTAAATCAATATGATTGTATAGATACTAGTTGTATACAGTTGAACTCGTTTTGTATATACGCCAGACGTGCGTTTCTGACGTAATAAATTATAATTTTGGTACCTTTGATAACTATTTACATCACTGGGTCGATGCCACTGCTGGTGGACGTTTCGTCGCCGAGGGTATCACCAGCACAGAAGTCAACACTTCGGTGTTGACATGAATATCAATAATGTGGTCATTTTTATAAATTTCCTGTTTACAAACTTTGATTTTTTTGAAAAACTAAGGATTTTCTTATCCTAGGCATAGATTACCTTAGCCGTATTTGGCACAACTTTTTTTGCAATTTTGGATCCTCAATGCTCTTCAACTTTTGACTTGTTTGGCTATAAAAAGATTTTGATATGAGCGTCACTGATGGGTCTTATGTAGACGAAAAGCGCGTCTGGCGTAATAAATTACAATCATGGTACCTTTGATAACTATCGTCTACAAAAAAGACTCATCAGTGATGCTCGAATCCAAAAAAGTTTAAAAGGCCAAATAAAGTACAAAGTTGAAGAGCATTGAGGACCAAAATTTCTAAATGTTTTGCCAAATCCAGCTAAGATAATCTGTGCCTGAGGTACAAAAGCCTTAGTATTTCAAAAATTCAAAATTTTGTATAAACAGTTAAATTATTAATATAACCATATCAATGATAATTCCTGTCAGCACAAAAAGTGCTGACTACTGAGCTGGTGATACCCTCGGGAAAATAAATCTCCACCATCAGAGGCATCGACCCAGTTGTTGTAAATAAACTCATCCCAGATACCAGGATTAAATTTTGTATTACGCCAGACGCGTTTCGTGTACAAAAGACTCATCAGTGACGCTTGAATCCAAAAAAGTTTAAAAGGCCAAATAAGGTACAAAGTTGAAGAGCATTAAGAATTAAACCAATTCTCTTATAACAGACTAACCTGAAAGGCAGTATTTTTCACGACCACAATGATCGATTTCAAAACTTGAATGTTAACATATGTAACAAAATCAATCATGTCGATGTCAGCATGCATGTTAAGTGAATACAAAATTATTTTTAAAATTCTGAAGCGTTGGACAAATCATACACCTCTGTTTCAAATTGGACCATGTTTTGTTATTTGTTCTACTTTTAAAATTACATGTTATGTTAAAATAGATAATTATTCACATTTGGCGATGTATTACTGTTAACCATTTGAGATTCTTTTTTTTTCGAACCCGTCTTCAGCGGAATGTGTGGTATTGATATTACTACGCGGGCCACAAGGAATTTTAAATCGAAAATAAATGCAAAAAAATGTGTGTTTTTGTGTCTATCGAAGCACACACAATATACAGAATTAATTGCAGGACAAAGATAATAACTGATTAGTGTCTTTTAATATCAGCTGTATTTGTACTCGGATCGAAACAGGAGAAATAGCTCGCTAAAGCTCGCATTACACCTGTTTCGTCGCCTCGTACAAATACAGCCCATATTTAAAGACACTAACCAGTTATTATCTATATATTTACCAATAACATTGGGTTATTGTATCGTTACAATATTTCCTCTCATTTTCGGTTTGAATCGCTCGGGAGAAATTTTCCATAGTACAAACTGTGTATGCAATTTTAAGCCTTAATCCTAACGTTGACACCTAGTATGATATGTACTTTAAACACATAAATACAAATAAAGGACAAATCCATGGAAAGTTGAAAATTGAGAGAATACAATAAATATATTCTACCTTGATCGACAAGAATTACAAATGTAACAAATTAACAAAAATATCGATCCCAAGGTAAATTCGAAAAGAGCATTAAAGGCATAATTTTTAAAAGAATTTCAAGACACTAATTGGTCAATTTACATTACCAACATGTATCTAAATCCTAAGTTACATTTCAACAAGCAACAAACAATCATATTAAACACATTACAGATCACCGAAGGAATTTTTTTTCTTCAAATATTTAACAAAATCAATTTGTACTTTTGGTTTCAATTGTCTTGCTGTTAATGTCTTAATCAAGTAGTTTATTTGACGTTTGCACGTATTTGTACTTGATTGCAACTGGTGTTGTATCATAAATTTGTAAGGAATAGTCGTAAAAACAATTAAGTAAGGAGGTATTGATAAAGAGAAACCTTCGTATACGTAACATGCTAATTTGGGTTTATTAAGCTATTTGTAACTTTGTATACTACTAGTAATGCTTTTGCGAAATTATTGGGTCCTGTATTTTATATTCGAATGATTTGGTTCCAGTTTTCAAGAGAAATTAAAAGAGAGAATTTTTTTTTTTTGAAAATATGCCCCCACCTCTGGTGATGCATGCCTGTACGAGTCGAAAGTACTCCCTCAGTGTTTATCTCCGCAAGTTTTGCTATCACATAACTATATAGACTCAGTCGAAATAAATGTGTCTGAACAAGAGACATTTAAAATCTGATATACTGTAAAAAGAAGGTCGAAAGATACCAGAGAGACAGTCAAACTCATAGGTCGAAAATAAACTGACAACGCCCTGGCTAAAAAGAAAAAGACAAACACACAAATAATAGTACAGAAAACACAAAACAAACCACACAAACAACTGGGTGTGATCTCAGGTGCTCCGGGAGAGTAAGTAGATTCTGCTCCACATGTGGCACATGTCGTGTTACTCGTGTTATACAAACCCAATTAATTGTCTAATTCGGAAGGTCACGTTCGTTAAAGGGAGGGGGGTTGTAGTTACGACATAAGGAACATGTCTGATGTCATCTGTGAAACGGTTATTTCATAATCGTCAACTAACTTGTGATGGCGTCCGTAAATACGAAGTGATAATCTCAACTTCAACATTTTGAACGATTGTTTTAATAGCTATGCGCATCTGGTGCAAGAAAATTAGTACCGTTAATTTTATTTTTAATAGCTACCTTGTGAGCTGCAATCATCTATCAAGGAAATCAAGATGGGAAATACAAGCCCTGGAATATAAATTGGGAGATATATTATACTCCGTTCGCGCTGCTGGAATGTTGCTACACAGAAATTGAAAGTTTACAATTGGAAAGCTGAAATCATCTCCTTTGTCGTAACGTGTTGTTTTCAACCGACCCTCATTGTTAATTTCTAGATGTAAGCCAAGATATGAGGTATACTTGACCGTATCTGTTGTATCATGTTTCTCTAGTTCGATGGGATAGATGCGTTTAACATAGTCACCAAATTTTGAGTTATTTAGTGAGAAAATATCAAGTCAAGTCAAGTCAACTTCTTTTCTTTGTTCCTAAGAAGTTCCTGTTTGAAGTCAGTCTCATAATGATAAGAACGAGTCGGCAAGAAAAGGGACACAATTGATTCCCTTTGGAATGCCGAATGTCTGTTGAAAAACATGTCCTCCAAACTTAACAAATATGTTTTCAATCAAGAAATGAAGCATCTTGATAACGTGATAATGTCAGTTTCAGAGAATTTTTTGTTTGAATCAGAGTGATACTTTACAAAGTTGGATTTCTCCCTCCCTAAGACAAGATACTTGTATCTACGTTGGTCATTCTTTTTTATAAAACAAAGCAATACCAACACTTTCAATTTGTCGTGTAGCTTGGAATGGGAAATACTTGTGAAAAGTGTAGAACAGTCAATGGTTTTAATGTTATACTATTGCAAGATGAAAGAGTTTTAGATTGTATGTACTTTAAAAATTCTTTGGATTTTTGTTAGTATCCACATCTGATTCATGTCACCTCTAGAAGGACACTTGTCTTAAGTATCAATCACGGCTAAAACTTGATGTTGTATGTTTATCCCTTTTTTATTAAGGGAAAGGGGATAGATTGATATTGACCTACAATTTGTAGTACTCCAATCTAAAAGAAGTAACCAAACAATTATATACAATCCAGGAGGTATGTATACGCACATAAACAAGTAGTATTGGCATGCATTAAACAATGTTTTATTGTATTTCTCACGCCATCTTGTTGCTTTTTTTGAATGTTATCTTTATATCCAAACCGCACTGGCAATGGTATTTACGTCATTCTCTTACATTCCACAATGTCATTGATGTTTACACGTAACAAATGTCGATGTATGGCCTGTATCAGTCAACGCTCTGTGCTAGATTCTTTAGTCAGGATATCCAATCTGAACTCTTAGCTTTCGATAAGATGAAGATTGACATTAATATCTATTCAGTTCTTTCATCGGATGTAAACAACGTGGAAGAAAAGCGCAAATTATGCAGTTTCTCTATCATATTGATTGATTTTGGCTTATTATAAATGATGAATGTACATCGGTAAGAAAGAACAGACTTGTTGAAATTTCTCGAATATATGAAAGAAATATTATCTCTCTGAGAAAAACTAGAGATAACACGTTGTTTGAATTCCTTCATGAATGATATATTATTGTCAACACAATCGCAGATGTATATTGGAATGATATCTATGAAAGAAAGAACGCCCTGGAAGACGGCTATAAATTTAAATAATAAACAGTTCTGATCAATGAAAAGGAACACACTTCGATCCTATCTTCTCCTGTTTGGTACTTATACATTCCATCTTCTATGCAACAAGTATATATAGTATTACACCATAAAATACTTTCAAATAACACGCTGGTGCTATCTATCTTGACTTATGAAATAGAAAATAGCTGGTTTATTTCTTCACAAAAAGTTTGACATGATAAGCAAATTCTACATTGTTGCATTATTATAACACAGTCTCAAACCAGCAGTACTGTATAGTGCGAATCGAAAAATGCTTATTCCTTTCTTATGCAACTAAAACTAATGATGGTATCTATGATATGAGTTTATTGAGAATTCACTTTTTTTGTTCTTTTTCGCATTATAATTTTTTTATTAAAGATACCAGTATTTTATAATGCGCAAAAACACTCCATAAACTTCTATCTTTTAAACAGGATAAGAACGTATGGTTTCCATGTGCACAACAAATGTTTCAAAATTCCAGAATAACATTCATCAGATACGATGTAGGTCAATAGTTTGGAAAGTCAGCAATATAAAACGTCTGAGAGCATTAACATAAAATAACGAAAATATGATTGTGTTCCCCGATGTTTCCAATCAATTCATGGAGTATATAGTGTAAAGGCTAAAGATATTGAGATGACAACAACAACTCGTAGGTCGGAAAACAAAAACAATAAAAGCATAATCAAAACGAAAAAAGACGAAAAGATAAAGAATGTTATACATAGACTACTAAAGACTTCAGCAACACAAACCCTAATAAACTGCAATGGTTTCAATTGCTACGGAAGGCATATCCTGTCAAAATTCATGACAGTTTTTGCTCTGATCATCATACAACTCTAGTCTCTACACCAATCAGTACCTCGATCAGTACTTAACGGAAAAGAAAATAATTCCGGAACAGAAACGATCATTCGCTTCATACGGAGTGCAATATTTTGTAATCAAAGAAGCACCCGTCGTGTTGCGCATTGCAAGTAACAAATCCCATTCTGTTACGCATTCAGATAAGAAAATGACTCGTACAGTGTATCACAGTAAGAAGTTAGATTTTTACCTATGAATGTTTATTGTTATCGTACGCGTTTGACTGTATTTGTATTGATTGACTTCCAAATCTTAAAACGTCTTTCAAACAGTACCAGCTGTACAATTTACAGATTGAGTATGCACTACTGCTGGTTAAAAATGTCAGTAATAATAAAAGTTCTAAATAGGTTCGATTTTAATTCACATTGTAAAGCGGCGAAATACTTTTTATAATGTTGTTGATGTTATTCAAATTTTGAATATGAGCGTTTATTGGCTGTGCATCTGATATCACCTCAGTTTTGAGGCGGTTCGTGTTGCTCTGTCTTAAACTTTATGTTTCTGTATTGTGTTTTGTAGACTGCTGTTTCTCGTATTTGGTTTATTACAATAGGCTTGTCAGTTTGTCTTCGACTTTGAGGGGTTTGAATACTAGTAGCATTTAGGTATCTTCCGTCTCACTTGTAATTGACTCCTGTAAGTTTAAGCTTTATTTACTGTTTATGTATTACCCAAGATCTATGCAAGCTTCAAATAGTTCACATTTAATAGATCATCACTGAAGTATAACTGCAGTTTTAAAGAATCTGAAGGCAACCATACTACACTTTGTAAATAAAGACAACAGTAGTATACCGCTGTTCGAAACTCATAAATCGATAGAGAAAAAAAACAAATCCGGGTTACAAACTTAAACTGAAGGAAACGCATCAAATATTTGAGGTAAACAACGTCACAACAGAAACACAACATTAAAATGTAACACACACAAAAACGAAATATAATATAACAATGGCCATTTTCCTGACTTGGTACAGGATATTTTAAAACAAAAATGGTGGGTTGAACCAGGTTTTGTGGCATGCCAAACCTCCCGCTTTTATTACAATGTTAAATATAACATTAAAATGACAACTAACATGACAAGACTATAATACAAAAAAAAGGGAGAACATATAGGACAGAGAAACACACGAATAATAGCTAACAAAAGGTACAAGGTTTGAAATTAAATACGTCAGACGTGCATTTTGTACACACAATACTAACCAGTGACGCTCGGATGAAAAAAGTTCGAAAGTCAAAACAAGTACAAAGTTAAAGAGCACTGAGGACCAAAATTTCCAAAACGTTGTGCCCAATACGGTTAGGATTTACTGTCTGGGATAGGAACATCCTTATTACCTAGAATAATTCATACTTTTTCAAACAGTAAATTTTATATAACAATGACTACATAATAGATATAAATGATGAAACTGAAGGGGTGACTAACTACAGAATAAAAACGGATACATTACATAAAACAACCTAATCCAGCACATATAAATACACAGCCCAGTTAGCCAAAGCCTCAACGCACAAAGTGACGTCGCATTTGAAATTCTAAAAAAACACACACAAAGTAATCTGTAAAACAGGTATACTAGATAATGAAATCTAACATGTATAACATATTATTAATCGTGTAATCGGTGAAACATATATGTCATAATGCAGTCGCTGCTTGAATGTTTCTAAATAGAAATGCTTCGTTTCAGTGTGTACTGGGATACAACAGTGTGTCATCAAGGTGATCTTGGACATTGCAGGGTGTATACAAAATCCTACAGATATGAACGTAAAAATGTATATAACCTAAAAATAACTGTGCAACGTATTTCAAGTCTGGAACTGTAACATTACAAAAGAGAAGGCGAAACTCATAAGACAAAATAAACTAACAACATCATGGCTAAAAAAGAAGAGGAACAACAGACTAAAAATAGTACACTAAACACAACATCGAAAACTAAAAACGGAGCAA
Organism: Mytilus trossulus; assembly: GCF_036588685.1. Classification (NCBI taxonomy): domain Eukaryota; kingdom Metazoa; phylum Mollusca; class Bivalvia; order Mytilida; family Mytilidae; genus Mytilus; species Mytilus trossulus. The sequence goes on from NC_086373.1 coordinate 52,973,514, forward strand.
CACGAACCCCTACAAAATCTGAGGTGGTCTCAGGTGCTACGAACATTAAGCTGATTCTGCTCCACATGTGGCAACCGGTGTGTGCTCGTGTTAGTTCAAACCCGGTAATAAGTCTAATTCGGTAGGTCACATTCGGGAAAAGGGGACTGGATTGTAGTTTCGACATTAGGGACCTGCCCATTAGCATCGGCGAATAGGATATTTCAAAACGCTGTCTCTTCAAAGCACGTAGTTCACTTTCATTTAATTCATTTTGTTCTTTTTTGTTTAAGTTGTAAAATTCTTGTTGCTCAGTCTTACGTTTTTCGGTAAGTGATAAGTGGACTGCTGATTTCTTTGCAAATCTCACGAACAACTAGTTCGTGTTTGCTTATATTTTTGAATTAAAACTTACAAGTGGTTTAGTATCCTTTGTAACTTAAGTTAACTGTTAAGTTCCTCAACTTAAACGAATGGGATAATTACATATTTGGTCTGTATGTTGATTATTGGTTGTATAGTGAAGCAATCGTCCAACACATGAAACTTACTACTTAATACCCAAATATGATTATTATGGGTTTATCTGTTTTATCTTAATCTATTAGAAAACTCATCATAGATACTTGGAGTAGAAAATAACTTATAATTATGATCATGATTTATCATTGATTTGGAAAAAGAGACATTGCGTGTTAAACTATTAAAGTAAGACAAGTGAACGCTAGAAACTCGGGATCTTTGTTGTTAAAAACAAATCATGTTATTTGGGTTTAATTTTTGTACAAACAATTGAATTTCTACATTTTCAAAATTTACCATTAACTTTCAGAATGGTACATCCCTGGTATTTTTTTTTTTTAAATCTTTTGCACCGGTTTTGTAATACTTTCGCAGTATCTTAGAGATAAGCGATTAACTCTGGCCGGGGGAGGGGGGACTTTGGTATTGGAAAGCTGGAAATTTCTTCATTTTCAAAAAGAATATTATAGAGTAAAAATTGAAATTTCCTTATTTTATCAGTTATTCGGATTTGGTTATCAGTCAATTAGTTCTTTTGCGCATATAAACATTTAATAAAGCTTCAGTAAGAGAAAAGACAATTGAGTAATTGGTATTTTTTCGATTTCTGGTAAATTATAATTGTATATGGAACCATGTATATATGATATGTAATGGGACTATATTTTTATTCTGCTCTTTTAATTTTTTTAGGATATCATCTTCTGTCATCACTTATGTTTTCTGATTGTCTCTCTGTCTTTTAATATAATTTTGGAGTTTTTTTTCAGATAAAATATGATTGTAAAATATCCTAAAGCTAAAACAAATTTTATAATATTTTAGATTAATTTAAAACCGAATTATCAAAACTCAATTTCGGCAAAGCATAAACAGTTAAATCATTATAAGTTAAAGCCCTAAACTATATTATCTTTCAGCTTCTAGAAATCAATAGTTAAAAATACTTCTCGTCACCAGTAAACCTCAATACAATGGCTTTCAAACCAAATCATTTCAGAAATAACAGAACAAAATTCCATATGAAATGAGCTACTCCATGAAATCTTATTGTGATGTTTTCGTAATCTTAGCAATTGGTCATCAACATATAAAACATCCTTAAACCGTCTGAGTATAGAAATATTACATTGTTTTCGGTTAAACGTTTATTATTCACGATCTTCAAATAAAATTCATCGTTTTCATTATAAAAATTGTGGCAGCTTATTATCTAGGTGACCTATTTAAGTTATTACCGGGGCTGTACTACAATGTAACATGAGCAATACGACTGGTGCCACATGTGGAGCAGGATCTGCTTACCGTTCCGGGGCACTTAAGATCACCTCCAGATTATGGTGGAATTATAATAATCGAATCTATTTCACTAGGAAATTAATTACAGTAGTTCATTGCAGCTTCCAAACTATTAAATTTGAATAAAAGTCTGCTCAGTATTTAGTTTTCTATGTTGTGTCTTGTGTACTTTTGCTAGTCTGTTTGTCTTTTTCACTCTTTGCCATTGCGTTGTCAGCTTATCTTCGACATATGAGTTGTTCCTCCGGTATCATTCACCTCTCTTTTGTATTGATTTGAGAAATAGAAATTACAAATTGAGAAAACTGCTTAATATTTCATATGTATTCGTTTCAACTTTGTGTTTTGAACTTGAGGCAAAGGTCGTTAACCAATTTTAATCTAAGCTCGTAAATCAAACTATGAAGGGAAAAAACCGCGAGGTCAATGCCAGAACTTAAGTCGGAGGAACAATGCAGTAATCTCTCTCGTGTACTCATAAACACAAAAAGCTATACCTACCTACAGACAAACACTCAAATTAAAGCTGTTCATTATAAGATCAAGAAGATGCTCTGCATTTTCCTGGTACAATTTTAAATGCTTACTGTCACATTTTTTAATTTGTTTAAGGTATTTACAACTTTGAATGTTTGCCTTTTTCAAGAATATATGTTTTTTTTCAAAAAGGTTACTGCTTTATGCCAGAGCTCTGGCTTTATGCATTTAACTGTTTAAAATTAAATGACACTTTTTCTCTTGTCAATACAAATGAAATATTTGAAAGGCAATAACAATTGTACAGTGTAATGAAGAAGCGATGCAAAAGTTTCTAGATATAAATTAAATTGAAAACCATTTTAAATTCATTTCTAGCAAGCCAATTTAAAATTGTATGCCTCAGGCTGCGTATATGAAGTAACAAAATAGATTTCCGAAAGCCAAATTATGTTATAGCACATCCAATTCTATTTCCGTTAATAACATTGGAAACAAATTCATACTAGACGACTGTACTTCAAATCCTTAAAGTAGACAATTACTGTTTTACCGTGCTCAATAGTTTGCTTGGTATCATGCGTGAACAGCAATTTTCGTTGCTTCGAACGGTACGAATAAATCGTCAAATATCTAATTATTTCGGCCGTTTTAGTGAATACATTCGATGCAAAGCATGCACAGATAAAATATGAATACACAGATAACAAATGAATACACAAAACCAATTTTACAAACATTATCTAAACAGGAAATAGTAGAACACTCGCAAAGCATCGGAATTTCCATCATACTTGAAATCTACACTTGATTGCAAATGACTACCATGGCCAGTTTAAACTTGTGTCATGTTACTTAAGTAAGTTGAGTGTTGTCAAAGTAGTTCCTGACACGTAGTACATTACAAGAAACATGTTTTGTCACCTTAAATGTTATAACTTTACGATTTAAAAAAATGGACGTACTAACTTTGGGGAAGGTGATTAATGTGTGACAAGGAAACTTTGATTGTTCTGGTAAAATTGGCCAAAATATCTATATTGGTACTTTAACTCTCTAATACATCGAGCAATGTTATCTAGTTAACATCGATTATGTTATCAAGAGTCCAAATTTTGATTCTGAGCACTAAATTTTTATTAATTTTCCCCGATGATACAAGACAGCAAATGTGCCGCTGAAGTACGAATTTGATACCAAACGGCATTTATACGAAAACATCTTTATCTGTGTTTCGGATTATAGTGACTGTGTAATTTAGTCTGCTTGCTTTAATAAATATGCAGCTACCATATGCATTATTGATAATAAAGTATTACGCTTAAGAAGCCTGTTCGTTTTTTTATAAATTTATGATCGCACGCACAATAGCATCATTCCATGAAAATTGTATTTACATTGTCGTGACGCATAAACATAATATGGTGTTCCTCTTGTCGGACCACCAGTGTATGCCTTTAATCTTGATTAACATTGTGGTTGATGCATAAACAGAAGTAGGTGCTCACCCTGTAAATAACATAACAGTAAACATCAAAATGTGTCGTATTTCTTTAATTCGAATTCTACAAGTACAACTATTCTTCAAGCACACATCTTTGTATCAATAATTAAACTAAAGTTTAAATCAATGTTGTTATTGACATTCCAGAATTTAAATAAACAAGTCAAGCATAGATAACGTCCATTGAAATCTTCAAGGTCGCTACAGTAACGGACACTGTCCTGTATGCTGTGGATTTTCAGGTTGTTACAATGTAATCAATGTAAGCAGCTTTTTATCTAGCTAATTATAACAATGAAAACTACAATGAAAAAAGGTCGTTGAAATCTTCAAAGATCATAATCGCACAGTATATTTATAGGTGGGTGTTTTTAAGGTCGAATTTTCCGTAACCTTCTCTGGTTCCTAGCTATCCCTTTTGAGTCGACATACAATATAATGGGTTGTTGCATTGTGATCGTTTTTTGTTTATTGTTTACACACAACATTTGTTAACAAATCACTTGTTGTTATAGTGACTTTCAAACATACAATGGGTAGCAGCTTGTATTTCTATAAAAACATGTATGCACCAAGAGTTTTAAAGACTTGAATATCACATGTACTTGTTACTTTACTCGTTTGTTGTTTTGTAATATTATATTGTTTCTAGTGGAAGAGATAACTTCATCAGGGAAACAAATTGAATTAATTTCCCTCAAGAATATGCTCAGATATATGAGGTATAGTTATTGTACACCATAGCTGTGTATCGCCAATGTCATGTAAATAAACGGTTTGATTTCAGAGATGTTTTTTATTTGTACGTATTTGGTTTACGTTCCTTCTTGTCTTTTTGGAAGATTGGCGTATTAGCCTAGAAAGATTATAAGACTTATGAACCTTTGAGCGCTTTTATGCTTTTGAAAAATGTTCAGTATAAACATTTTATAGTCAAAAGAGCATTGCTCGATTTTAACGAATAGTCCGATTAAATGTCACTGTAAAACAAGAAAGTTCAAACATTATGATAGACAATGGGTTACATCTGTTTTCCAACATTAAAAAGCATAAGAAGCATGTGGTCAAAGACCAACTTTCAACTTAGAAGGTCACAAAAAAGACAAATGACCATAGGAGCTATAAGAAGCTTATGTATTTATCGGGAACTACACATGTAAGTAAGATGTGGAGTGCTTGTATTGATTCTCTTCAACAAAAATGACTCATTCTTGGTTATCATAATACAATACAAATGGTATCTTTTAACCCCGTAACAAGTTTATGAAAACTTCCTTTTGTCTTAAAAAGAAGTACTCGCTGTTTATAATAATTGTTTGAGTTTTGATATGCATCTCGCAATCCTTAAAATTTGTTAACTAGATTTCAGAAATCATTTTGATGTTCTACATATATTTATCATTCGCTTCAAACCCTTCATACTATTTTATTATTATGAACAGTTTCCTATTTAGTCTTTGTACTAACCGAAGTTTATTTTCTTCATTCCTCACGCCTGGTAATATCTTGATTCAAATAAATCCATCCATATTTGTGGTTAAGCTAAGCTTCAACTTAACACTAAGCACAGGTGCACTCAACTGCTGCAAGTATTGGTGGTTTAACAGGCATCAATCTTCACTCCAACCTGTAACAGTATTGTAATATTACAGCATACAAAGACACACTATAAAATACCAATTGAAATGGCTTAACTCGATCAAAACGACATATAAACAAAAATAAGTAAACATACACTGAACGTATAAACTTGATCTATGACATAACATGAATACAATGTTAATAGAAATTTATGTAAAACAATGTCACACATACAATTCTAATCTGGCACATTTTAAAGACATATAATAAATCAGGTATATATTAAACATAATTAAGGAAGAATCACAAGAATATATCTTTCTTTCAAAGCAATTGCAATCAAAATTTAACTGGGGTATACAAACATTGTTATAAATGGAGTTCTCCCCTCCTAATCTAAATACAATCCTATCTCTCATCGCTCCCGTCTGTTGCGACATATAAGAAAACGAGAGTGATGAGAGATCGGTTTTTTAATTAGGTTGCTCCTGTCCTATAGTATTATTTAAATAGTGGAGCGGTCGTTCGCTTTTAGGGATGTATAGATACGCAGCCACGTCAGAGTACCTCTCCCATTACTTGACCATTACTATTAAATATTACTCTAAAACAATACTCCGTCACGTCTCTGTCCTTACAGCTGAGCATACTTGCTGGGTCAGCTCTCCTTTGCTCGCTATCTACCTAGAGGGTTTACTAAAAGATGGATCAACGACTTACTACTTTCGAAAGACAAATGTGACAGACAGGAACCAACGACAACACTAAATTACAGGATCCTCGTTTAGGAAAGGTTCATATAGATATTAACTGGGTATTTCTTTTTTAGAGCGCTCAACCCTCTCCTTACTTGGAACAGTGGTGTAACAGCACAATACTAGAACAATGTATGGTCACATCAGCCAAGTGTATAGTGCTTTCGTTCGTCTTGATGGGAAATTGTTCCAAAAACACCAAGATTAAAGTTGTCAATTGTTTAGCAGTAATTTGTTTACTTCACGATAAGAAGAGAAAAATCAACACATCTCTATAACAAAATTCCGTGTTTTCTCCAGATCTGTTTTGTTCTATTTCATATATCGATAATTCTAATTCGTGTTTGCTGTAATTCATTAGCTGACACGAAAAGTAAATTTAATTGGATTTACTGACACAAAAATTATGACTGATTCGAGTTATGTGTTAGGTCCATTATAGTGACAAATAAACAATGAGATGAATTTAATTCTATCGAAATTATCTAAAACTCAACGCTAAGACATATTTAGTCAAATAATATAGTAATATCAGGCGTGAAACTCATTTGTCTTTCTGAAATATGGATTTACATCGTGCATTAAAGTACTATCAACTGGGAACAACAAGTGTATAAGTTCAGTATAATAGGATTGTTGTATGTAATATTTAGTTTTATCCGCTTCTGAGGACTCATGCACGTTGTGTGCTGGATCACCGAGTGGGGTATTTGGATCACTCTATGAAACAGATCTGTGAGTGTACAATGTACAACAAAGAGCCGTTGTAACTGCTCTATAAGTGTTCTTCTGATGCTTTTTAAGCTAAATGTCAACCACTTTCTGACATTTCTTTATTTCCCAGAAATATCCAAATATCCCGTCCTTCTTTCCGGTCAACATTTTCTTTTTAGGACCCCCTATTGTCATTTAAAGTAATTTGTCCTCTTCATGATTACTATTGAAATATTTGTCACTGGACGTTAAGTAATCAACAATCAGTCAAACGATACCGTAGTTTGTTCAACGTTGTACGTTTTTAATTGATCTTCTCGAAATAATTAAACATGAAGAAAGAAAGGTTACTCGTATTGTCTCTACGTTTAGATCTCAGGGTGATACTAAACGAAAATATAAATGCAGTTACAGATGTTTATAGTATAGAATATTATTAAAAGATAAGTGATTGTCACCTGTAAACTGGCGATGATGTTACACAAATGGTTAATATTTTACCTTAAAGAACAGTGTTCATCTGTTTAGTTTTATATAATAAAATTGGTTGAACGAGTTTTCTTGTGTTACCAAAGTGACTCATTTCTTCTGTAATCCATATAAAAGGCAGTGTTAACCATTTTTTCAAGACTATAATGATTCATTTAATGCAATCAAAATCCCTCCTTTTGATAGCCGATGGTACTTATAATCAGATTTGTCACCATTTTTGAGCTACATTGTACATGGTGATCAACATCATCGGAAAAAGAAGCTGCTTAATACCCTTCCACAACACAGTTCCCCATTGACTCCAATTTTATTGATATTTAATAGGTTGCTCAATCTATTATAGCTTTCCATATTTGGTTTTGTTGAATGCTTAGTATATTTTTTCACTGTTTTGTCCTTGTGATCTTCCTTTAATATGCATCTTCGTTCTTTAAAAAAAAAAAAGAATAATCTTCATGACATGAAATGATAGGCAGCTTTTGTAAGATTGCCAATGGGACAACTATCAAGTTCAAATGAATTGGATGTAAGCAATTTAAGGCACCCGTACGGCATTCAACACTGAGGGAAAAAAAGATACAGTATGAAGTTAACTATAAAGTCCCAAACATTCAATTTTGAAACAATTCAATTGAGAAAACTGACGTCCTTATTTAAAAAAAAAAACTGACGAAAAACAAATATGACATACAGAAAACACTGAACTACAAGCTCCTGACTGAAGCTGGTTCTAGGTGTTAACGTAGATGAATAATTGCATTTAATCAGTTAATTCATAAAAACAGGGGTTGAAGTCATAAAACTTTGCTCAGTGCTTGGAGCACAAAAATCATGCTCGAAACATGAAATACAGCTTTTTGATTGATTGATTTTCGAGTACGAGTAAAAAAAAACTAACTCGAAAGTGTTATGACCGCAAGGCCAGATGTCATCAACACCAGGATAAAAAAATAACACAACTTATAAATTTTCGGAAATTTGGTACTTTTACGCATAAAGGGAAATTCCAATGCATATACTTTACCGACAGCTCATAAATTTTGAAAAGTTATGCAAAATATTTTTTGTTCTTCAACACTGAAAACACGTTTTAAGGCTTTAAAAAAATACACATTCATATCTATTGCATATATATATGGGAGCAACATGTGAAAATAGTGTCATGTACAAGCCACTAAGTCAAATTTTTACCAAAGAAACGATGATTCTTTCAATACTATAACGTATGTATTAGTGGACTTCATCAGAAGCCTTCAATAAACGTTGGCATGATCTACTAATTATAACTACTTCATACATTATTGAGCGAACATACTGCTGGAAAATGACATTATAATTATATAATAGATTGTATTTTAAAGCCTAAGTTTGTTTATTTTTTAATGTTACTTGAAACGTTTTGGTTTTGTTATTTCTATTATAGTATTTTGTCGGACACTGATATGAATGGTGAAATCCATGTTAAACTTCATGATTTTAGGATTACTGTAATAAATAAGAAATTAAGGATATAGACAGTTGATAATCATCGGACAAATGAAAACCATTGAATCACCCAAAAAAAACAAAAAAGGAATAAAATTTGTATTTGCTGGTTTTTCATTTTGACTGTTGCGTTACTTACTTTACGGTCATACGGCTCCAAGATACACTTAAGCCGCACTCCTTAGAATTACCGATTAACAGTTACAAATTATTATATACAATCATACACCAACATGCAGCGAGATAATCGAGACATTGGAATTTTTTTCAGAGGAGTCTTTATTCATTAGCATTATTGCTATAACAATCACAACATCAACACTAAACTGTTTTCATGACGTTTTAGGGGGTGTTAGAATTGTCAATTAAAAAGAAATGAATGCACTGCATGTTTTATTTTTAAAGAACAAGTTGCCAAAAAGGCGACAGATTTTCAGAAATTAAACACTTCACAACTTACAGACAATAAGAGGGACAACAGTGGCGGATCCAGAAATTTTCATAAGTGCGGGCCCACTGACTGCCTAAGACGGGGCCAGTCCGGTAACGCTTCAGTGAGTCCCTAAATAACCTATCAATTTTCCCCCAGTCCCTGTCCCCCCGCCCCCCCCCCCCTAAATCCGCCCCCTGGACAATTGTTCATGCTCAGTTCTATTTGTGTTAATTTTGACCAATTGGTTACTTTCATAATAACAAACCAAAGTTATCGCGCTTTGTCTACATTGTTTACTTTTCGTTCAGCTCAAAATGTGAGCCAGCAACGACTATATGATTAAATTCACAGTATAATAAATTGTGTTTACTGTACGACCCAACTCTTGTAAATAATAAATTTTAAAAAAAACCGAAACAATGTACGGCGTTTTTTTGTTTTATATATTACCTTTATTTAGATGAAAAACAGAATTATAAATAAAAAAGGTAGAAGCGAGCACAACCCAACTTCAAACTTTTGGCATAGGACTGACACATTACTTTTAAAAGGAGTAAATATGTGTTTCAGTGACAACCTCCCTTGTCATATAATTTACCTGCCTTTGTTCTATTATTAATATTACTTCTACTGTTTGGTCTGTTTTCTGTGATATCCATTTGACGTGGCTCGGTACTTATAAATCCCGTCGATGTATTGTTTGTATTATCTTTCATTTTTGCTGGTGTGTTTTGTACTTGTGACTTTTTTGTGTTTCTTTGGTACATATGACGTGGCCCTGTACTTTTAAAGATCCCGCAATTATTTTATTGTTCTTTATAATGCCATTATGATATATAATTGTTCTATTCTAATTTTGAAAATACTTTTTTGAAAAATACAAACGACAAAAATATTTTATATCTCTGTCTCTGTAGAGTCAAACACGCGACTCTACACTATAGTTAATGGAAACTGTTTACTCGCGTAGTGGTTTTGATTATATATGGATTCTTAAAAATTCTAAAGAAATTCTGGATAATATTTAGTCTCGGTCTTTTTCTGAAATTAGTTCCATCAAAACTTTTGATTTGTCTATCCTGTATACTACCATACCCCGTGTGTAATTATAATTTTAAAAATACTTTGAACGACAAATTTATTTTATATTTCTTTATGTGTGACGTTTACATTCTGACGAGCGACTCTAAACTAGAGTTAATGTGAACCTTGTCATTCAGTCACAGGACTTCAAAAATTCCAATCCTTCATGGGTTGATTAAAAAACAAAATGAAATTTTATGAGACTGTCGTACAAGTGAGAGGTTTAGCGATATGAAACCAGGTTCAATCTACCATTTTCTACATTTGAAAATGTCTGTGCCAAGTCAGGAATATGACAGTTGTTGTCCATTCGTTTGATGTATTTTATCATTTGATTTTGCCATTTGGTTAGAGACTTTCCGTTTTGAGTTCAGAATTTGTTGGTATAACATTTTAACCCATAGCATGGTCGTCATCAAGAAAAACTGCCCTGAAAATGATTTTCATTAATCGCAATGACAAAAACACATCCTATCTCGATTCTCTCATGTTTTAATAATGTCTAGTCAATTGTATAAATGTCAGGATTAACGTTAGCTGCAAACGCATTTCCTGCAGTAGGAAAATGAACTGAAAAAAGATATACACTATTGTACAAAATACTCGTAAAACAAAATCAAAGCATTAGCATAAAGAAAGTGAAACAATAATATGTGGTTTACGTTAAAAGGACAACAGATCAACATCTGGGGCCGTGTCAACGAAGCTGTCCTAGGACTAAGACATGTCTTAGGATGGTCTTAGGACACGTCTTAATCCTAAGTCGGGTTAACGAACGTCTCCTAAAATAAGATATGTCCTAAATTTGGTCCTAAAGTTAGGATATACAAATAGGTGTCTTAGGATAGTCCTAAAGGTTACATCGTCCTAAAACGTAATAAAAACAATAAATATGGCATAAACTCAATACTAAAAATACTAATACAATATTAAACTATCATAAGATAAAATTAATAAAAAAAATGTTAAATGTTTGTTAAAGATTTAATTGTATTATATTAAATTATTTCGTGCTGCCTTTTTTTGGAGCCTGGAAAATACTATCATCATAAGCAACATATTTTAAATAATTCAAATATTGGGAAAAGTTTACTTCTTTTTTTTACCTAATCCCGATTCGATATATGTAACGAAATCGAGTGGACCTAAGGACAAAACTAGTTTATGTACTAAAATTGCAGCACGAATATCACAAAGTTTTGTAAACATTTGCTTTTGTTTTCGTATTAAATTCATTTATATCTTTTATCATATTCAATAACGTATTTATTAGTATTCCGTAAAAACTTTAACTTTTATTTTGCGTTAATTGTTTTCTATATTAGAGTCAATCATCCTCCCTCTCTTTACATATAGGTTCTAAAATACAATCAAATCTTTGTCATACAAATCTCTACATATATTTTCAATTAAATAAATGTGTTAGGATGGTCCTAGGACCATCGTAGTTAGGACAGTCCTTAGACAGCTTTGTTTTACATCCTAAGACATGTCTCATACACGTCCTAAGACCATCCTAAATAATGTCCTAAGACCTATCTTAGGACATATCCTAGGATACTTTCATTGACACGGCCCCTGGATTACAGCTATAAAAAAAAACTGGTTTCAATTTGTTGCAGTATGGCAAGCCGACGACTACCAACAGTTACCGCGTAATAACACGTAAATAGTTGAAATCATGCTCTTAAAATTTAATATGCAGAACTAGGGACAAAAAAGTTAATAGTTATCAAAGGTACCAGACTTATGATTTGATACACAAGACGAGGGTTTACATCAGACTCATCAGTGATGCTCAGATAAAAAAAAAGATAGAAATAAGATTAACACGTATAAAGAGCATTGAGTAGAGTAATTCCCAAAAGTTGTGGCACTTATGGCTTCCTTCGAATTTTAGTTTAGGAATAATATTTCGAATTATTCATACTTTCACGCAAACACTTAATTTATAAAAATGACCATATAAATGATATTTATGTCAACAGCAGTGGCATCGACCCATTTGTTTTAAATTGTATCAAAAGTACCAGGCATATAATTTGATACTCCAGACGCGCGTTTCGTCTACTTAGGACTCATCAGTGTCGCTCAGATCAAAAACTTTATAAAGCGAAACAAGTACATGTATAAAGTTGAAGAGCACTGAGGACCCTAAATTCCAAAAAGTTGTGCCAAATACAGCTAAGGTAATCTATGCCTGGGATAAGAAAATCCTTGACATTTCGCATAACTCCTACCTTTGCAAACAGTTAGTTTGTAAAAATGACTACATACATGATATAGATGATATTCATGTCAACACCTAAGTGTTGACTACTGGACTGGTGATACACTCTGTGACGAAACCTCAACGGTTAGTTCGGCCATGTTGGACAGGAGGCAGATTTTTTAGAAAGAGGTGGAAATAGTATGAAAGTATGGGTAATCCTTTGTGTGTTTCCAAGCAACTGCTCTGTTTCTATGATGTTTTCCCGTATTTTTGCCCCCTATCAAATATGGCCGAACTAACCGTGAAGAGCCCTATTGGCAGGGTCATCGACCCAGTGATGTAAATAGGTATCAAATGTGCCAGGCTTATAATAAGTTCGATACTGAGGATTTTCCTGTTATGGTCCTTGATTAGTTGGTAAACAGTCATGATAGAAAATTCATTCCAAAATACAGAATTACGGTTTGCCTTCAAATTGACGGTTCATTTCTTCAATTTTTGGATTGCTCTTTGTTCATTTTTTGTAAAGGAACTGTTTTATTTCCCTCTTTTTTTTGTATAACCATCATCTGAATAAAATACGTAGAGGTAAAACTTCCTATCACGAATTAAGATTGAAAAGATCAAAGTTCCTCCGTAGTACTAATGCAAAATTATAATGCTCATGGTTCAAATATTTGGATGCGTAAATGAAATGTCACATAAAATAATGTATGCACTTTCTATATATATATATCTATGAAAAAACTATTCTTCAAGTAACAGAATCCACTGGTTGCATGCAACAGTCATCTTTTTGTAGCATGATTATCACAAAGTAACCGATCAATTATGTTATACAAAACCTAGTATCCTGGATATTATGTACTCAGTTTCAATTTTAAGATATCTAATCAGTCTACTGTCAAGGAGCACAACGAAATTTATAAGAAACATTTCAATACAGTTTCAGCTGCCTTCTAACAATATTTCAATGTTTAAAATAGATTTTTTTTAAATAATTTATTAGATACATCATATTATGAAATCATAATGGTTACAAACAGCATAGGATGGTTGAAAATCTATTGTTATATTTATTGGACAAAACAATTGGAAATTTGCAAGATTTCTAAGAAAATGTCGCTTATTTATTATTTTATATTTCATTTCCAATTGAAAACAAATTGCTGTATATATGTTGATTCTTTTACACGGTAGTAGGATATGTGATCGTCATTCTTAAATGTTTTATTTCGTTGTTTTATTAGTAGGCATTAAATATGGCTTCTCGTATACTTCTCACTAATACAATATTAAATCTTGTACGAATTCTTATAAAACCCGAAGGTCACATCTTCTTACTCTATTATTTACATAGAAGTAGTATGATCATTTAATAAAATAAAAAAACGTAAAGTTAAACATACATTGTTAGGTCGTGTGTAATTTTGTATTTTGATTTTATGGTAGCAAGCTATATTCAGGTTGCTATATTTATTGATGAGAGATGATCACATGTCTTCTAGACAAAAATGAAAGTGAAAGTAATCATTATGGTTTAATTTATGATTTTAATACAATTATTCCATAATTATATTCAAATTTAGTAAACATCGCCCCAAAAAATATTTACAAAGTTCAAACTTGAGTCAAGTTCTCAATCAAAAACACTTACAAAAACACTTCGCGCTATTATGAAATTTCCCCTATAGTCCACAAGATGAGAAAAGTTGAATTCTTCTAAAATTCTTTAAAAAATCAAAAAAAAAATCATTAGGTTCAACGAGTAAAAATAAGCGTACTCAATAAGAGACAAGTTTACACATTGAAAATGATTATTTTTATAATATTCATTAACATTCAAAGTAACATAATAAAGTTAGTAATTGTCATCGAGAAGGCCAAGTTTCAGACTTTGCAGGTTTGCAGTACAAAATACACCACAAAGTACTTTCATTTCTAATTAATGGGAAACATACAATTAAATAACAATAAGAAATTCCCTTATAATTGTGACAAATAATCCATTTAATTCCGTTTTATTTCGAAAGAGCATAAATAAATTAAAACCTGACCATGTGGTAAATCAGAACCTGACAGTTGTTAATACCAACAGAATATTATCATATTTCTAAATTGAATGAAGTATTTTTATCGTTTCTCAGCAGGGTTGGGGGTTGGAAAGATTTGCTGATTATGCAGAAAAATATGTTACAGATAATGAATAACATTGTGAAATTATTTCAGGACAGAAACAAGAAACTGAACAATTCTAATAAAACTAAATTAGTTCGTTTGAAGATGAAACTTCGTTGTGAAAACAGAAGATTATATACCGTTTTTCGTCAAATTAATAAATATTTAGAATTGTATCATGCTCTTCCAAATTGTCTACTATTTTAATGTAAAAGTTATTGTTCAGAAATGATTTGTACCTTACTGATTCAAAAGCAAACGGGATAGTACAACTGACAATCTTCCCGAAATGGTCCGATATATATGGCGTCAGTAAATTCCATATGGGATGAGACCGAAGCTCGAATCTCATTTTGGAATTTACTGATCCATATATATATCGCATTAGGTCATAGCACACTGTGTAACGAACTATTTTTACTGACTATCTTAACATGCGGTATATAGACTAGTGACTATCAAAATTATTGAATTTAATATACTTAGAATTAAGAACCTACTTTCATTTTTATGAGTTTATGTCAATAGTTCATCGTCAATTTATTCGTCTGTTTAAACCTTTCAGATTTTCCAACAACACCGTACGTGTTGTTGTTATAAAGGGACATACCATCACTTCTTACCGTGTATTTGAAATAAGCCCCGTCTACTAACCTAATATGAAATATACACAGTCTCGATCCACGCGATTGCTTTTAACCAATCATATTTCAAGAAATGTAAAGGAGGTACGATATAATTAAATGCATACTGACTTTTTTTTTTAAATACAATCAATCACATTACATCAGTCACGTATCAGTCACTACAGCTGAATGGACGTGCTGGTTCAGCTCTCCTTTACCCGCTATTCTCGATGAGGGTTTACTTTAAGATCAACGACTTACTGCTTTAGATTACAGAAACCAATCAAACGTTGTACAGTAAACGTTTGTTTTTAGTACATAAATTCCCGCGTCAACATGCATTCCAAAACCCATTTTGATGGCGGAGTGTTTTGCCGAATGACGTCCGAGGGCTGTACCCTAAGTGCTAGATGATGGACATTCATTTCACTGTCTCACGACTTAGGTCCTGATAATGCTTCCTGTCATCTTTAATACTACGTCCGAAACTTATCTTCCAGTACTCCATCGTAGTTTTTTTTTAAAAATCAGTCCTTATTGGTCTACAAATGTCTGATACTGGTATATTTGACCCTTGCAGTCACTCTGTTAACAGCGGATTCACCAAATGGTCATCTTACATATATGCAACATCCGTCCAACAGTTGGACATGTTCTAAATTGGCTTTCGTTGTAAAGTCCAGGATGTATCTAAGCTCTCTTATAATATGTCATAAACTGTCAGAAATGTTTTAGAAATATCTTAATTTTCCATGAAACCATTAGACCAATTTTTAACAGAAGCTGTTTTACCCTAAACCCGTTTTGAATAATGGTTCTACCTAAGAACAGATTCTTGCAGTTCTAACACAGAATAGTTGCTTCTCTTAAACATATTCTTACTTCTTCTCTAGAATAGGTTTTGGAGCCTCTATTCATTTATTCATTCTGTCAATTTATATAATGATGATTTTACATTCTATACGTTTTGAAATAAAACCGTCTGTTTAACCCTTTCATTAAGTTCAGAAAAAGAGTCGGAAAATGGGGTTGATTTGGGTAAATATATGTCTACCTTTATTGCAAAATATTACCTATTTCAATACAAATTGGCATGTGCAAGTCAAACGTTGAGTCGTATTGAACTGACGTGAACATGACGATCTATTGCACATCTGCTTCTTTTTACTCACAGTCGTGCAGATAAAGATTCTGTTGTACTTTATCGGCAGTTTTGTCTTGTATTTAAGTTAACACATTGCAGTTAATTGATGGTCAAGATTAGGGCTTGACAATTACAGCCCTCTATTACAAGTTAGTTGTTTTACTCAAGAAATACACGCCAGGTTGTTTAACATTTATTGTTTATTATGATGTACGTTTCAACCTGAAATAAAGAACAAACCACATTTACTACATTGTAAGATATACACATAACAGAATAATATGTCTATAGTATGCCATGCATTGTCCGATGTATATTGTCACTTTAATTCAAACAAACTTACGCATTGACGAGCTCCAATATGTAAATAGCTTGAGCAAATAATTGTCAACATTTCTCTGTTCCGAGGTAAATTTAGTATCGGGGAAAGGAACGTAAATTACTATATCGCCTTGCGATACACTCCCCCCACGAACACTTCAGATTAAACAGTAACATTTGTTTGTTTTTCAACAGGAAGTAGTAAGACTAGTCTGTGCACTGAACGACGAATTTTTGTATCTGTGACATTTTGATAATCGGTTCCACTACCTCCTATGTTTTTGTAACGCACGGTAACATCACGAACATTTCCATCAAGACTCGGAATCGCCTCGTCAACCTGCCCCAGTTTCCATTTTCCACGCAAAGCATTGCTGTCTTGTACTAAAACCAAGTCACCTTTCTTGAGATTTCTATATGATGTATGCCATTTCTGTCTTATAATCAACGTATGAAAATAATCACGAATCCACTTTCGCCAAAATGAATTCACTACGTTCTGGATAAATGCATGACGGTTTCTTGGATTACAATCCTGATTGTAATGTCCGTTCGGAACTCGAATACTAGCTCTCCCGAGCAATAAATCATTCGGACATAGGTATGTCCCTTCATTCGGATCACAGTTCTTTGTACCTATCGGTCTTTCATTTAACACATTAGCAGTCTCAAATAATATAGTTTGCAATTCTGAAAATGTCATCACTGAATCCCCTATGGCAACATCAAGACATTTCTTAACAGATTTGATAAGAGCTTCGCTACAACCATTTTCCCATGGTGCATCAGCTGATTTTATTATATTCCATTGCATTCCTTTACTAGTTCCAAATGTTTTAATATCGTCCCAATCCCATGTATGCACAACTTGCTTAAGTTCTTTTCCTGCAGCAACTAACTGCGTTCCGGCATCAGAAATCATCATTCTTGGATATCCACGAATCGAGACAAACCTTCTTAGCGCAATCAAAAAACTGTTCTTATCATATCCTTCAACAAGGTCAACATATACGCCTCTGCTAGTCAGACAGTTAAAAATCACTCCATACGCTTTCCCAAATGTCCTTCTTTTGACTGTATCACGGATGGTATACGGTCCGAATAAATCTACTGCACAGTAGTAAAAAGGTGGCGATGGATTCAATCTATATGACGGAAGCTTCCCCATCTGCTGTGTCAAAGTAGTTTTGTTTCTTTTTCTACATGTCACACATTTTTCCTTGATCTGTTTTATGGTGCGCCTAACACCAGGTATCCAAAACCTGCTTCTAATCTTCGCTAAAGTTGAATCAATTCCACCGTGATCCTCATTATGAACAGATTGTACGATAAGATTTGCTAAAGGGTGTTTTGATGGTATAAGAACAAATTCCGTTTGGTTCCATGATTCCTTAATCCAATCAGCCATCCTCTGTCCGACAACAATGATTCCATCCTGTCTTTTATAAGGGCCTAGTCTCTGAAATAGTGTCATGAAAGTCTCAGTGATTTCTCCTTGTGCCTCTTTGACCCACACATGTTCTGCTTGCTTAATTGATTTGGTGTTTAACGTGTGAAATGTCCCTCTAAATGTTTTCTTTTTAATTATACTTAACACGAGTGCAGTCACACGGAGTAACTTTTCCAATCTTGAGAATCGGGATATATCAATATCGATAAGAGTAGGTGCTATCTTTACATGTCTCTTATCAATACATAGTGTCACACTGACTACGTCTGGAAGTTGTTTCGATTCTATAGTACTATCTTGTCTTGTTGGCCAACAATCGATAGACTCTCTCATGAATTCTGGACCTCTTTGCCATACAGAATTTTCATCCAAGATATCAGGCTGTGTTGGTCTAGTTACTAAGTCGGCTGGGTTAAGGTTCCCTTGAATCCAATACCAATCAGTAGGATCGGTTATACTTTGTATTTCCGCAACTCTCGTTGCAACAAATGTTCCAAATCCGTAGCTTTCTTTTTGGATCTGTGCTCGAACAATCATTGAGTCAGTTATATGAATTACCTTTACAAATTCCCAGTCCATTTCTTGAATGATTTTTTGTCTCATTCGAGCCGCAAGAATGGCTGCACAAAGTTCGAGTCTTGGAATAGATAACTGTTTTGTAGGCGCAATCCTATTCTTGGAATAAAGAAGTCTAGTCTCATAATTATTGCCAGTTTGCCATCGAACATACGCACAT
This sequence comes from Mytilus trossulus, assembly GCF_036588685.1. Taxonomy (NCBI): domain Eukaryota; kingdom Metazoa; phylum Mollusca; class Bivalvia; order Mytilida; family Mytilidae; genus Mytilus; species Mytilus trossulus. Next base: position 52,992,505 of record NC_086373.1, read on the forward strand.
GCTCCGTATGCCACTTGACTTGCATCCGAAAATATTACCAATGTCGGGCTGCCAATAGTGAACTCTGGTTTTAAGCGTCTCGGTACTTTAATGTTCTCAAGTTCAAACAAACCTCTGAAAAACTCAATCCATGTTGTGATTAATTGTTCATCTAGTGGTGTATCCCAACCTATGTCTGACTTTGTACACATGCTTCGCATTAGAAGTTTGGCAGATAAAATATACGGAGTTACCAAACCAAGAGGATCGTAGATACTTGACACCTGACTTAGAACCGTTCGACGAGTCAAGTTCTGTGGGATATCGTCGATCTGTTGTACATTTAAGTTAAAACCTGTTCGAACTCCCTTTCGCTTCGGCGAGAAGTTTAGCTTGATTTTTAATGTAAATGTATCCGACATTGGTTGCCATATCATACCAAGTATTTTCTCTTCATCTGTTCTGACAACGTTTAGTCCTTCCATTTCATCATTAGAATCTCCTGATACAATCCAATGTTTTATAGCAAATCCTCCTTTGTGGAGAATGTTGTCACAGTTTTGAATCAGGTTTTTTGCCTCCTTCATTGTTTCTTTTGACACCAAAATGTCGTCAACGTAGCTATTTTTGTTGATCATTTGAGCTGTATCTGGATATGTATGTGAACACATGTCAGCAGTCATTTGAAGTGCAATGGTTGCGATAGCACCGCTTGGTTTATCTCCAAATGTAACAGTTTGTAATACGTAATGGTCTGGTAGCTTACTTGAATCCATATCTCTCCACACAAACCTGTGAGTATGTTGGTCTAGTAGAGACAGGTTTACAGAATTGTACATTTTCGATATATCTCCTGCTGTGGCTACTCTCTCCTGACGAAATCTCAAAAGTACTCCTAATAGATCATTTATTACATTAGGTCCCTTTGCCCAGTATTCGTTGAGTACGTGTCCCATGTACGAAGCTGACGAATTGAAGACTATTCTGATTGGTGTAGATTTCGATTCTGGTTTTAATACTTCATGATGATGAATGTAATGTACTGGGCCTTCATATTGTTGAATTTCCTTTTCTGTCAATTTCCTGGCTACATTCCGTTTAACCATGTCTTCAATTTGATTTTGATACGACTCACTATATTCTTTTCCCATCTTATGCAAGCGTTTCTCCGTTGATAAGAGTTTAGCCTTAGCTGAGTTAACATTATTAGGCAATTCACTTGGACTCCTTTTCCATGGATACGATGCTTCCCACTTTTGACTTTCAGAATCATAATTGAGCCCGTTTCGTATCATTATTAACTCCCTCTCGTCCTGAATAGTATAGTTGTTGTTCCCGATTGGGCATTTTCCGCATTTACAGTTCCCACATTTAGGTGTGCAGCTAATTCCAAGACTTTCTATTTCATAGAATTTATCAATGCTTTCTTTAAGGGGTAAATTTTCAATTTGCATGTCATTAATATTATGTATTATTCCTGATGCATGATTGATTCTAACAGCATTGTTATTGCGTTTTCATAGGATTGTAACATAGTATGACTTCCTCGTAAGCAGTATCCGAATTGATTCTTCATCAGTTGCAAGTTCCCAATCTGATCAATCTTGGTAGGTAATAAGGCGCAACAATCAGTGCCAATCAAAAGTTCAATTTTACCTGTCGGTCTAACAATATCGCTTGTCTTGATGCCTCTGAACAAATTGACAACATTTTGAACATTTACTTTAGATACATCTGCCGTTATCTCGTCCATACCATATACCTTGATTTGCCAGGTTTCGCCATGAGCGTCACTTAATGGTAGAATGAACTCCTTACTTTGAATACTATCAGTGCTGTTTCCAACCTTTGTTACTGACAGTGTTACGTTACGTCCCTTTAGATTCAATTTTCCTGCCAATTCACGAGTAATCAAAGAAATGTTCGAACCTGGATCCCATAAGGTGGCCACCTGAATTCCGTTGCATGTAACGTTGCTCACCATTAAAATAACGTCTTCCCGACCACGATCATCATTAACAATGTCCATTGAATTGTGAAATGCCAAAGCAGATACTGGAATGCCATGAAGAGCAGGATGGTGATATTTTCCGCATTTTGTATGATCTTCATTGATTATGTCACAAGGATTTCGTCTGCTGCAATCACGAGATAAATGTCCAGTCTTGAGACAACTAAAGCAACACCCATTTTTCCGTAACAGTTGAACTTTGCTTTGTTCATCCAAATTAAAAAATGCATAGCACTGTCCAATATCATGTCTATCAGTTTCGTGATACCAACATTTTTTCTGATGCAAGGCCTTATTCTGATTTTGCCGATCGAATTTTCCATCTGTGTCCTGATTTGGTCTACGACGTTGAACAGCTTCAGTAACTTGAGCTAAACCATTAACCACTGCTTCATGATAACCTGATTTTCCTTTAGAAGTACCTGAATTGATGACTGATCTTCTCCTACCTGCACAACATGAGCAGCACTTTTAATGCTTGTGGCACCTTCCCGTAAATCTGATTCAATGTACTCCATTGCATTTTTTTCTTCGAGTAGGAAATTCATAAAGTCTTTAAATTTGAGCGATCGGTCCCTTTGTTTTCGAATAGCCCATTCCCTTTTCTGAATTGTCGGTAAAAGTACCTCTATTTGACTCATCATAGTTGCAGTGTCCATTTCCCTTTCCATCTTCATTTTACACAAATCTAACCAGCATAGCTCAATTATATCTATTGTCTGTATGAACCCTTTATTGTCACCATCAGATACCTTTTTGAGCGATTTAAGTTCATATAAAACTGATTCAGCAATGCGCTCTTCTCTTCCATATTTCATGTCTAACCTTTTGAACATTGCAGTGAAGTTATCATCAACTCCTTGAACCGTTTTCAAAGCTTCTCCGGACAAACACTGTTTAATGCAAAGGGATCCGGAGTCATTAATTTTGAGTAATCATTTCTAAAGCTGGGATACTCTCTTACATTTCCACTAAATGTTGGTGCCTCTAAACGTTTGACTTTAACAGTATTTGGATGTTCCTTTGTTGTGTTTACCTTTGATTTATCTTCTTTGTTTTTCCTATTTATCATGACTAAATCGGCTCTTGCGTCGCATAATTGACTGTAGTTCTTGTCCATATCGGAGTTAGCAGTGTTAATTATGTCTCCCTCTGTTTCATCATCAGAGTCAAGGATATTTAAATAAGCAGAATGTTCCCCTTCTAATTTTTCATATGCATGTTCCATGTCTTTAAGTATTTCCTGGAGAACCTCACCATTTTCTGTTTTAGTTTGTTCTTTGAATCTATTGAACACTCTGTGAAACTGACCTTTTGCTGTGCTTCGTTTCTTCTTCCGTAATTTTATCTTATTCAATTTATCTCCATCTTCAGGCTTGTCTTGTGAATCCATACTTTCTCTTGCGTTGAAATGTTTTACTCAAGAAATACACGCCAGGTTGTTTAACATTTATTGTTTATTATGATGTACGTTTCAACCTGAAATAAAGAACAAACCACATTTACTACATTGTAAGATATACACATAACAGAATAATATGTCTATAGTATGCAATGCATTGTCCGATGTATATTGTCACTTTAATTCAAACAAATTTACGCATGGACGAGCTCCAATATGTAAATAGCTTGAGCAAATAATTGTCAACATTTCTCTGTTCCGAGGTAAATTTAGTATCGGGGAAAGGAACGTAAATTACTATATCGCCTTGCGATACATTAGTGTTAAGGCAAAATTAAACAGATACACGAACAAAATGTTAATAGTTCTATTTTGGGCTAATGTCATGAAAAGTGAACCTTTAAAACTGCATATTATATCTCGGTTATGTTTGTATAGTTAAGCAATATTAAAGGATAAGAAAAATTCGTTGGTTAATAAAATTTCCTTTTATAGAATTGGGTTAAGATATGTAATGGGGGTGTCTGAAATTTACTTAAAAATTGAAAACCATCCTATTGGTTGCCTGACGATATTTTAGCTTTTCATTCTGGACGAGTTGTTTGTTTTATGGTAAGTGTGTCTTGTTTGAACTATGTTTACTTCCTGTTGTATTGTCATATATCTTGTTCACGTATTGTTGGGACAATACAAACATTGATTTAAGCAGCTTATGTTTGAACGTTTTGCTATATTTGGTTTTATATTTTGTAATATTATACCGGTGTTGAGATATTATAATCCAAGTAGACTTCAGCTGATCCTCGTGCGACATTAAGTAATGTCCTTGGGAGGTTTATCTGAATGTGCTACATTGTATATCAATGATGTGTGTCGCGTCTTGCTTTTCATCACGATAGTTGCTTCCTTAATTATGTCAGCTCCGGGCTACACAAAATAAACGAAAATATCAGCGGCTTTTAAAAAAATTTTAATGAAAAAAATACTCGTAAGTCACAAACATTTTAATAGATATTAGGAGTTTTGTTGGTATTTGTGTGTGTGAAAAAAATTTTGGCTTACAAATTAGAACTTAAGACGCGCAATTCGTCAACAAATTACTCAACAGTGCGTAATAAATCAAAACAGTTAATTCTTAAGTTGAAAAGCAATGAAATCCAAAAGAATAAACAAAATTATCAAATTTCTTTTCAACACGACACCATGTTCAGGGCCGGACCTTCTTTAAATGGGCGACGTCAATAATATTACCACCATACTAAAATGGGCGACGTCAATAATAATATTTGAAAAACCCAGGCTTAAAATTAGAACTCAGGACATGAGTTTTGTACACTATTAAGGTATCCAATTCCTTTGATGCGTTTGAGCTTTTGATTTTGCAATTTTCTGATTGTTCCCTTGAGTTCGGTAATTTGGTTATTTATACTTTCTACGCAAGACTCATAGGTAGCATACAAATCAATTGAATTATCTATGAAGTTGAAGTCAATGATAATTCATGTCAGGACAGGAACAGGGACTTCTGTGAGAGATATTATCTCAATGATAATTCAAGTCAGGATAGGAATAGGGACTACCGTGAGAGATATCATCTCAAGGATAATTCATGTCAGGACAGAAATAGGGACTACTGTGAGAGATATCATCTCAAGGTCAATTCATATCAGGACAGAAGTAGGAATTACTGTAAGAGATATCATATCAAGGATAATTCATGTCAGGACAGGAAACGGGACTACTGTAAAAGAGGGACGAAAAATACCAGAGGGACAGTCAAACTCATAAATCAAAAACAAACTGACAACGCCATGGATTAAATTGGAAAATACAAATAAACAAACAATAGTACACATGACACAACATAGAAAACTAAAGAATAAACAACACGAACCCCACCAAAAAAAAGGAGTGATCTCAGGTGCTCTAGAAGGGTAAGCAGATTCTGCTCCACATGTGGCACCCGTCGTGTTGTTTATGTGATAACAAATCCGGTAAATAGTCTAATTCGTTAGGTCACATTCATGAAAGGGAAGGGGATTGTAGTTACGACGTAAGGAACATATCCGATATCCTTTGTGAAACGGTTATTCCAAAACGGTCAACCAACTCGTGATGGCGTTCGTTAAATTTACGAAAGGATGATGTCGACTTCACTATTTGGAACACTTGGTTTAAAAGCTTCCTTGTGAGTTGTAATCCTATGCCTCTATCAAGAAAATCATGATAGGAAATGCAAGCACGGGAATATCGTATCAATTGGGTGATATATACCCCGCATGCAGGTGCTGCTGAAATGTTGCTACTTAGAAATATAAAGTTCACAATTTGAAAGCTGAAATCATCTCTTTTGTCGTAAAGTTTGTTTTCAAACGACCCTCATTGTCAATTTCTAGATGTAAGTCAAGATATAAGGCCGACTTAACTGTAGTATGCTTTATCTCTAGTTCGATGGGATAGATGCGTTCCACAAAGTCTCCAAATTTTGAATTATTTAGTGAACAAACATCATCTATATAGCGGAAAGTAGAGTTAAAGGATATTACTAACTTCTTATCTTTCTTCCTAAGAAGAGATATCATCTCAAGGATAATTCAAGTCAGGGCAGGAATAGGGACTACCGTGAGAGATATCATCTCAAGGATAATTCATGTCAGGACAGGAATAGGGACTACTGTGAGTGATATCATCTAAAGGATAATTCAAGTCAGGACAGGAATAGGGACTACCGTGAGAATCATCTCAAGGATAATTCAAGTCAGGACAGGAATAGGGACTTCCGTGAGAGATATCACCTCAATGATAATTCAAGGCAGGACTGGAATAGGGACTACTGTGAGAGATATCATCTCAAGAATGAAACGTCAAGCAGCATCAACATTGACCTAGTATTTAAATCGTTAACACAGAAGGCTTACAATTTACCGCAGTTGAAGGACATTGAAAATCATAAATATAGTTCAAAGCTGTTCCAAATTTTGATGATGTCATTTTTAACAAGGGGTTGAAAAATCTTAAATATTTCGACATTTTATGAACTGTCCATGCATACAAAAAATAACCACATCTTTGATATTTCATATCAGCATAATTAATAAGTTCTTTCTACTGTTTACTTGGTTGGGCACAAAACATTCACCACTAGTGGATTACAAAAGTCATTAATATACAAATTTTGTACAAATAATCCTGATTAAACGCCATCATAAGAACTTCACAGCAGGATGAGTACTCACATAGCTCTCGCAACACTGTCACTGCTTGAAATAATACCATTAACAATGCCGTAAACTATTTTTGCACTTGACCGTGTTGGCATTCCGATGTATTGATATCGCCTTGATTGGGTTTATAACAAATCTATAAATAAGATTAACACGCGGACATTAACGAATGCAAAATAACATTCCTTATCGTTAGTTTCGTTCCCGAGGATAGCACCAGCCCAGTAGTCAGCATTTTGGTGTTGACATGAATATCAATTAAATGGTCGTTTTCATAAATTTCCCGTTTACAAAACTTTGAATTTTTCAAAAATACTAAGATTTTCTTATCCCAGGAGTAGATTACCTTAGCCGTATTTGGCACAACTTTGTTTGAATTTTGGTCATCAATGCTCTTTAACTTTGTTCTTGTTTGGCTTTGTAACTGTTTTGAAGTGAGCGTCACTGATGAGTCTTATTTAGACGAAACGCACTTCTTGCGTATTGAATTATAATCCTGATAACTATTTTATGAATATATCTCTTCAATGAATATTTTTGTTTAGAACATAAATTAATAATATGAAAATATTTTATCGTTAGATATAAATATAGACGAGTTGTATATATATCTTATGTATATAAGGCATGGAAATGTTATTGTTACAGATCAGCTCAATTATCTATAGTAAAGGAGGATCCTACAAATTAATGTAAGATACAGTCACAGAAAATAATTATATTTATAAGTACGTCTGAGTCATTGACAACATTACAACAGATTTATCCGGCGCGCTAGACCAAACGACCACCTTGACTTTACAAAAATAAAGCTTTCGGTGGCCGGGTGTTACCTTTCCTCTACAGTTTTAATCAAGCGTCGTAAAACAGTATAAGATTTATAAGGCATCAATATGTTATTGTTACAGATCAACTTAATTATCTATAGCAAAGGATCCTACAAACTAATGCAAGATACAGTTACAGAAATATGTACATGTATATATTAATAAAAAAAATGAGTGCTAATATCTATGTACACGCACCGAAAAATTGTGTTTACGCATGCAGAAAAATATCTCAAAAACGTTATGCGGCAACCCCCTCAAAGACCGGTAACTCTAGTTATTACGGTGATGTTAAATTTCTTGTCAATTATTCATTATCCACGCACGAACTTGTCTCAGAAAATATATATCTCTGTATTTTAAGTTCAGTTTCAGGCTAAAGGATGTGATTTTTTTCTGAGACAACTTAGACCAGTGATGTTGACCATCCACAAGAACTTTAAGAAATTAATCCTTTTTTTAAATCTTGCGTTATATCGTCGTCTACTTTCATTGACATATGTTTTCCCTTCTGGATGGAACACCTTATCCTATATATCACATGAAGACGGAATGCAGCACGGGGACAATCAGGAATAGAAGGCGTTCCAGCTGGCGAGGACAACACAAATTTAAATATTTAAGTTTTGGCTTTGCATTTACATAACATTGCATTACATAACATCTTGTCGAAAATTTTATTATCGAATGGAAAATCATAATTAGGTAATGGGGATAAAAAAGATATGACCTGTTTGCAAATTAATCTTTAACGCGTAATTTATTTTTATACGGAATATATTTCAATTCTATAATCATCTTTAGATTGTCAAAATCCTTGGCACGTGTCAGTTCAAATATGCTTTATTTCGATTTAAGAATCAACCATCTAATTAATATGCAAATACACTCATAAACAATAAGTAATTGTATGACTTACATGTAAACCTCATGCATAGAAACATTTGGTATATTAGAATTAAGCAATATTAAATTATCAATCAAATTTCATTTTCATCAGAAGGATGATTATTTCGGTGCCGCACAACAATTGGAGTCGATATGATGAGAATTATTTTGATTTATTTCTATTTTAACTTTATGGAACAAACACATAAATATTTTCGTGAGTACTTTTCTGGATTTTCGTTCGAGACGAACTCTTAAAGTTACACATTTGAAAATGAATGATGCTTAAACGATCTGCAACGTTAGGCGCTTTATGACATAAAAGAACAAGAACATAATTGCTTAAATTATGTGAGGTTCTATTTGACAGAAGGAGATTGGAATAGAAATCATATCTATATATACTGATAAGCTATTGCTTTTGTTTTACCATTGCTGTACGTGAAATACTGTGTGGTTGATGGTTCTAGACGGAAATGTTTACTGGCAGGATATCTGGTGTAAGGAGAGAATTCTGTCGCTCTCGGCCAGTTTAGCAAGTCCATCTCTGTGGAGGTCTTTTTATGAGTTGACTGTTAAAAAGCACCGTATTCGTTTAGTTTTCAAATAGGTTGTTTAATGTTTGGCCCTTCGTCCTGGTTTACTTGAAATAACTTGCAATAATTGAATTTGTAAAGCATATCTCACTGAAAAAATAAAAGCAGGCTGCCATGGAATAGTACAATGGCGTTAAACACCAATGAATCAATCAACCAATCACAGGAACATAAGCCGTCTAACATGCTGATTATAAATTATATTAATGTATATGGCATTTGACTTTTGATACATCTCCCACGCTTGAAATAACCACAGTATTGATGATCTTCATTTTATACTAAAAGTAGTCCTACGTCATACAAGTCAATTTGTGAAATCACTTAATTAACCCGCATACCCAAAACTTTTATTAGCAAACCCGTATAATAGCTATTATATAGGAAATGTTCTTGCAAAACATTATGCTTAGTGAGCAAAATACTAATCTACGGTAATGTCGCATCTGAACTTTTTCTAATTTATTAATTGAAATAAGTGCAGTCTTACCGCATCAATTTATCAATGACAGATACTGAGAACAGATATGCTGTGGCATTCAAAGAAGATAAATAAATTCGTCTGTACATCAACTTAGATTTGATTTTGATTTTATGCGTTTTTTAATCGCTGATGAAAATAAGACTATTGTCAATTTTTTCAGATTTATCAAAAATGTAATTCATAAAATAGTTTAAAACGACTGTTTAATGTCTGTTGATATGTACAAATTTTTCAAACTGATATTGTGTTATCTAAGTTATGATGTAATTCACGTAGAAGTTTTCAGGGTTATTTTACCACATGACTGCTACCACCCTCTGTTGATAAGATAACAGTTCACTAAGAGTATGGTTTCTATTGATAACAGTGACAAAACAGAAGTGTGTTGTTTCTTCTATTTAAGATCTCATTTCTATCGTTAATGATTTTGAAAGGAGATTATTTGATAAAATGTTGAAAATTCATACATAGTCTAGACAAAAAACAAAACTTTCATGTGGCAAAATGCCAAGAACATTTAGAATTTCGAAATTATAATGTATAACGTGTAATAAATGCAGTAAAAAAAGAAGAACCGTCGAATTACCCAACATAACCGCCACTCTTAAATTGTTTCAAACTTTTGTGGGAACACTATATTTAAATAACCATTTTATTTTTCGTTTAAATTTGATACAATGAAGATACTATAAGGTTTGAAAGATCAAGTAAATAAAACTATTATAGTCTTTTTTTAAAAGCTTCCTACCTTAAAGAAACAGAGTAGTATTACAATAATTCAAATTTCCGGACACCATGTTATATAATTGCAAGAGCCAGGTCATTTTTTTTATTTAATAAATAATAAAAGCGTCAAAATATTTTAAATAGAATACCTCAATTTTTAAAGGACTTCATAGAAGAGGGACGAAAGATACCAGAGGGACAGTAAACTCATAGATTGATAACAAACTGCAAACGCCATGCCAAAAAATAAAAATAAAAACAGACAAATAATAATACAGAAGACAAAACATAGATTTTTTTTTCTGATATTAAAGTTAAATAGACAACTTTTCATAAGAAGTTCTGTCAAATCATTACACCTTTATTTATCTAAGGATCAATGAAAAGTATAGAATTTGGATTCTTACTCTTCCGAACACGACCAGGTATAACAAAACTAAACATCGCAATCTCACAAATCAGTATCAAACCAAGGCTTCATAACATCAAAAAAGTAGAATCAGAAAAAATACTTAACTCAAAGGAAAATTCAAAACGGAAATTCTCTAATCATATTGTAAAATCAAAAGCTCAAGCACATCCAACGAATAGATAACAACTGTCATATTCCTGACTTATGTAAACAATGGTGGAATGAACACTTGTTTTATCGCTAGCAAAACCTCTCACTTGTATGCCAGTTGTGTCAAATTCCATTACATTGACACCAAAGCGCGAACTTAACAAACAGACAGAATAGGTAAAAATGTCCAAATTAGAGGTACAGCAACAGTCAACATTTTGTTATCATCTTTTTGAATCAATATAAAACCAAACAAGTTTTACAAAGGAGCACAAAAAGGCATACATCAAATTGACAACTTTATTTTGCTTTTGTATTCTGCTTTAAAGATAAATTGTAAAGGTCTACCCATTTTGTTATGCAGACTGCATATAGTACGTTTTCAAAACAATCATAGTATCAAAGATACTAGGCATATATTTATGTTCGCCAGATTTAAGGAGAATAAAAATGGTAGATGCAATCTATTTTTACAATGTTAAATTTCCATATTTAGGTATAAAAGAGGGACGAAAGATACCAAAGGGACAGTCAAACTCATAAATCTAAAACAAACTGACAACGCCATGGCTAAAAATGAAAAATACAAAGAGACAATAGTACACATGACACAACATAGAAAACTAAAGAATAAACAACACGAACCCCACCAAAAACTAGGGGTGCTCTTAGGTGCTCAGGAATGGTAAGCAGATCCTGCTCCACATGTAGCGCAGCACCGTCGTGTTGCTTATGTGATAACAAATACAGTAAATAGTCTAATTCGGTAGGTCACATTCATGAAAGGGAACGGGATTGTAGTTACGACGTAAGGAACATATCCGATATCATTTTTGAAACGGATATTCCATAACGGTCAACAAACTCGTGACGGCGTCCGTAAAATTTACGAAGGGATGATTTCAACTTCACCATTTAGAACTCTTGGTTTAATAGCTTCCTTGTGAGCAGCAACCCTCTATCAAGAAAATCATGATAGGAAATGCAAGCACGGGACGAAATATACCAAAGGGACAGTCAAACTCATAAATCTAAAACAAATTGACAATGCCATGGTTAAAAATGAAAAAGACAAACAGACAAACAATAGTACACATGACAACATAGAAAACTAAAGAATAAACAACACGAACCCCACCAAAAACTAGGGGTGATCTCATGTGCTCCGGAAGGGTAGGCAGATCTTGCTCCACATGTGGCACCTGTCGTGTTGCTTATGAGATAACAAATCCGGTAAATAGTCTAATTCGATAGATAAGGGATATGTACCATTCCAAAGTGTACAGCAGGATTTAATTCTAACGAACTATAGAGTTTCATTAATTTGGTAATTTCGATAGCTATTTGAAGAAGGAAAAAGAACATGGGATCCGGAAAATACCCCCCCCCCCCCCCCCAGACAAAAAGATGGTTTAAGTCACACGTCGAAAACGAACTTACAATGCCACAACAAAACAAACACCAAAAATACAAACATCGTATACAAAATATAACATAGAAAACTAATGATCGCTGATCAACACTAACCTAAAACCAGGAATGATTTCAGGTGCCAGGAAGGATAAAAAGAGGACATAATTTTGTTTACAACTATTAAAACATATCTTTCATATAAAAGGCCATCCTACTCATGAGGATGTCGGTATGATTTTTGAAGGGGCGAATTTAACTTCACCACATGGGGCTATTGGCTAAATAGCATAATCGAAATTAGCAACAATCTATCCATGAAATCATGGTTAGAAATACAATCTCTGGAAATATTTTGTATGTAGATCTTTTAATTCTTTTAGTATCCACATCTGATAGATACTGATCCATAAAATGAGCAGTTTCGCTATAACTCTGTAGTTCCGCTTTGATAATGTTATGTTTGCGATTTATAAGAGAATGACTCCATCATCTTACCGTGTAGCAGGTACTTTTCGCGGGTGTAAATTTTCGCTTATTTTCAAGGATAGAACAAAATCGCCAAAATAAATTCCGCCAAATTAATAGTGTACCAAATATTTCGTATACCTTGTTCAATGAAAGTTGCAATATTTTACACCCGCGAAAATAACTCGCTATACAGTATTTGGAGGACACGTATTTAGCAGTTATTCGGTCTTTTATTTCCGATTAGCAAGTGTATTTATAGACCCATCACTATATTTTTAATGCTAACTTGTATCAAAGACCTTACCAATTTGGAAAAGAGTATCTACGTCTATTTTTCGTGGTTAGTCCATTGCCTGACATTATCCTCGACTGAATCCATCAGAATTTTCAAATTGTGTTCCTAATTAAAGGATTTGTTCTAACTATATTTCGGGCTTTTGTCTCCCAAATTTTGATGAGGACTTTCTCTAAGCTCCTGTTGTCGTACACTTATCTAGAACAGTTTATACGATAGTTTCTAATAGGTAGACATTTTTGAACAATCTTAACCTAGAACAGTTTCAAACAGTGTCCTACGTTCTCAAACCCTCATACAGTTTTTCCCAGTAACAGAATCTGAAAGATTATCTATAAACCACTTTAGGACAATACTTCCTTAGATAAGATCATGACAGTTATATATCTACAACAGTATTGGACAGTTCTTGTTGAGGCAATATAAGTTGTTCTGTTTTTTATTCTTATTTACAATTTGTTACCTTAATGAACAATTGAAAATCTTAGCACGAGCCAAAATTAAGAAAAAATAAAAGCGACATATGCATACAATACAAATATATAATGTCAGGTATATACGTATACTTAAGTAAAATTACACTTCCCTAGAAAATCAACATGTTCACTGTGTTATCCAACTATCTTTATTGAAAAATAAAAAACACTAATTAAACTCATCATTTTAAAATTTGAAATTTTACATTTACGCCATACGCGCATTTCGTCTACAAAAGACTCACTAGTCTTGCTCGAATAACAAAATGTTAAAAAGGACAATTAAAGTACGAAGTTTAAGAAAATTGAGGACCAAAAATTGCTAAAAGTTTTGCCAAATACAGCTAAAGTAAGCTATTCCTGATGTCCCTCATTAATCCCTCCTTGTCTTAATAAAAAAAAAAAAATGTGGTATGATTGCCAATGAGAAAAATTTCCACAAAAACCCAAAATAATACAGAAATTAACAACTATAGGTCACCGTAAGGCCTTCAACAGTGCGCAAAGCCTATATCGCATAGTCAGAAATAAAAGGCCCCGAAATGACAATGTTAAACAATTCAAACTAGAAAACTAACGGCCTAATATGTATTTCTGTTTTAGCAATAAATTGTAACGTTACTATTAAAAAAAGGGGGGTTAGCTAGCCATAATACCAGGATCAATAAGCCTTTTTGTTTCTTAAAATTTCCTGCACAAAGTCATGAATATGGCGGGTGTAATCAAATAGTTTGTTTCTGTGTTTGTTTTGCGTTTGTTTTTGTTGCATTTAAATAGTTCTATTTTACTTGGTGTGTTTCCCTCGGTTTTAGTTTGTAACCCGGATTTGTTTTCTCTCAATCGATTTATGGCTTTTGAGCACCGGTATACTACTGTTGCCCTGGTCTAGAAAGTATTGTTGCTGTATTGTATATCATTTATGTTACGGTTACAGAAATTCGACAGTTCTTGTGTTGATATGCAAAACAAAGAATACTATTTCTAATGTTTAAAGTATAGTTCTTTAATTTGCGCTGCTGTTCTGCCAAAAAGTGTATGTGTTGATGTAACTAGACGTTTTTGCTGTCGTTCCGAAAAAAGGTTCTAATGTTGATGCATATTAAACACGTTTCTGCTGCCTGCTGCCTCCAAGTTTTTTGTGTTGATGCATATTATTGATGTGCCTGCTACCCTTCAAACTAAAAAGTTCATGTGTTTATTCAATTTTCTTTATCGTTTCTGCTGCCATATTGCCTACAAAGGTCCTGTTTTGATAAACTATATTCTTTTATTTAACATTCCAAACTTTTCTGATTGGGTTTCATTAATATATCCTCCAGATCTAAAAATAAAAAAGTAACAACAGAGACAGCTTCCTATGTCTCATTTAAGACATATACCTCGAATTTTACATAAGCGGTTTCTCAGTATCAAAATCTATGACAAACGAGACAATACTCATTTTGAAAGTATCAATTATCTATCGCCCTATCTTAGTAGCAATATACCAACTTCACCTGTATATGGGATATACATTTCCTTACTCATTCAGTATTCAAGGGCTTGCAGCTGCTAAACTCAGTCTTAACGTAACAGTGTCTGAGTAAAAGTTAATGATCAAAGGGTATATCAAATAACGTCTCATCCTTTTCATGGATAAAGTTTATCGGAAGATACCAAGAACTTGTTGATATATATTGCGTATTTCACAAATAAAACATAATGGTCTTGAAGTATAGATTCTAGATACTGACGATGTGTACCATCTTAATAACGTGAAATATTTTTGTTTCATTGTTTTTGTAAATTATTACTTTTATTGTTTGTCTATTTTTGGTAATTGACGTGTCTCAGTATTTGTACATCCCGTCATTGTGTCATTGTGCTATGGTACTTTGCGCTTTTGATTTTCCATTTGAATGGGGACTTCCGTTTTGAATTTTCCTTGCAGTACGGTACTTTTGTTATTTTATGTTGAGTTCACACGTAATTCGAATTCGATTCGCATTAACTAATTCGAATTAGTTTAATTCGCGTTCAAAACGTTTTACGCCCTAACGTCAATTCTAATTCGAATTACAATGCGCGTCAAATTCGCTTTACTGTCCAAACGACGTTAACTTTTAATTCGTATTAAAAAAACGCGCTATTTCTAATTCAAATTGGGTAATTCGAATTAATTCGAATTACAAAAGAAGAGTGTGTTAACGCGAATAGTGAATTCGATTCGCATTCAATTCGAATTAAATGCCCGTGTGAACGAGGCATTACTTCTAACGTCTGTTTGTCGTTTTGCAATAGAGGTCCTGTGTTGCTAACTTATTGACGTAACGGGGTTTGTGTTTACTACCAAGCTCTTGTGTTGATGTGTATTATTAACGTTTCTGCTGCCCTACTAACTTAAAAGTTCCTTTGTTAACTACTGAACAATTATGTAGTACTTTTTTATAAATTCCAAAATCCTGTTCTTGTATATGAATGTGTTTTTTTACACATCAATTTTTATCATAGTCAATAATTACATTGTATTCTTTAATCTTTTTTATTTTTCATCTTCTTAAGTATAAATTCACATGATATTATTAAAAAGTCCTAGTGTTATCTTTCAATTTCTATTCTTGGGAAATTTTAGATTTTTGAGTTTTAGTCTCGTAGATACTGTAAAGCAACTTATTTTCGCGAGCGATTTATTTTCGCGACTTTCGCGAGTAGAAAAATAACGCGAATATAAATCGTCGCGAATATGTCAATCTTTGATCTTTATTTCATGAACTTCATCAAGTAAATCAGATAATCGCGAAATTAAATAGCCGCGAAGTGGTCAAGAAAGGGTAAAACGCGATATAAAATATCCGCGAAAATAAGTTGGTTTACAGTAAATAACCCTAATGGCCTTTTATTTATATGCAAATATTCTTCAATTGGTGTGAGTTTGCGTGTTTTCTGAAGCTTCAAACCAAGATTTAATGATTGCCTAATCGTAGTTTGTTAGTACATCATCTTAAAGTACTTTCGCTTAAAACATAATTTGCTAGATTTTGATATTGATTCGAGAGGTTAACATTGTACAAATATTAAACCTAATGTAATAGTCATTCAAAATTATGAATGTTACGTAATAGACAAGCACTGACGTGAGTTGACCCCAATATAGAAGCAAATAACCATTTTATGATTATTTATATTTAGTTATGTAATCAACAATTATTACTCTAATTTTCATCTAATTATTATCCTATAACACTGATTTTGTCGAATCAACTACTTATAGCCTACGCCACAATTAAGATATGTGGTTCTGAGTACACTTAACTTAAAATGCATGGGTAGGCGTGTTAAATATTCAATACCTTTTATCATCCCCATTCTTTGAGACATGAGTGAGGTAAACGAACTAAACTCATCATAGATACCAGTCTTTTGTTGAGCGCGCGTTTCGTCTTCATTGATGCTCGAAATGACAACCAAACTCCAAATTCTTATATACCTATAAGGAGTTATTTTCTTTCAGAACGTCAGGTCATTCTTTTTCAGAATCAACCCGGACGATACCATGTTTCAATGGTATATGCTCCAAGGCATAAAATAATGACCTGTGTAAGGTCATTATTTTCCTTGATAAGCATGCAATCTATGATTTACTTCAAACATTTATTCGTCTAATAGTTTTTTGTTGCTGATTTTGAAATTTATTTTCTAAAGTTCAACCAATGATAGATGTAAAAGAAACCGTCATTGTAGTCCCACAATTTAATTTTAAAAACAAATAACATGAAGTTTTGTTGATTTATCGCTACAATAACCTCGGGGTGTCAGGATTGTTCAAAGAATTCCACATACAAAGATTCTCGTTTCTCGTTTTGTTTATATATATTAGACCGTTGGTTTTCCCGTTTAATGGTTTTACACTAGTAATTTTGGGGCCCTTTATAGCTTGTTATTCGGTGTGAGCCAAGGCTCCGTGTTGAAGGCCGTACTTTAACCTATAATGGTTTACTTTTTAAATTATTATTTGGATGGAGAGTTGTCTCATTGGCACTCACCCCACATCTTCCTATATCTATCTACATATCATTTGACAAGGATGAGATTTTAGCAAATCATAAGTCCTTCATGGCTTCAATAAACATTACATTGAACACCAAATCGGAGGACTTACCTTGTTTGTATTGGATACCAAAGCTTCATAGAATTCCGAACAAACAACGGTATATTGCTGGCTCATCTTCATATTCCACTAAAGAATTGTCCATTAGATTGACTAAAATTCTGTCCGCAGTGAAAGAGGTTCTTCAGAAATACTGTGAAACTGTTTACTCGCGTAGTGGTATTAAACATATGTGGATTCCTAAAAATTCTAAAGAACTTCTAGACAATTTTAATTCTCGGTCTTTTTCTGAAATTAATTCCATCAAAACTTTTGATTTTTCAACCCTGTATACCACCATTCCCCATGTAAAATTGAAAAATCGCCTAAAAGAAATTATCCACAATGCCTTTCAACATAAAAATGGTAGCATACGCTATAAATTTATTACTTTGGGATTTCATAAGGCATATTTCGTTAATAGTGACAAACAAAAAGGTAAAACATGCTACACAGAAGAACAAGTGGTCAGTATGCTGGAGTTTCTTATCGACAACATATTTGATGAGTTTGGAGGTAGACTTTTCCAACAAATCGTCGGCATTCCCATGGGAACAAACTGTGCGCCTCTTCTTGCTGGCCTCTTCTTTTTTTCATATGAATCGGAGTTCCTCCAGACACTTGTCAAAAACAAGAGGATCAAAGAAGCCAGATTATTTAATTTCACTTCCAGATATATTGATGATGTTCTTTCCATAAACAATCCGAACTTTTCTGATTGGATTCCATTAATATATCCCCCAGAACTAGAGATTAAAGAAACAACAGATACGGCTTCCTCCGCCTCATTTTTATACTTATATCTCGAATTTGACTTACACAGTCATCTCAGTACCAGAATCTATGACAAACGAGACGATTTTCATTTTGAAATTATAAATTTCCCCCACCTTAGTAGCAATATACCAACTTCACCTGCATATTGGATATATATTTCCCAACTTATTAGATATTCAAGAGCTTGCAGCTCCTACTCAGACTTTGTAAAACGTCATCAGTGTCTGAGTAGAAAGTTGATGAACCAGGGGTATGTCAAAGAATGTTGTCCTTTTTCTAAAAAAGTTCATCGGAAGGTACCAAGACCTTGTTGATAAATATTCCGTATCAACTTCTCAAATAATACACGATGGTCTTGATGTATAGATTTTGCGTACTGATGTTGTTTATCATCTTAACAACTTGTTTTATTGTTCTTTCATTTGTCTTTGTTCTATTATCAATATTACTTTTACTGTTGAATGGTTTTATGTGATATCCGTTAGACGTGGCTCGGTACTTATACATCTCGTCAATGTGTTTGTATTGGCTTTCATTTTTTAGTGGTTTGTTTTGTATATGCGTCATTTTGTATTTCTTTTGTTCTTATAACGTTTCTCTGGACTTTAAAATATCCCGTCAGTATGATATTGTTCTATTATATGTCAGTATGATATATTTGTATTATGAAGTACTATATACGTTGAACCACAAACGTCAAAATCATTCAATCGCGTAGTGGAATCAACTGTTTTTCGATTCTTATAAATTATATATGTTAGACTCAGATCGACGTCCAGTCTCTAATTGATGTCCGTTCCTCAAATCGACGTCCAAATCTAACGTCACAATAAAATAACATTCCAAATCGACGGTCAATTGTGTGTCCCTCTAATTGACGTCTAATTTTAGGCCTCTCTAATCGACGTCCAATTTTTAGCTTCTCGAATCAACGTCCGCTTTTTGGGCATATGCAAAGATCCAAGCGCCGATATATTTGGGCCGACATGCCGTATTATATATTGGTAAAAAATACGAATATGAACGCAATTCGTCACCGTATATCGACTAGATTAGTTTCTATCAAGATTTAAAAAAAAGAAGATGTGGTATGATTTTCAGTTAGAAAAATATCCACCAGAGTTAAAAGTGAATGTGAGCAATTATGGGCAACCGCATGGCATTCAGCAAAGATAACAAATTACAAAAAAAACAACAACAAAAAACATATGGTTATGCGAGTGATAAATAGCCGCTACATGATAAAAAGTCACATGAAGAATATAAAAATATTTTAACTAAAAAGTTCAGGCATAATTTAGTGTTAGTTTGGTAATTTATTATTCATTTATATTGGACACCGATTACAGAAGATCATACTAAATATGTCGTTGTTTTGTCAATGCATGGACGTCAATTAGAGAATCAAATTATTGGACGTCGATTTGAGAATGTGATGTAAGAATTGGTCGTCTATTTGAAGAACGGACGTCGATTAGAGACCGGGCGTCGATCTGAGTCTTACATATATATAACTTTTGGACTAGTTAAAATCTCGGTCTATTTCTGAAATTTATTCTTACATACTTTTGATTTTTTAACCCTGTATGCTAACATTACTTATTTAAAATTTTAAAATTGATTGTATGCACATTAAACGACAAAGTTAGGTGACGTATACAAATTTCTGACGTCAGACACTCAAATAAATCAATGTATTCGTAGATAGTAGATGTGTTTGTGTTCTGTTAAACTGTTCCTTTTGAAATTGTTAAACGATGATGACTGATGTTCCCATGTTTTGAATATTTTGTTTAACGCATCATATAAATAAACGGAATTTGATGAGACTGTCATTAAAGTGAGAGGGTTATAGAACCAGGTTTAATCCACCATTTTATACATTTGAAAATGCCTGTACCAAGTCAGGAATATGACAGTTCTCGTCCATTCTTTTTTATGCGTTTTGTTATTTAATTTTGCCATGTGATTATGGACTTTCCGAATTGATTTTCCTCTAAGTTCAGTATTTTTGTGATTTTTCTTTTTAGCTTTTAATTACCTTCCGCTATAAAGATTATATTCTCTCACCAAATAATTCAATATTTGGAGACAATGTTGAACGTATCTATCACATCGAACTATATATAAGATACAAATTAACCGCAAAACAAATGTCATTGAAATTACAACAATTTTTTTCTATCCATCGACCAAACTGATAATCGGATTTAAAACGAATGAAGATGCCGAAAAAAGAAAAAAAAAATTTGTTTAGTCCTTTGTAATACTCATTTAATGAATCTTGAATCAAGATGGTTCTAGAAATACATTTTTTGTAGTAAGTAACAATACAAACGGGGTACTAGTGCTATTAAGCTTCTATTGATTTTACGTTTTTTTTTTTTTTAATCTGAATTAGGGTGTACTGACTATCTTTTAACATTTACCATTCCTGTGTTTAAGCTGTATTATAAAATGACAGTTTTTGTTTTTAAAGGAATTGTGATAATGCCATTCTAATAATTGTAAGTAAAGCTCTGTTCCTATCAACCGCTTCAAAGGTTATCTGCAAGTGTGTTATTTTCCTATCAATCCACGAATATATATAAATTACGATTCATAATTCCACAACAAATCATCTTCCGAATATGCCTCGTAGAACTTTTCTTTTTCCAGTTATCAGGTAAATATAATAAAGTCCTAATGACACCCAAATTAACAGCTATATATCATCGTACGGTTTCAACAACAAACAAAACTCAAACAGCATAGTCAGATATAAAAGGCCCCGATATAAATAATGAAAACAATTCAAACGAGAAAACAAACGACCTTATTTGTGTACACAAAAAAAATTACGAAAAAATAAATATGTATCACAGCAACAAACGACATTCACTTAATCACAGGCCCCTGACTTGGGATAGACACATACATACATCCCAACCCTTCTCAAACCTAGGACAGTGGTGTTATAGAACAACATAAAAACAAACTGTACAATTAATTGAAATAGACTTAAATCATAAGATGCAAACAATAGAAATACACATAACAAAATCACAGAGTGGACGTAGATAACATCCCATCAACAAAAAGACACCAGGTACAGGTCTGAGATATCTCACAGTTAATGACAGTAAGTTCAAAGCCAATAACAACTTATAAACTAATCGTGCATTTAAGACTAAACTGTCAATCAGTACACATCCATCATCCCGTTTTCATTTGGTTTCTCATGGTCATTCGTTTGTATTTGATACCTGAGCTTTACATTATTCCATACAAACAATAGTACATTGACGGCTCATCTACTTGTTCAACGAAGGATTTTGCCGTTAGATTGACACAAATTCTGCCCGCAGTTAATACAGTCTTCAAATACTATGAATAAAGGCAACAGTAGTATACTGCTGTTAAAAAGTCATAATCGATTGAAAATAAACAAATCTGATTTACAAACTAAAACTGAAGGAAACACATCAACTATAAGAGGAAACGGTTTTATTATTGTTGTGCTCGTAACCATATGTGGATTCTAGAAGAAAAAAAATCTAAAGAACTTTCGGATCTTTTAAATCTTGATCTTTTTCTGATGTTATTTCTTTCAAACAAACTCATCATATATACCAGGATTGAAACGTTGTCATCATGGTATTCCTTAGTGGATGAACTGTGCGCCTGTCCTCTTTTTATTTTCATATGAGTTAGAGTTCCTTTAGACACTTGTCAAAAACAAGAAGATCGAAGTGGCTATGATTGTCTTAAAGTATAGAGTATAGGTATTGACAATGATTGTCATCTTAATTACGTGGTTTAGTTTTTTTATTTGTCTTTATAAATTATTACTCAAAAGTATGAATTTTTCGAAACAGTAAAGGATTTTCTTATCACAGGCATAGATTACCTGAGACGTGTTTGGTTCAACTATCGGTCATCTATGCTCTTCAACTTTTTTACTTGTTTGGCTTTATAACTATTTTGATCTGAGCGTCAC